>NC_133975.1:5000-305000 GCF_047716275.1 Strix uralensis
AACCCGACACCCTAACCCGACACCCTAACCCGACACCCTAACCCGACACCCTAACCCGACACCCTAACCCTAACCCGACACCCTAACCCGACACCCTAACCCGACACCCTAACCCTAACCCTAACCCGACACCCTAACCTGACACCCTAACCCGACACCCTAACCCGACACCCTAACCCGACACCCTAACCCTAACCCGACACCCTAACCCTAAACCCTAACCCTAAACCCTGACCCTAACCGAACACCCTAACCCGACACCCTAACCCTAACCCGACACCCTAGGCCCTGCCCCCTGCTCCTTCCCTAATCCTAAGGCCTGCCCCCTAACCCTAGGCCACACCCACGGCTCCTCCCCTAACCCTAAGGCCTGCCCCCTAACCCTAGGCCACACCCCCAGCTCCTCCCCTAACCCTAAGGCCTGCCCCCTAACCCTAGGCCACATCCCCGGCTTCTCCCCTAACTCTAAGGCCTGCCCCCTAACCCCCTCCCCTGGCCCCTCCCCTAACCCTAAGGCCTGCCCCCTAGGCCCCTCCCCTAACCCTAAGGCCTGCCCCCTAGGCCCCTCCCCTAACCCTAGGCCCTGCCCCCTGCTCCTTCCCTAATCCTAAGGCCTGCCCCCTAACCCTAAGCCCCGCCCATGGCCCCTCCCCCAGGCCTGTGTTGTTGGGTTTAATTGTGGACAGGTGGGAGTGGGTAGTGGTTTATTGATGGGTATCAGCTGTGATGTGGCAGTACTATATATGAAAAGACTAAAAATAATAAGTGTGGTGCAGCACTGGAATGTTGCCTCATTGCCTGGGAGTAATTTATTATTAATTTGTGTTTTATTTTTTTATTTTTTATTACTCCCAGGCAACAGGTGTGTTCCAGTGCTGCTAGTTCCCACCCAAGTAAAGACACAAAGAGAGCAATACAGAGAGGTAGACAGAGTCAGAGACACAATGCAACCAAGAGACAAAGTCAGACACACTGACAAAATGACAAAGCCCAACACAGACAGAAAGCCACAAAGTGACAGACACACACACTCCACCACTCACAGTCAAAGTCCAAGACAAAGTCCAACACACTCACTCAGAGTCCAAGACAGTCACTAAGAGTCCAAGACAAAGTCCAAGACAGTCACTAAGAGTCCAAGACAAAGTCCAAGACACTCACTCAGAGTCCAAGACAAAGTCCAAGACACTCACTCAGAGTCCAAGACAAAGTCCAAGACACTCACTCAGAGTCCAAGACAAAGTCCAAGACACTCACTCAGAGTCCAAGACAAAGTCCAAGACACTCACTCAGAGTCCAAGACAAAGTCCAACACAGTCACTCAGAGTCCAACACAGTCACTCAGAGTCCAAGACAAAGTCCAACACAGTCACTCAGAGTCCAAGACAAAGTCCAACACAGTCACTCAGAGTCCAAGACAAAGTCCAAGACACTCACTCAGAGTCCAAGACAAAGTCCAACACAGTCACTCAGAGTCCAACACAGTCACTCAGAGTCCAAGACAAAGTCCAACACAGTCACTCAGAGTCCAAGACAAAGTCCAACACAGTCACTCAGAGTCCAAGACAAAGTCCAACACAGTCACTCAGAGTCCAAGACAAAGTCCAACACAGTCACTCAGAGTCCAAGACAAAGTCCAAGACACTCACTCAGAGTCCAAGACACTCACTCAGAGTCCAAGACACTCACTCAGAGTCCAAGACACTCACTCAGAGTCCAAGACACTCACTCAGAGTCCAACACAGTCACTCAGAGTCCAACACAGTCACTCAGAGTCCAACACAGTCACTCAGAGTCCAACACAGTCACTCAGAGTCCAAGACAAAGTCCAACACAGTCACTCAGAGTCCAACGCACACAATCAAAGTCCAAGTCAAATGCACACAGTCAAAGGCAACGTCCAACCCCAACTCTCACAGTCAAAGTCCAACACGCACGGTCAAAGGCAAAGGGACAAAGACAGACACGAAGCTGGAGACGGAGGGGCAAAGTCAGATGACAGCTAACACAAAGGGAGGCAAAGTCAGGCAGGGAGAGAAACAAATTCAGACATACAAAAAAACCACACAGGAACCGACCCCGACGTACACACCTTTATTACCCCCCCCTCCCCCCCAAAAAAATGCACGGGAGCCAACCCCGACATACGCTCCTTTATTAATGCTAGATTACAGAATAGCTTTTACTTACTTAATAACAGAACAACCAACAGCAAATACCCCTTCAAGGAGCCTACGCCACGCAAAACCTTTCTTTCCTTAGTAAACCTTACGAGCGTGGCAAATGTGCCTTTGCTACGGCCACATTACAAACCAGCTTTTGCTTACTAATTAAACCTTAAAAACAACAAATACACCTTCATTGAACCTACATTACACAAACACACTTATGGACTTCATAAACCCTAAAACCCTAAGGGGTGCTTCACCTGCCGACATTTAGGGTCATTCCACACATCTATATTACCATCAGATCTTTACTAAATATATTCATAACTGTTCAGAGACTACTATGATATACATGATGCCAAGAACACCACTCCCGTCAGCCACCCAAATCAGTCCGCCTGTGAAAACCCCATCCCTGGACCACTCCATGCCTGAACCTTGGCAACAATCATCGCTGCGAGGAGCAACGGGGGGGGGGAAACCCAGCTGGGATTTTTTTATTCCATATTGTTTTCCTGCCTTACTACTCCAAAAACTCTACCCCACCTGCAACAAAAAACCCCACATTACATTACACAGTCATTCTCACAGACACATTCTAAGCATCCCACTCATTCAGCTACCACAATGACCACCCCCCACTCTCAGAAAACCCATCCCACTATCCCACCACTACATCCAGACCTCTCACCATGGCTCCCCAGGAACACCATTCTCAGAGGCCTCCTGGATGGCCCTGCCTGAAAAATCCCCGTCCCTGGACCATTCCCACTCAAACTTTGGCAACAATCATCGCCTCACGGACCTGCCGGGACCAGGGGGGAAAAAAAAAAAAACCCCCAGCTGGGGTTTTTTTGCCTAACTATACAGCACCTGCAAGAAGAAAAAATATTACATTAAACAACCATGCACACACACACACACATTCCAAACACACCGCTCATTCAGCTACTCTGCTAACCACCCCCAGCTCTCAGAAAACCCATCCCGCTACCCCACCACCACGACCGGCCCTCACCCCGTGGCTCCTCGGGAACGCCATTCACGGGAGCCTCCCGGATGGCCCTGCCTGCGAAAACCCCGTCCCTGCACCGCTCCGCGCCCAAACTTTGGCGACGATCGTCGCCTCGCGGACCGGCCGGGACCGGGGAAAAAAAAAAAATCCCCCGGCTGGGGTTTTTTTATTCTATATTGGTTTTTTGCCTAACTATACTCCACCTGCAAGAAGAAAAAAATTACATTAAACAGCCATGCACACACACACACATTCCAAACACACCGCTCATTCAGCTACCCCACTAACCTCCCCCCCCACTCTCAGCAAACCCATCCCCCTACCCAACCGCTACTACCGGCCCTCGCCCCGTGGCTCCTCAGGAACGCCGTTCCCGGGGCCTCCCCGATCGCCCTGCCTGCGAAAACCCCGTCCCTGCACCGCTCCGCGCCCAAACTTTGGCGACGATCGTCGCCTCGCGGACCGGCTGGGACCGGGGAAAAAAAAACCCAGCCGGGGGAAAAAAAAAAATCCCCCGGCTGGGGTTTTTTTATTCTATATTGTTTTTGCCTAACTAGACTCCACCTGCAAGAAAAAAAAAAATTACATTAAACAGCCATGCACACACACACACATTCCAAACACACCGGTCGTTCAGCTACCCCACTAACTGCCCCCCCGCTCTCAGCAAACCCATCCCCCTACCCAACCGCTACTACCGGCCCTCGCCCCGTGGCTCCTCGGGAACGCCGTTCCCGGGGCCTCCCCGATCGCCCTGCCTGCAAAAACCCCGTCCCTGCACCGCTCCGCGCCCAAACTTTGGCGACGATCGTCGCCTCGCGGACCGGCCGGGACCGGGAAAAAAAAACCCAGCCGGGGGAAAAAAAAAAAAATCCCCCGGCTGGGGTTTTTTTATTCTATATTGGTTTTTTGCCTAACTATACTCCACCTGCAAGAAGAAAAAAAATTACATTAAACAGCCATGCACACACACACACACACATTCCAAACACACCGCTCATTCAGCTACCCCACTAACCACCCCCCCACTCTCAGCAAACCCATCCCCCTACCCAACCGCTACTACCGGCCCTCGCCCCGTGGCTCCTCGGGAACGCCGTTCCCGGGACCTCCCCGATCGCCCTGCCTGCAAAAAACCCCGTCCCTGCACCGCTCCGCGCCCAAACTTTGGCGACGATCGTCGCCTCGTGGACCGGCCGGGACCGGGGAAAAAAAAACCCAGCCGGGGGAAAAAAAAAAAAAATCCCCCGGCTGGGGTTTTTTTATTCTATATTGTTTTTGCCTAACTAGACTCCACCTGCAAGAAAAAAAAAATTACATTAAACAGCCATGCACACACACACACACACACATTCCAAACACACCGCTCGTTCAGCTACCCCACTAACTGCCCCCCCGCTCTCAGCAAACCCATCCCCCTACCCAACCGCTACTACCGGCCCTCGCCCCGTGGCTCCTCGGGAACGCCGTTCCCGGGGCCTCCCCGATCGCCCTGCCTGCGAAAACCCCGTCCCTGCACCGCTCCGCGCCCAAACTTTGGCGACGATCGTCACCTCGCGGACCGGCTGGGACTGGGGAAAAAAAAAATCCCCCGGCTGGGGTTTTTTTATTCTATTTTATTGTTTTTGCCTAACTACTCAAAAAAACTCAACTCCACCTGCAACAAAAACAACATTAATTTAAACAGTCACGCACAAGCAGACACATTCTAAGCACCCCGCTGGCTCGGCTACCATGCCAACCACCCCCTGCTCCCGGCAAACCCATCCCGCTACCCGATCGCCGCCGCCGGCCCTCACCCCGTGGCTCCTCGGAACGTGGTTCCCAAAGGCCTCGAAATTCACCCTGCCCGCTAACGCCATGGCCCGAGCCCGACCTCCCCCTGAACGCCAGCTGTGAACATCACCAGATGGAGCGGGTGGGACTAAGTGACTTAAACCTGTTCAAAGAGATTAAGAAATCCCCCTGCTCAACAGTTTCTTTACTATTTTTAAAAGACACTTTAACTCTTTGTACATCAATATACCCTGAAGTGAAAAACATCCTCACGTACAATGATAAACACCTTCCAAAACTAACGCTCATTCAACATCTACTCTATCCAACCGTCACCCGCCAGAGTGGCGGATGGCCCCGATTCTGTAACCGTGCCCAGAATCGCACAATCGTGCGCCTCGAGCCGTCGCCGCCGCTCCGCTCGATCCGTGCCACGGGCCCTCGTCCTCAGAAGAGGAATATGTTTCCCTCTGTGCGTCGCTCCCAGTCCTTCTTTTCTTCCTGTCATACGCTCTGGCAAACTTCACGGAAGGATTCGCTTCTGGAATGCCGGTAGCCCCGTGGTACCTGCAAAAGACAAAAGAAGGAACTCTAGAGCCCACTCGCTGCGCTCACCGGCACGTTAGCGTCCCCTCCTGGGACCGTTCCGCCCCATACGGAATGGCTACAAACGCGCAAAGCGGCTCCGCCGCTAACACGGGCATCTACGTGCTCCATAAATGTGACCCGAGGACGCGAGAGTGCCGCACGGGGTAGAGTTAACGCCGCACTGAAAGACACGGCCCGACGGCGCACGCAACGACGCCGAGACGATGTGACGCGTATGCCCCGGCGTGGCCTGCTGTGCAAGACAGCCGGAACTCCGGATGAAAGATGGGTGATAACATCCCGGTGACCGACAGAGACAAAATGCTAGGAAAGACGAAAGACTGTCATGACGCAGGGAACAATCCCTCAGAAGACCTCACGAGACAGAGCATCACAGAGACTACGCCTGCCAGTTAAGCCTGAGCGAGAGCTGCGTGAAAGACCTACCAATTCCACCTACAAGACTAAACTAGATCGGGAACGTTGACCTTCTACGTCACGCTTCTTAGCGGTACAGAGTGAGACGGACGGCTGCTGCATGCGGACCGGGATGCGAGTATACCCGAGACTCCTCAACACTGAAGGCCGAGACAAACATCGACACGTCACGTAACTAAGGAACGCCCGCTAGGCGTACCGCATGGCTCTGCCCGCTCGGCCCGGAGCTGCTTTGCCAGGGCACATATCTCACGAGAACTATCACTCACCATTTCTACAGTCTTGTTGCAAATTGCCTGCAAGAACAATGCAAAAGCTGACTTACAGGCTTCCCTCGTGTTACCTCTCAATTCGCTTGAGATCTGCTCGACTCCCGCTCACGTGAACGCTGGCTTCGCAAGCTCACGAAATACAGATATAGAGCTATGTGCCGCTCTTGCTGCTTTAATGCCAGACAGCATAACACTCAGATCAGACACAACCAAACAGAACGTCCACAAACGCGCTGCGGCCTGACGCCGCCCAGAGACGCGCTGCGGCCCGACGCCACCCAGAGACGCCCAGAGACGCACTGCTGCCCGACACCGCCCAGAGACGCCCAGAGACGCACTGCTGCCCGACACCGCCCAGAGACGCCCAGAGACGCACTGCTGCCCGACACCGCCCAGAGACGCCCAGAGACGCACTGCTGCCCGACACCGCCCAGAGACGCCCAGAGACGCACTGCTGCCCGACACCGCCCAGAGACGCCCAGAGACGCACTGCTGCCCGACACCGCCCAGAGACGCCCAGAGACGCACTGCTGCCCGACACCGCCCAGAGACGCCCAGAGACGCACTGCTGCCCGCCGCCGCCCAGAGACGCGCCGCCGCCCCGCACGGGCCCGAGGCCCGCTATCTACCTCCAGAATTCACAAAACCTAAAGACCCCTCCCACCGACCCTGATGTCCTACCCCCTCTTCTAGCCCCGCCCCACCCACTGCTTTGGCCCCTTGACTTATCTTTCAGAGAGCACGGTCCAGAACTCATCCTCATCGGGAGCACATCATCTAACCAGGGTTTCCCTGCAGTCACCACATTGCTCTTCATCACCTGTAACGCAGAACGTCTCCAGTCACCGACACGCTGACACGTATCGACCTCTACCACGGCGATGCCCTCCTCGGAATGGCCACGCAGCTCCCGATAACCGTACGTTGTGCCCCCCCGTCTCCCGTGGAAGCCTAGAAACTGGAGAAACGCAGCCGCCGTCCTACTCGTAAGCGATCGCCCGCTCGGCGGCACCTGGCCTCCCGGTCCTCTCTTCCGACGACTCGCCTCGAAGCCTCCGCCGTTCGAGCGGAGACCTCGCGACGCCCGCAAAAGCGAAGGCGAATGGTTGTTCGTATGGCTGCACGATCCTCGGTGATTCAGGTCCCGGCGGACCGCTTAACGACTCGCCTTTTCTCAAACCGCTCGTGACTCTGCGGCGTCGACGCTCTGGGAAGGAGCGTGGCACCTGCAAAAGAAAGAGGTAAAAGCATGCGGCGAGATGCCGCCTCGATCCTCGGCTCGCTCGCGGAGCTTCCTCTCCCCTGCTCGTTTACCTCGGCCGCTCGGACACGGATTCTTCCGTCCGCTGTGCCGAGGCCCGGTCGCCGCCTGTGCGATTCAAACGGTGTATGACTTTAGCTACGATACTATTATGACACCTGAAGAACTGCCGCTCGGGCACGCCGGTCATCGCTCGCCTCGCCGAAGTCCGAGGGCGCGGGTATCCCGCTTCACGCGTCGATTCGCGCCTAGAAAATAAAACCGGAATGGCGTGAGCCCCTCGGAGCCGCCGGTCCCGCGGATCCTCTGACCTCTTCCGTCGCCCGTCGTGAAGCGGCTTCTCGCTTTGCACTTAAACGACCCGAACCCTGTAAGGAAAGGCATCTCGGTGTTAACCTAGACTTTTACGAGACCAAAGGTTTGTCTTTCCTTTCCATCTCCCTTCTGACTACTGCTAAAATACCCAAAATCCTAAGTACCGAGCCTCACGTGCAAGCTAAGGCTCGTTTGACCCGCTCGATCGCCCGCTCCCTGCGACCCGGAGTCTGCCCTCTGATGCCTGCCGAACGTGAGGAAAATAACCGTAGAGGCTCTCTACGGCTACTCGCCCGGAGATGGACTGCATGGTCTTCGCCAAAAGCATCCGGGCGGATGGATGCGTTACTACACGCTCCCCTCATCTTTACTATGGCTAAACCCCTGGGCGGGACGGGTCCGACCCGGACGCAGACAGACGCCAAACGCAGATGCCACAAGTGACGCGAGAAGACGGCGAGCGACGAGAACGACGGCCGTAGGGAAGATGCCGCCGGTGGAGAAGGCCTACGGCGCCGCGATGGTGGCCCCGAAATGAGAGGCGACCGCTGCGGCCCGTGAGACGAAGTTACCGTCAAAACCGGAACGACGGATGCGTGAGAAGCCAGGTTTTAAGTCATAAGATGTGGGGACGAAACCCCGGAAGACTACCGGGTGCCAAAATGACGCTCGAAAGCACGGCCTGGGGCGCCGCCTAGCTCGCCCCTGCGAGAGACGACCGCTCGAGAACGTCCTCGACACGACACGCGCGGGACGGATCCGCGCTTCCGGTTACAATTGCGAGACGAGAAGGGCTCGACGGGTGCCGTGCCGACGAGGGGATGTACTCGAGACTCTCGGGAGGGCTATCAAGATGCCTGATGATCGCAAAGACCTACAGAGACGTCTAGACCTGAGGACGGCACGGTATAAGATACGGAACGCAGAACACGCAAAGTACACGACGACACAGATGCGGGCTGGAACTGCCCTGACCACGGTACTCTGGTGCTGAAAAGTGACTCGCTCCCTTTACGGGCGCATGGGGTGCCGCTCCCGGACGGTCCTCTCCCCTACGCTACCTCGAAAAGCCCTCCCTGTGATTCCCGACCCTGTCCCTTCCTCCCGGACCCTTCCCACCCTGGACCCTCGACTTAGCTTTGAGAGGGCTGGAGGCCGGACCGTCTTCCGCGACGACCGCGTCGGACGACCGGGACGCTGCCGAGTCGCCGGGTTCCTCCGCGTCGTCCGCCGAACGTCCGCGAAGCGAGCGACCGGTCGGCGTCGTGTCGGCCGACGCGGCCCTCTTCCGCGACGCCCTCCTCCTCGAAAGCGTGGCCCTTTCGGCTCACCCGCTCCGTGCCGGTTTCGGTGTCGGATGCCGTGGCCGTCGTCGCTTGCGGCGCCTGTGATTTCAAAAGATGGAATATTATATTTGTGCTCGGGGGAAAACGCCGGGCCCGTGCCCCTCCTCTCCGCTGCCCCAGTTCGCCTCAAATGCTCATCCTATTCCAAAGGCTGCCTACGCTGCGCCCGCGAGACAATACGGCGCTCTGCGGGCGATCGGGAAACGCGATGAGCCGTCCCGGATCCCTAAAGACTCCGTGCCTTACGTCCCTGCCTCTTTCCTGACGAATGCTAAAACGTCCCCGCCGTTTTTCTGAGAAAGGCTAAAACTCCATATACGGATGCTTACGAGATGCTCGCTCTGACCCTCGCTCCATCCTCTCCCCTTTGGTCCCATTTATGTGGATGATATCGACGCCTTACGATGTATACACCGACGCTAGGGAAAAAAACGAGGTCCCATCTTCGATGAAGTCAGGAAAATGCAATGTATCTAGAATGAAAAGAAAAAATGTAAGTGTACGCTATTAAACTGTTTTACCCGCCCCACCCCATGGATACAAAATTACTTACCTGAAAATAACCCCACTACGTACCTGTTTACTTCCTACTATACACACTGCTGAACCTTGACTGATGCTGAAACTCTTGTCTCAGGTACCTCTATTTCTGTGATTATTAAAACACACCTGCCCAAAGAGCTGCCTCGGCTCAAAATCTGCCACCGACTCTGAAGAACACCAGAGCACTGACCTCAGAGAGGCCCGAGAGCACAATGAAGATCTTCCTCAGCTCAAAATCTGCCACTGACTCTGAAGAACACCGGAGCACTGACCTCAGAGAGGCCCGAGAGCAGAATGAGCTCCCTGATGAGAGGCTGTGGCTCATATACCCCAGGCCCCACCCACCACCCTGACCATGATCACCTGGGAAAGGGGAGGGCTGAACCACCGGAAGGCATAAAGGCACCTGTGGGAGCAGCTGGGAGTTTTCTCCTCTGCCTTAAGTTTGTGACCTGCAAAATGCCGTAGGAAGAAAACGACCCTTACCGGATACGACGATATCCGCTCTTTCGCTAAGTCTATTGTGTCGGCGATGTGACCGGGACGGGAATGAAACCTAGTTTTTCTGGGGTATAGATAGAAAAAGACAGATATCGTGCTAAGCTACGTGGGGAAGTAGTCGGCTAAATGCGGTAATAATATCGTTATCCAAAACGAGGCGCTGTAGTTTCCTACGTGAAAACCGAAATGCTGCGGGGTGACTCGTCTTTTCTGGAGAGACCGCGCGTGCTGCCTAAGCCCCCCCGGTGGCGCTACGGGCTTGGGGAGGAGTGGCTGGAGAGCTGCCGGTCAGAGAGGGACCTGGGGGTGTTGATTGACAACCGGCTGAACGTGAACCAGCAGTGTGCCCAGGTGGCCGACAACGCCCATGGCGTCCTGGCCTGTATCAGAAATAGCGTGGCCGGCAGGGACATGGAAGTGATCTTGCCCCTGTACTCAGCACTGGTAACGCCGTACCTCGATTACTGTGTTCGGTTTTGGGCCCCTCGCTACAAAAAGGACATTGAATTACTCGAGCGTGTCCAGAGAACGGCAACGAAGCCGGTGAAGGGTCCGGAGCGCGTGTCGTACGGGTAGCGGCTGAGGGAACTGGGGTTGTTTAGTCTGGAGAAGAGGAGGCTGAGGGGAGACCTCATGGCCCTCTATAGCTACCTGAAAGGAGGTTGCAGAGAGCTGGGGATGAGTCTCTTTAATGAAATAACAAGCGATAGGACAAGAGGGAGTGGCCTCCAGCTGTGCCACGGAAGGTTTAGACTAGATGTCAGGAAGTATTTCTTTACAGAACGGGTTATTAGGCGGTGGAATGGATTGCCCGGGGAGGCGGTAGAGTCCCCATCCCTGGAGGTGTTTAAGAGTACGGTCGACATAGCGCTGAGAGATATGGTGTACATGGGAACTGGCAGTGTTAGGTGAATGGTTGGACTGGATGATCTTCAAGATCCTTTCCAACCTAGTTGATTCTGTGATTCTGTGATAATGGAACCGTGTCCCGGAGAGCGCTAAAGAACGAAGCGGAACTAGATCCTATAAGAATTCCTTCTCGGAAATATCACCGGTTCCGATATAAATTATTTACTGTGTGTCGCCAACGATTCGGAGTGACCTTGACCGTCTCTCCGACTGACTCCATTAAGAGTCCCAAAGGACGGAAAACACCAAAAAAACGTGGAATTCCCTGAAATATATCAGAAAGCGTATGAAGCGGCCTGACGCCTAAATTGCTAGAACAAAAAAAAAAAAAATGCAAACTTAACAGAAAAAAACATAGGAGATGCCTAGACGATAGATGAAGGCGATCCTCTTCTCTGAAAAACTCGAGAAGAGATCTAAGCTGACGACGCACGTCTTTGGGATACCGGATACCGAAAAGAGACGTACGATAAGATGCCAAACGAATAGACGCCGCGGGCGAAAAGACGCCGATGCCGGACGGGACGAAGAACCGGAAAAGGAAAAAACCGGTGCTGGGGTATGGGAGAGAGACAGAGGATGAAAAAACGGAAGGAGAGGAAGCGGGACAAAGGCGTCTAGAGAAAAAGAAAAAGGGAGAGCTAGCAGAAGACAGAATAAGAGGGAGCGGGAGAGAAGAAGGAGAGCGGAGGTAAAGGGAAGCAAAAAAATCGCGGCGGTGTGGGAGAGAGAGGGGGCCGGGGGAGAGCCCGAAACACGTGATAGCGGCGACGGAGCCCCGAAGGGAAGACGCGGCTTCCCGTACGTGTAGCCGTGCTCCCTCGTGTGCCGCGTGGCCGTGCCGCGCTCTGGGTCACGCGCGTGGACCCTGCAGTGCTCGCTGGCGCTCTGGCCCGCTGTGGACCGTGAAGAGGGCTCCTTCCTCGTCTGCAGAGCGGGCTCTCTCTTCCTGCGGTGGGAGGCAGGTGCTGCCGAGATGGCCGTGATTTTCTTCTTCTTTCCCTTTCTGGGGCCTCTCTGGATTCGGCCGTGGCGGGGCCTCTCCGGATGTTTGAGCCCGGTTACCGTTGAACCCTTGGCCTTTGATGCCAGGAGTCCCGGGGGGACACGGAGGGCAGAAAAGAGTGGAGACCGAAAATAGGTGAGAGGCTGAAGGGCAAGTACAGGGCAGAAAACTGTGGAGTGCCAAAAGGCGTGAGAGAAACAAAAAGGGCTCGGTGGGCGACAAAGTGTCGGAAGTGCAAAGAGCACATAAAAGCCTGAATAAAGGAGGTGGCGGAAAAGCTGCGGGAGGCCAAAATGGAAGGCTGGAAGGGAAATAGAGGCCAGAAAAATGTGGAAGCCAAAAAGGAGTGAGAGACCGAAACGGGGTGGGAGGATGGAGGGGAGTAGACGCCAGGAAAGGTGGAGGCCGAAACGGGGTGGGAGGCCGAAATGGGGTGGGTGGCCAGACAGAAGTAGAGGACAGAAAAAATTAGAGGCAGAACCATGGTGGGAGGCCCAAACAGGGTGGGAGCTAGAGCAAAGTAGAGGCCATAAAATAGTGGATGCTGAAACAGGGCAGAAGGCCAAAATATAGTGGGAGGCCAGAAGAAAGTAGAGGCCATGAAAGGTGGATGCAAAATCATGCTGTGAGGCCAAAATGGGGTGGAGGCCAGAGGGAAGTAGAGGCCAGAAAAAGTGGAGGTGGAAATGGGGTGGGAGGGCAAAAAGGGGTGGGAAGCTGGAGAGAAGTAGAGGCCAGAAGAAATTTCAAACTGAATCATGGTGGGAGACCGATACGGGGTGGGAGGCCTCTACATCCCTCCATCCTCCCACCCTGTTTTGGCCTCCCACCCCTTTTCAACCTCCACTTTGAATGGCATCTACTTCCATCCAGCCTACCACCACGTTTTGGCCTCCCACCACGTTTCGGCCTCCAATTCTTTCTGGCCTCTCCTTCCCTCGGATCTCCCACAGGTTTTTGGCCTCCCACCCCATTTCAGCCTCCAATTTTTTCTGGTCACCCACCCCTTTTGGGCCTCCCACCCCATTTTGGCCTCCAATTTTATTTTTTTAAACCCTAACCCCTCACCTTCACCCTCACCCTAACCCCTCACCATCACCCTAAACCCTCACCCCCAACCCCTAATCCTAACCCCTGACCCTCAGCCTAATCCCTAACCCCAACCCCTAACCCCTAACCCTAGAGTCCCCCCCAATTCTGCCCCTTAACCCTAGAGCCCGCC
Organism: Strix uralensis; assembly: GCF_047716275.1. NCBI lineage: Eukaryota > Metazoa > Chordata > Aves > Strigiformes > Strigidae > Strix > Strix uralensis. Next base: position 18,361 of record NC_133975.1, read on the forward strand.
CCCGACTCCACCCCCTAACTCTAAGCCCACCCCTGAGTCCACCCCCTACCTCTAAGCCCACCCCTGACTCCACCCCCTAACCCTAAAACCACCCGTGAGTCCACCTCCTAACTCTAAGCCCATCCCTGATTCCAACCCCTAACCCTAAGCCCACCCCCAAGTCCACCCCCTAACTCTAAACCCACCCCCGAGTCCACCTCCTAACACTAAGCCCATCCCCGACTCCACCCCCTAACTCTAAGCCCACCCCTGAGTCCACCCCCTAACCCTAAGCCCACCCCCGACTCCACCCCCTAACCCTAAGCCCACCCCCGAGACCACCTCCTAACCCTAAACCCACCCCTGAGCCCAACCCCTAACCATAAGCCTACCCCTGAGTCCACCCCGTACTTCTAAGATGACCCCTAACTCCACCCCCTAACCCTAAGCCCACCCCCGAGTCCACCTCCTAACCCTAAGCCCATCCCTGACTCCACCCCCTAACTCTAAGCCCACCCCTGAGTCAACCGCCTAACACTAAGCCCATCCCCGATTCCACCCCCTAACCCTAAGCAAACCCCCAATTCCACCCCCTAACACTAAGGCCACCCCCGAGTCCACCCCCTAAATCTAAGCCCACCCCCGACTCCACCCCCTAACTCTAAGCCCACCCCCAAGTCCACCTCCTAACACTAAGCCCATCCCCGAGTCCACCCCCTAACCGTAGAGCCCACCCCCGAGTCCACTCCCTAACTCTAAGTCCACCCCTGACTCCACCCCCTAACTCTAACCTGTAACCCTAAGGTGTCAGTGTAAGCTGTAACCTACAGTTGTAATTGGAAGGTGTTACTAAGCTGTAACGTGTAATGTGGGTTTTAAACTCGAATAGAATCGGTGTGGAAATAGTGTGCAGGAGGAGGTGCAACCTGGAGTGCGCTCTGTGTGGAAACAGTGGCCCGCGGCAGGTGGAACCCCGAATAGGGTCCGGGTGGAAACTAACCCGCGGCAGGTGCAACCGCGAATATGGTCCGGGTGGAAACACTGACACGCGGCAGGTGCAACCCCGAATAGGGTCCGGGTGGAAACAGTGCCCCGCGGCAGGTGCAACCGCGAATAGGGTCCGGGTGGAAACAGTGACCCCCAGCAGTTGCAACCGCGACTACGGTCCGGGTGGAAACAGTGACCCACGCGGCAGGTGTAACGACGAGTACAGTCCGGGTGGAAACAGTGACCCGCGGCAGGTGCAACCGCAAATACTGTCCGGGTGGCAACAGTGACCCGCGGCAGGTGCGACCGCGAATAGGGTCCGGGTGGAAACAGTGACCCGCGGCAGGTGCGACCGCGAATAGGGTCCGGGTGGAAACAGTGACCCGCGGCAGGTGCAACCGCGAATAGTGTCCGGGTGGAAACAGTGACCCGGGGGAGGTGCAACCGCGAATAGGGTCGGGGTGGAAACAGTGACCCGCGGCAGGTGCAACCCCAAATAATGTCGGGGTGGAAACAGTGACCCGCGGCGGGTGCAACCCCGAATAGGGTCCGGTTGGCAACAGTGCCCCACAGCAGGTGCAAGCGCGAATAGGGTCCGGGTGGAAACAGTGACCCCGGGGGAAGGTGCGACCGCGAATAGGGTCCGGGTGGAAACTGTGACCCGCGGCATGTGCAACCGCTAATAGGGTCCGGGTGGAAACAGTGACCCGGGGGAGGTGCAACCGCGAATAGGGTCCGGGTGGAAGCAGTGACCCGCGGCGGGTGCAACCCCAAATAGGGTCTGGGTGGGAACAGTGACCCGCGGAAGGTGCGACCACGAATAGGGTCCGGGTGGAAACTGCTACCCCGCGGCATGTGCAACCGCGAATACAGTCCACGTGGAAACTGTGACCCACGGCAGGTGCAACCCCGAATAGGGTCCGGGTGGAAACAGTGACCTGCGGCAGATGCAACCCCCAATAGGGTCCGGGTGGAAACAGTGACAAGGGGCAGGTGCAACCCCGAATAGGGTCCGGGTGGAAAACCTGACCCGCGACAGGTGCAACACAGAATAGGGTCCGGGCGGAAACACCCGCGGCAGGTGCAACGGCGAATAGGGTCCGGGTGGAAACAGTCTCCAGTTCTCTCCAGCCTCCCACGATTTTTTCGCCTCCCACCCCTTTTCGGCCTCCAATATATTCTGGCCTCTACTTCTCTCCAGCCTCCCACCCTTTTTTGGCCTCCCACACCTTTTTGGCCTCTCACCCCTTTTCGACTTCTGATTTTTTCTGACCTCTACTATTCACGGGTCTCCCACTCCTTTTTGGCCTCCCACTCCATTTCGGAATCCAATTTTTTCTGGCCTCTACGTCTCTCCAGCCTCCCACCATTTATCGGCCTCCCACCCCTTTTTGGCCTCCCACTCCTTTTCAGCCTCTAATTTTCTCTGGCCTCTACTCCTCTCCAGCCTCCCAGCCTTTTTGGGCCTCCCACCCCTTTTCGGCCTCCCACCCCTTTACACATGCTAATTTTTTCTGGCCTCTACTATTCACCGGTCTCCCACTCCTTTTTGGCCTCCCACTCTTTTTCAGCCTCCAATTTTTTCTGGCCTCTACTTCTCACCAGCCTCCCACCACTTTTTGGCCTCCCACCGCTTTTCAAATTCTGATTTTTTCTGGCCTCTACTATTCACCGGTCTACCACTCCTTTTTGGCCTCCCACTCCTTTTCAGCCTCCAATTTTTCCTGGCCTCTACTCCTCTCCACCCTCTTACGTTTTTTGGGCCTCCAACCCCTTTTTGGCCTCCCACCCCTTTTCGGCATCCAATTTTTTCTGGCCTCTATTTCTCTCCAGCCTCCCACCCCTTTTTGGCCTCCCACCCCTTTTCGGCCTCTAATTTTCTCTGGCCTCTACTTCTCTCCAGCCTCCCACCATTTATCAGCCTCCCACCCCTTTTTGGCCTCCCACTACTTTTCAGCCTCCAATATTTTCTGGCCTCTACTCCTCTCCAGCCTCCCAGCCTTTTTGGGTCTCCCACCCCTTTCTGGCCTCCCACCCCTTTTCGGCCTCCAATTTTTTCTGGCTTCTACTTCTCTCCAGCCTCCCACCCTTTTTGGGCCTCCCACCCCTTTTTGGCCTCCCACCCCTTTTCGGCTGCTAATTTTTTCTGGCCTCTACTATTCACCGGTCTACCACTCCTTTTTGGCCTCCCACCCATTTTCGACCTCCAATTTTTTCTGGCCTCTACTTCACTCCAGCCTCCCACCCGTTTTGGGCCTCCCACCCCTTTTTGGCCTCCAATTTCTCCTGGCCTCTACTTCTCTCAGGCCTCCCACCCTTTTTGGGCCTCCCACTCCTTTTTGTCCTCCCATCCCTTTTTGGCCTCCAGTTATTACTGACCTCTACTCCTCTCCAGCCTCCCACACTTTTTTGGCCCCCCCACCCCTTTTCGGCTGCTAATTTTTTCTGGCCTCTACTATTCACGGTCTCCCACTCCTTTTCAGCCTCCAATTTTTCCTGGCCTCTACTTCTCTCCAGCCTCCCACCCTTTTTGGGCCTCCCACCCCTTTTTACCCTCCCACCCCTTTTCAACTTCTGATTTTTTCTGGCCTCTACTATTCACCGGTCTCCCACTCCTTTTTGGCCTCCCACTCCTTTTCGGCCGCCAATTTTTTCTGGCCTCTACTTCTCACCAGCCTCCCACCACTTTTTGGCCTCCCACCGCTTTTCAAATTCTGATTTTTTCTGGCCTCTACTATTCACCGGTCTACCACTCCTTTTTGGCCTCCCACTCCTTTTCAGCCGCCAATTTTTTCTGGCCTCTACTTCTCTCCAGCCTCCCACCCTTTTTGGGCCTCACACCCCTTTTTGGCCTCCCACCCCTTTTCGGCTGCTAATTTTTTCTGGCCTCTACTATCCACCGGTCTCCCACTCCTTTTTGGCCTCCCACTCCTTTTCGGCCGCCAATTTTTTCTGGCCTCTACTTCTCTCCAGCCTCCCACCATTTTTTGGCCTCCCACCCCTTTTCGACCTCCAATTTTTTCTGGCCTCTACTTCACTCCAGCCTCCCACCCTTTTTGGGCCTCCCACCCCTTTTTGGCCTCCCATCCCTTTTTGGCCTCCAATTATTTCTGACCTCTACTCCTCTCCAGCCTCCCACACTTTTTTGGCCCCCCCACCCCTTTTCGGCTGCTAATTTTTTCTGGCCTCTACTATTCACGGTCTCCCACTCCTTTTCGGCCTCCAATTTTTCCTGGCCTCTACTTCTCTCCAGCCTCCCACACTTTTTGGGCCTCCCACCCCTTTTTGGCCTCCAATTTTTCCTGGCCTCTACTTCTCTCCAGCCTCCCACCCTTTTTGGGCCTCCCACCCCTTTTTGGCCTCCCACCCCTTTTCGGCTGCTAATTTTTTCTGGCCTCTACTATTCACCGGTCTACCACTCCTTTTTTGGCCTCCCACCACTTCTTATCCTCCAATTTTTTCTGGCCTCTACTTCTCTCCAGCCTCCCACCATTTATCAGCCTCCCACCCCTTTTTGGCCTCCCACTACTTTTCAGCCTCCAATTTTTTCTGGCCTCTACTCCTCTCCAGCCTCCCAGCCTTTTTGGGTCTCCCACACCTTTCTTGCCTCCCACCCTTTTCGGCCTCCAATTTTTTCTGGCCTCTACTTCTCTCCAGCCTCCCACACTTTTTGGGCCTCCCACCCCTTTTTGGCCTCCAATTGTTCCTGGCCTCTACTTCTCTCCAGCCTCCCACCCTTTTTGTGCCTCCCACCCCTTTTTACCCTCCCACCCCTTTTCGGCTGTTAATTTTTTCTGGCCTCTACTATTCACCGGTCTCCCACTCCTTTTTGGCCTCCCACTCTTTTTCGGCCTCCTATTTTTCCTGGCCTCTACTTCTCTCCAGCCTCCCAACCTTTTATGGCCTCCCATTCCTTTTCGGCCCCAAATTTTTTCTGGCCTCTACTTCTCTCCAGCCTCCCACCATTTATAGGCCTCCCACCCCTTTTTGGCCTCCCACTCCTTTTCAGCCTCTTAATTTTTTCTGGCCTCTACTCCTCTCCAGCCTCCCACCCTTTTTGGGCCTCCCACCCCTTTACACATCCTAATTTTTTCTGGCCTCTACTATTCACAGGTCTCCCACTCCTTTTTGGCCTCCCACTCTTTTTCGGCCTCCAGATTTTCTGGCCTCTACTTCTCTCCAGCCTCCCACCCTTTTTTGGCCTCCCACTCCTTTTCGGCCGCCAATTTTTTCTGGCCTCTACTTCTCACCAGCCTCCCACCACTTTTTGGCCTCCCACCGCTTTTCAAATTCTGATTTTTTCTGGCCTCTACTATTCACCGGTCTACCACTCCTTTTTGGCCTCCCACTCCTTTTCAGCCGCCAATTTTTTCTGGCCTCTACTTCTCTCCAGCCTCCCACCCTTTTTGGGCCTCACACCCCTTTTTGGCCTCCCACCCCTTTTCGGCTGCTAATTTTTTCTGGCCTCTACTATTCACCGGTCTCCCACTCCTTTTTGGCCTCCCACCCCTTTTCGACCTCCAATTTTTTCTGGCCTCTACTTCACTCCAGCCTCCCACCCTTTTTGGGCCTCCCACCCCTTTTTGGCCTCCCATCCCTTTTTGGCCTCCAATTATTTCTGACCTCTACTCCTCTCCAGCCTCCCACACTTTTTTGGCCCCCCCACCCCTTTTCGGCTGCTAATTTTTTCTGGCCTCTACTATTCACGGTCTCCCACTCCTTTTCGGCCTCCAATTTTTCCTGGCCTCTACTTCTCTCCAGCCTCCCACACTTTTTGGGCCTCCCACCCCTTTTTGGCCTCCAATTTTTCCTGGCCTCTACTTCTCTCCAGCCTCCCACCCTTTTTGGGCCTCCCACCCCTTTTTGGCCTCCCACCCCTTTTCGGCTGCTAATTTTTTCTGGCCTCTACTATTCACCGGTCTACCACTCCTTTTTGGCCTCCCACCACTTCTTATCCTCCAATTTTTTCTGGCCTCTACTTCTCTCCAGCCTCCCACCATTTATCAGCCTCCCACCCCTTTTTGGCCTCCCACTACTTTTCAACCTCCAATTTTTTCTGGCCTCTACTCCTCTCCAGCCTCCCAGCCTTTTTGGGTCTCCCACACCTTTCTTGCCTCCCACCCTTTTCGGCCTCCAATTTTTTCTGGCCTCTACTTCTCTCCAGCCTCCCACACTTTTTGGGCCTCCCACCCCTTTTTGGCCTCCAATTGTTCCTGGCCTCTACTTCTCTCCAGCCTCCCACCCTTTTTGGGCCTCCCACCCCTTTTTACCCTCCCACCCCTTTTCGGCTGTTAATTTTTTCTGGCCTCTACTATTCACCGGTCTCCCACTCCTTTTTGGCCTCCCACTCTTTTTCGGCCTCCTATTTTTCCTGGCCTCTACTTCTCTCCAGCCTTCCAACCTTTTATGGCCTCCCATTCCTTTTCGGCCCCAAATTTTTTCTGGCCTCTACTTCTCTCCAGCCTCCCACCATTTTTTGGCCTCCCACCCATTTTCAGCCTCCAATTTTTTCTGGCCTCTACGTCTCTCCAGCCTCCCACCATTTATCGGCCTCCCACCCCTTTTTGGCCTCCCACTCCTTTTCAGCCTCTAATTTTTTCTGGCCTCTACTCCTCTCCAGCCTCCCAGCCTTTTTGGGCCTCCCACCCCTTTTCGGCCTCCCACCCCTTTACACATCCTAATTTTTTCTGGCCTCTACTATTCACAGGTCTCCCACTCCTTTTTGGCCTCCCACTCTTTTTCGGCCTCCAGATTTTCTGGCCTCTACTTCTCTCCAGCCTCCCACCCTTTTTTGGCCTCCCACTCCTTTTCGGCCGCCAATTTTTTCTGGCCTCTACTTCTCTCCAGCCTCCCACCCTTTTTGGGCCTCCCACACTTTTTTGGCCCCCCCACCCCTTTTTGGCTGCTAATTTTTTCTGGCCTCTACTATTCACGGTCTCCCACTCCTTTTCGGCCGCCAATTTTTCCTGGCCTCTACTTCTCTCCAGCCTCCCACCCTTTTTGGGCCTCCCACCCCTTTTTGGCCTCCCACCCCTTTTCGGCTGCTAATTTTTTCTGGCCTCTACTGTTCACCGGTCTACCACTCCTTTTTGGCCTCCCACCACTTCTTATCCTCCAATTTTTTCTGGCCTCTACTTCTCTCCATCCTCCCACCATTTTTTGGCCTCCCACCCATTTTCGACCTCCAATTTTTTCTGGCCTCTACTTCACTCCAGCCTCCCACCCGTTTTGGGCCTCCCACCCCTTTTTGGCCTCCAATTTCTCCTGGCCTCTACTTCTCTCAGGCCTCCCACCCTTTTTGGGCCTCCCACTCCTTTTTGTCCTCCCATCCCTTTTTGGCCTCCAGTTATTACTGACCTCTACTCCTCTCCAGCCTCCCACACTTTTTTGGCCCCCCCACCCCTTTTCGGCTGCTAATTTTTTCTGGCCTCTACTATTCACGGTCTCCCACTCCTTTTCAGCCTCCAATTTTTCCTGGCCTCTACTTCTCTCCAGCCTCCCACCCTTTTTGGGCCTCCCACCCCTTTTTACCCTCCCACCCCTTTTCAACTTCTGATTTTTTCTGGCCTCTACTATTCACCGGTCTCCCACTCCTTTTTGGCCTCCCACTCTTTTTCGGCCTCCTATTTTTCCTGGCCTCTACTTCTCTCCAGCCTCCCAACATTTTATGGCCTCCCACTCCTTTTCGGCCGCCAATTTTTTCTGGCCTCTACTTCTCTCCAGCCTCCCACCCTTTTTTGGCCTCCCACCCATTTTCAGCCTCCAATTTTTTCTGGCCTCTACGTCACTCCAGCCTCCCACCATTTATCGGCCTCCCACCCCTTTTTGGCCTCCCACTCCTTTTAAGCCTCTAATTTTTTCTGGCCTCTACTCCTCTCCAGCCTCCCAGCCTTTTTGGGCCTCCCACCCCTTTTCGGCCTCCCACCCCTTTACACATGCTAATTTTTTCTGGCCTCTACTATTCACCGGCCTCCCACTCCTTTTCGGCCTCCCACTCCTTTTCGGCCTCCAATTTTTTCTGGCCTCTACTTCTATCCAGCCTCCCACCCTTTTATGGCCTCCCACAACTTTTCGGCCTCCCACCCCTTTTTGGCTTCTGATTTTTTCTGGCCTCTACTATTCACCGGTCTCCCACTCCTTTTTGGCCTCCCACTCTTTTTCAGCCTCCAATTTTTTCTGGCCTCTACTTCTCACCAGCCTCCCACCACTTTTTGGCCTCCCACCGCTTTTCAAATTCTGATTTTTTCTGGCCTCTACTATTCACCGGTCTACCACTCCTTTTTGGCCTCCCACTCCTTTTCGGCTGCTAATTTTTTCTGGCCTCTACTATTCACCGGTCTACCACTCCTTTTTGGCCTCCCACTCCTTTTCGGCCGCCAATTTTTTCTGGCCTCTACTTCTCTCCAGCCTCCCACCCTTTTTGGGCCTCCCACACTTTTTTGGCCCCCCCCACCCCTTTTTGGCTGCTAATTTTTTCTGGCCTCTACTATTCACGGTCTCCCACTCCTTTTCGGCCTCCAATTTTTCCTGGCCTCTACTTCTCTCCAGCCTCCCACACTTTTTGGGCCTCCCACCCCTTTTTGGCCTCCAATTTTTCCTGGCCTCTACTTCTCTCCAGCCTCCCACCCTTTTTGGGCCTCCCACCCCTTTTTGGCCTCCCACCCCTTTTCGGCTGCTAATTTTTTCTGGCCTCTACTATTCACCGGTCTACCACTCCTTTTTGGCCTCCCACCACTTCTTATCCTCCAATTTTTTCTGGCCTCTACTTCTCTCCATCCTCCCACCATTTTTTGGCCTCCCACCCATTTTCGACCTCCAATTTTTTCTGGCCTCTACTTCACTCCAGCCTCCCACCCGTTTTGGGCCTCCCACCCCTTTTTGGCCTCCAATTTCTCCTGGCCTCTACTTCTCTCAGGCCTCCCACCCTTTTTGGGCCTCCCACTCCTTTTTGTCCTCCCATCCCTTTTTGGCCTCCAGTTATTACTGACCTCTACTCCTCTCCAGCCTCCCACACTTTTTTGGCCCCCCCACCCCTTTTCGGCTGCTAATTTTTTCTGGCCTCTACTATTCACGGTCTCCCACTCCTTTTCAGCCTCCAATTTTTCCTGGCCTCTACTTCTCTCCAGCCTCCCACCCTTTTTGGGCCTCCCACCCCTTTTTACCCTCCCACCCCTTTTCAACTTCTGATTTTTTCTGGCCTCTACTATTCACCGGTCTCCCACTCCTTTTTGGCCTCCCACTCTTTTTCGGCCTCCTATTTTTCCTGGCCTCTACTTCTCTCCAGCCTCCCAACATTTTATGGCCTCCCACTCCTTTTCGGCCGCCAATTTTTTCTGGCCTCTACGTCACTCCAGCCTCCCACCATTTATCGGCCTCCCACCCCTTTTTGGCCTCCCACTCCTTTTCAGCCTCTAATTTTTTCTGGCCTCTACTCCTCTCCAGCCTCCCAGCCTTTTTGGGCCTCCCACCCCTTTTCGGCCTCCCACCCCTTTACACATGCTAATTTTTTCTGGCCTCTACTATTCACCGGCCTCCCACTCCTTTTCGGCCTCCCACTCCTTTTCGGCCTCCAATTTTTTCTGGCCTCTACTTCTATCCAGCCTCCCACCCTTTTATGGCCTCCCACAACTTTTCGGCCTCCCACCCCTTTTCGGCTTCTGATTTTTTCTGGCCTCTACTATTCACCGGTCTCCCACTCCTTTTTGGCCTCCCACTCTTTTTCAGCCTCCAATTTTTTCTGGCCTCTACTTCTCACCAGCCTCCCACCACTTTTTGGCCTCCCACCGCTTTTCAAATTCTGATTTTTTCTGGCCTCTACTATTCACCGGTCTACCACTCCTTTTTGGCCTCCCACCACTTCTTATCCTCCAATTTTTTCTGGCCTCTACTTCTCTCCATCCTCCCACCATTTTTTGGCCTCCCACCCATTTTCGACCTCCAATTTTTTCTGGCCTCTACTTCACTCCAGCCTCCCACCCGTTTTGGGCCTCCCACCCCTTTTTGGCCTCCAATTTCTCCTGGCCTCTACTTCTCTCAGGCCTCCCACCCTTTTTGGGCCTCCCACTCCTTTTTGTCCTCCCATCCCTTTTTGGCCTCCAGTTATTACTGACCTCTACTCCTCTCCAGCCTCCCACACTTTTTTGGCCCCCCCACCCCTTTTCGGCTGCTAATTTTTTCTGGCCTCTACTATTCACGGTCTCCCACTCCTTTTCAGCCTCCAATTTTTCCTGGCCTCTACTTCTCTCCAGCCTCCCACCCTTTTTGGGCCTCCCACCCCTTTTTACCCTCCCACCCCTTTTCAACTTCTGATTTTTTCTGGCCTCTACTATTCACCGGTCTCCCACTCCTTTTTGGCCTCCCACTCTTTTTCGGCCTCCTATTTTTCCTGGCCTCTACTTCTCTCCAGCCTCCCAACATTTTATGGCCTCCCACTCCTTTTCGGCCACCAATTTTTTCTGGCCTCTACGTCACTCCAGCCTCCCACCATTTATCGGCCTCCCACCCCTTTTTGGCCTCCCACTCCTTTTCAGCCTCTAATTTTTTCTGGCCTCTACTCCTCTCCAGCCTCCCAGCCTTTTTGGGCCTCCCACCCCTTTTCGGCCTCCCACCCCTTTACACATGCTAATTTTTTCTGGCCTCTACTATTCACCGGCCTCCCACTCCTTTTCGGCCTCCCACTCCTTTTCGGCCTCCAATTTTTTCTGGCCTCTACTTCTATCCAGCCTCCCACCCTTTTATGGCCTCCCACAACTTTTCGGCCTCCCACCCCTTTTCGGCTTCTGATTTTTTCTGGCCTCTACTATTCACCGGTCTCCCACTCCTTTTTGGCCTCCCACTCTTTTTCAGCCTCCAATTTTTTCTGGCCTCTACTTCTCACCAGCCTCCCACCACTTTTTGGCCTCCCACCGCTTTTCAAATTCTGATTTTTTCTGGCCTCTACTATTCACCGGTCTACCACTCCTTTTTGGCCTCCCACTCCTTTTCAGCCGCCAATTTTTTCTGGCCTCTACTTCTCTCCAGCCTCCCACCCTTTTTGGGCCTCACACCCCTTTTTGGCCTCCCACCCCTTTTCGGCTGCTAATTTTTTCTGGCCTCTACTATTCACCGGTCTACCACTCCTTTTTGGCCTCCCACTCCTTTTCGGCCGCCAATTTTTTCTGGCCTCTACTTCTCTCCAGCCTCCCACCCTTTTTGGGCCTCCCACACTTTTTTGGCCCCCCCCACCCCTTTTTGGCTGCTAATTTTTTCTGGCCTCTACTATTCACGGTCTCCCACTCCTTTTCGGCCTCCAATTTTTCCTGGCCTCTACTTCTCTCCAGCCTCCCACACTTTTTGGGCCTCCCACCCCTTTTTGGCCTCCAATTTTTCCTGGCCTCTACTTCTCTCCAGCCTCCCACCCTTTTTGAGCCTCCCACCCCTTTTTGGCCTCCCACCCCTTTTCGGCTGCTAATTTTTTCTGGCCTCTACTATTCACCCGTCTACCACTCCTTTTTGGCCTCCCACCACTTCTTATCCTCCAATTTTTTCTGGCCTCTACTTCTCTCCATCCTCCCACCATTTTTTGGCCTCCCACCCATTTTCGACCTCCAATTTTTTCTGGCCTCTACTTCACTCCAGCCTCCCACCCGTTTTGGGCCTCCCACCCCTTTTTGGCCTCCAATTTCTCCTGGCCTCTACTTCTCTCAGGCCTCCCACCCTTTTTGGGCCTCCCACTCCTTTTTGTCCTCCCATCCCTTTTTGGCCTCCAGTTATTACTGACCTCTACTCCTCTCCAGCCTCCCACACTTTTTTGGCCCCCCCACCCCTTTTCGGCTGCTAATTTTTTCTGGCCTCTACTATTCACGGTCTCCCACTCCTTTTCAGCCTCCAATTTTTCCTGGCCTCTACTTCTCTCCAGCCTCCCACCCTTTTTGGGCCTCCCACCCCTTTTTACCCTCCCACCCCTTTTCAACTTCTGATTTTTTCTGGCCTCTACTATTCACCGGTCTCCCACTCCTTTTTGGCCTCCCACTCTTTTTCGGCCTCCTATTTTTCCTGGCCTCTACTTCTCTCCAGCCTCCCAACATTTTATGGCCTCCCACTCCTTTTCGGCCGCCAATTTTTTCTGGCCTCTACTTCTCTCCAGCCTCCCACCCTTTTTTGGCCTCCCACCCATTTTCAGCCTCCAATTTTTTCTGGCCTCTACGTCACTCCAGCCTCCCACCATTTATCGGCCTCCCACCCCTTTTTGGCCTCCCACTCCTTTTAAGCCTCTAATTTTTTCTGGCCTCTACTCCTCACCAGCCTCCCAGCCTTTTTGGGCCTCCCACCCCTTTTCGGCCTCCCACCCCTTTACACATGCTAATTTTTTCTGGCCTCTACTATTCACCGGCCTCCCACTCCTTTTCGGCCTCCCACTCCTTTTCGGCCTCCAATTTTTTCTGGCCTCTACTTCTATCCAGCCTCCCACCCTTTTATGGCCTCCCACAACTTTTCGGCCTCCCACCCCTTTTTGGCTTCTGATTTTTTCTGGCCTCTACTATTCACCGGTCTCCCACTCCTTTTTGGCCTCCCACTCTTTTTCAGCCTCCAATTTTTTCTGGCCTCTACTTCTCACCAGCCTCCCACCACTTTTTGGCCTCCCACCGCTTTTCAAATTCTGATTTTTTCTGGCCTCTACTATTCACCGGTCTACCACTCCTTTTTGGCCTCCCACTCCTTTTCAGCCGCCAATTTTTTCTGGCCTCTACTTCTCTCCAGCCTCCCACCCTTTTTGGGCCTCACACCCCTTTTTGGCCTCCCACCCCTTTTCGGCTGCTAATTTTTTCTGGCCTCTACTATTCACCGGTCTACCACTCCTTTTTGGCCTCCCACTCCTTTTCGGCCGCCAATTTTTTCTGGCCTCTACTTCTCTCCAGCCTCCCACCCTTTTTGGGCCTCCCACACTTTTTTGGCCCCCCCACCCCTTTTTGGCTGCTAATTTTTTCTGGCCTCTACTATTCACGGTCTCCCACTCCTTTTCGGCCTCCAATTTTTCCTGGCCTCTACTTCTCTCCAGCCTCCCACACTTTTTGGGCCTCCCACCCCTTTTTGGCCTCCAATTTTTCCTGGCCTCTACTTCTCTCCAGCCTCCCACCCTTTTTGGGCCTCACACCCCTTTTTGGCCTCCCACCCCTTTTCGGCTGCTAATTTTTTCTGGCCTCTACTATTCACCGGTCTCCCACTCCTTTTTGGCCTCCCACTCTTTTTCGGCCTCCTATTTTTCCTGGCCTCTACTTCTCTCCAGCCTCCCAACATTTTATGGCCTCCCACTCCTTTTCGGCCGCCAATTTTTTCTGGCCTCTACTTCTCTCCAGCCTCCCACCCTTTTTTGGCCTCCCACCCATTTTCAGCCTCCAATTTTTTCTGGCCTCTACGTCACTCCAGCCTCCCACCATTTATCGGCCTCCCACCCCTTTTTGGCCTCCCACTCCTTTTCAGCCTCTAATTTTTTCTGGCCTCTACTCCTCTCCAGCCTCCCAGCCTTTTTGGGCCTCCCACCCCTTTTCGGCCTCCCACCCCTTTACACATGCTAATTTTTTCTGGCCTCTACTATTCACCGGCCTCCCACTCCTTTTCGGCCTCCCACTCCTTTTCGGCCTCCAATTTTTTCTGGCCTCTACTTCTCTCCAGCCTCCCACCCTTTTATGGCCTCCCACAACTTTTCGGCCTCCCACCCCTTTTCGGCTTCTGATTTTTTCTGGCCTCTACTATTCACCGGTCTCCCACTCCTTTTTGGCCTCCCACTCTTTTTCAGCCTCCAATTTTTTCTGGCCTCTACTTCTCACCAGCCTCCCACCACTTTTTGGCCTCCCACCGCTTTTCAAATTCTGATTTTTTCTGGCCTCTACTATTCACCGGTCTACCACTCCTTTTTGGCCTCCCACTCCTTTTCAGCCGCCAATTTTTTCTGGCCTCTACTTCTCTCCAGCCTCCCACCCTTTTTGGGCCTCACACCCCTTTTTGGCCTCCCACCCCTTTTCGGCTGCTAATTTTTTCTGGCCTCTACTATTCACCGGTCTACCACTCCTTTTCGGCCTCCCACTCCTTTTCGGCCTCCAATTTTTTCTGGCCTCTACTTCTATCCAGCCTCCCACCCTTTTATGGCCTCCCACAACTTTTCGGCCTCCCACCCCTTTTTGGCTTCTGATTTTTTCTGGCCTCTACTATTCACCGGTCTCCCACTCCTTTTTGGCCTCCCACTCTTTTTCAGCCTCCAATTTTTTCTGGCCTCTACTTCTCACCAGCCTCCCACCACTTTTTGGCCTCCCACCGCTTTTCAAATTCTGATTTTTTCTGGCCTCTACTATTCACCGGTCTACCACTCCTTTTTGGCCTCCCACTCCTTTTCAGCCGCCAATTTTTTCTGGCCTCTACTTCTCTCCAGCCTCCCACCCTTTTTGGGCCTCACACCCCTTTTTGGCCTCCCACCCCTTTTCGGCTGCTAATTTTTTCTGGCCTCTACTATTCACCGGTCTACCACTCCTTTTTGGCCTCCCACTCCTTTTCAGCCGCCAATTTTTTCTGGCCTCTACTTCTCTCCAGCCTCCCACCCTTTTTGGGGCTCACACCCTTTTTTGGCCTCCCACCCCTTTTCGGCTGCTAATTTTTTCTGGCCTCTACTATTCACCGGTCTACCACTCCTTTTTGGCCTCCCACTCCTTTTCGGCCGCCAATTTTTTCTGGCCTCTACTTCTCTCCAGCCTCCCACCCTTTTTGGGCCTCCCACACTTTTTTGGCCCCCCCCACCCCTTTTTGGCTGCTAATTTTTTCTGGCCTCTACTATTCACGGTCTCCCACTCCTTTTCGGCCTCCAATTTTTCCTGGCCTCTACTTCTCTCCAGCCTCCCACACTTTTTGGGCCTCCCACCCCTTTTTGGCCTCCAATTTTTCCTGGCCTCTACTTCTCTCCAGCCTCCCACCCTTTTTGGGCCTCCCACCCCTTTTTGGCCTCCCACCCCTTTTCGGCTGCTAATTTTTTCTGGCCTCTACTATTCACCCGTCTACCACTCCTTTTTGGCCTCCCACCACTTCTTATCCTCCAATTTTTTCTGGCCTCTACTTCTCTCCATCCTCCCACCATTTTTTGGCCTCCCACCCATTTTCGACCTCCAATTTTTTCTGGCCTCTACTTCACTCCAGCCTCCCACCCGTTTTGGGCCTCCCACCCCTTTTTGGCCTCCAATTTCTCCTGGCCTCTACTTCTCTCAGGCCTCCCACCCTTTTTGGGCCTCCCACTCCTTTTTGTCCTCCCATCCCTTTTTGGCCTCCAGTTATTACTGACCTCTACTCCTCTCCAGCCTCCCACACTTTTTTGGCCCCCCCACCCCTTTTCGGCTGCTAATTTTTTCTGGCCTCTACTATTCACGGTCTCCCACTCCTTTTCAGCCTCCAATTTTTCCTGGCCTCTACTTCTCTCCAGCCTCCCACCCTTTTTGGGCCTCCCACCCCTTTTTACCCTCCCACCCCTTTTCAACTTCTGATTTTTTCTGGCCTCTACTATTCACCGGTCTCCCACTCCTTTTTGGCCTCCCACTCTTTTTCGGCCTCCTATTTTTCCTGGCCTCTACTTCTCTCCAGCCTCCCAACATTTTATGGCCTCCCACTCCTTTTCGGCCGCCAATTTTTTCTGGCCTCTACTTCTCTCCAGCCTCCCACCCTTTTTTGGCCTCCCACCCATTTTCAGCCTCCAATTTTTTCTGGCCTCTACGTCACTCCAGCCTCCCACCATTTATCGGCCTCCCACCCCTTTTTGGCCTCCCACTCCTTTTAAGCCTCTAATTTTTTCTGGCCTCTACTCCTCTCCAGCCTCCCAGCCTTTTTGGGCCTCCCACCCCTTTTCGGCCTCCCACCCCTTTACACATGCTAATTTTTTCTGGCCTCTACTATTCACCGGCCTCCCACTCCTTTTCGGCCTCCCACTCCTTTTCGGCCTCCAATTTTTTCTGGCCTCTACTTCTCTCCAGCCTCCCACCCTTTTATGGCCTCCCACAACTTTTCGGCCTCCCACCCCTTTTCGGCTTCTGATTTTTTCTGGCCTCTACTATTCACCGGTCTCCCACTCCTTTTTGGCCTCCCACTCTTTTTCAGCCTCCAATTTTTTCTGGCCTCTACTTCTCACCAGCCTCCCACCACTTTTTGGCCTCCCACCGCTTTTCAAATTCTGATTTTTTCTGGCCTCTACTATTCACCGGTCTACCACTCCTTTTTGGCCTCCCACTCCTTTTCAGCCGCCAATTTTTTCTGGCCTCTACTTCTCTCCAGCCTCCCACCCTTTTTGGGCCTCACACCCCTTTTTGGCCTCCCACCCCTTTTCGGCTGCTAATTTTTTCTGGCCTCTACTATTCACCGGTCTACCACTCCTTTTTGGCCTCCCACTCCTTTTCGGCCGCAACTTTTTTCTGGCCTCTACTTCTCTCCAGCCTCCCACCCTTTTTGGGCCTCCCACACTTTTTTGGCCCCCCCACCCCTTTTTGGCTGCTAATTTTTTCTGGCCTCTACTATTCACGGTCTCCCACTCCTTTTCGGCCTCCAATTTTTCCTGGCCTCTACTTCTCTCCAGCCTCCCACACTTTTTGGGCCTCCCACCCCTTTTTGGCCTCCAATTTTTCCTGGCCTCTACTTCTCTCCAGCCTCCCACCCTTTTTGGGCCTCACACCCCTTTTTGGCCTCCCACCCCTTTTCGGCTGCTAATTTTTTCTGGCCTCTACTATTCACCGGTCTACCACTCCTTTTTGGCCTCCCACTCTTTTTCGGCCTCCTATTTTTCCTGGCCTCTACTTCTCTCCAGCCTCCCAACATTTTATGGCCTCCCACTCCTTTTCGGCCGCCAATTTTTTCTGGCCTCTACTTCTCTCCAGCCTCCCACCCTTTTTTGGCCTCCCACCCATTTTCAGCCTCCAATTTTTTCTGGCCTCTACGTCACTCCAGCCTCCCACCATTTATCGGCCTCCCACCCCTTTTTGGCCTCCCACTCCTTTTCAGCCTCTAATTTTTTCTGGCCTCTACTCCTCTCCAGCCTCCCAGCCTTTTTGGGCCTCCCACCCCTTTTCGGCCTCCCACCCCTTTACACATGCTAATTTTTTCTGGCCTCTACTATTCACCGGCCTCCCACTCCTTTTCGGCCTCCCACTCCTTTTCGGCCTCCAATTTTTTCTGGCCTCTACTTCTCACCAGCCTCCCACCACTTTTTGGCCTCCCACCGCTTTTCAAATTCTGATTTTTTCTGGCCTCTACTATTCACCGGTCTACCACTCCTTTTTGGCCTCCCACTCCTTTTCAGCCGCCAATTTTTTCTGGCCTCTACTTCTCTCCAGCCTCCCACCCTTTTTGGGCCTCACACCCCTTTTTGGCCTCCCACCCCTTTTCGGCTGCTAATTTTTTCTGGCCTCTACTATTCACCGGTCTACCACTCCTTTTCGGCCTCCCACTCCTTTTCGGCCTCCAATTTTTTCTGGCCTCTACTTCTATCCAGCCTCCCACCCTTTTATGGCCTCCCACAACTTTTCGGCCTCCCACCCCTTTTTGGCTTCTGATTTTTTCTGGCCTCTACTATTCACCGGTCTCCCACTCCTTTTTGGCCTCCCACTCTTTTTCAGCCTCCAATTTTTTCTGGCCTCTACTTCTCACCAGCCTCCCACCACTTTTTGGCCTCCCACCGCTTTTCAAATTCTGATTTTTTCTGGCCTCTACTATTCACCGGTCTACCACTCCTTTTTGGCCTCCCACTCCTTTTCAGCCGCCAATTTTTTCTGGCCTCTACTTCTCTCCAGCCTCCCACCCTTTTTGGGCCTCACACCCCTTTTTGGCCTCCCACCCCTTTTCGGCTGCTAATTTTTTCTGGCCTCTACTATTCACCCGTCTACCACTCCTTTTTGGCCTCCCACTCCTTTTCAGCCGCCAATTTTTTCTGGCCTCTACTTCTCTCCAGCCTCCCACCCTTTTTGGGCCTCACACCCCTTTTTGGCCTCCCACCCCTTTTCGGCTGCTAATTTTTTCTGGCCTCTACTATTCACCGGTCTACCACTCCTTTTTGGCCTCCCACTCCTTTTCGGCCGCCAATTTTTTCTGGCCTCTACTTCTCTCCAGCCTCCCACCCTTTTTGGGCCTCCCACACTTTTTTGGCCCCCCCCCACCCCTTTTTGGCTGCTAATTTTTTCTGGCCTCTACTATTCACGGTCTCCCACTCCTTTTCGGCCTCCAATTTTTCCTGGCCTCTACTTCTCTCCAGCCTCCCACACTTTTTGGGCCTCCCACCCCTTTTTGGCCTCCAATTTTTCCTGGCCTCTACTTCTCTCCAGCCTCCCACCCTTTTTGGGCCTCCCACCCCTTTTTGGCCTCCCACCCCTTTTCGGCTGCTAATTTTTTCTGGCCTCTACTATTCACCCGTCTACCACTCCTTTTTGGCCTCCCACCACTTCTTATCCTCCAATTTTTTCTGGCCTCTACTTCTCTCCATCCTCCCACCATTTTTTGGCCTCCCACCCATTTTCGACCTCCAATTTTTTCTGGCCTCTACTTCACTCCAGCCTCCCACCCGTTTTGGGCCTCCCACCCCTTTTTGGCCTCCAATTTCTCCTGGCCTCTACTTCTCTCAGGCCTCCCACCCTTTTTGGGCCTCCCACTCCTTTTTGTCCTACCATCCCTTTTTGGCCTCCAGTTATTA
Organism: Strix uralensis; assembly: GCF_047716275.1. Classification (NCBI taxonomy): domain Eukaryota; kingdom Metazoa; phylum Chordata; class Aves; order Strigiformes; family Strigidae; genus Strix; species Strix uralensis. The sequence goes on from NC_133975.1 coordinate 37,010, forward strand.
CTGACCTCTACTCCTCTCCAGCCTCCCACACTTTTTTGGCCCCCCCACCCCTTTTCGGCTGCTAATTTTTTCTGGCCTCTACTATTCACGGTCTCCCACTCCTTTTCAGCCTCCAATTTTTCCTGGCCTCTACTTCTCTCCAGCCTCCCACCCTTTTTGGGCCTCCCACCCCTTTTTACCCTCCCACCCCTTTTCAACTTCTGATTTTTTCTGGCCTCTACTATTCACCGGTCTCCCACTCCTTTTTGGCCTCCCACTCTTTTTCGGCCTCCTATTTTTCCTGGCCTCTACTTCTCTCCAGCCTCCCAACATTTTATGGCCTCCCACTCCTTTTCGGCCGCCAATTTTTTCTGGCCTCTACTTCTCTCCAGCCTCCCACCCTTTTTTGGCCTCCCACCCATTTTCAGCCTCCAATTTTTTCTGGCCTCTACGTCACTCCAGCCTCCCACCATTTATCGGCCTCCCACCCCTTTTTGGCCTCCCACTCCTTTTAAGCCTCTAATTTTTTCTGGCCTCTACTCCTCTCCAGCCTCCCAGCCTTTTTGGGCCTCCCACCCCTTTTCGGCCTCCCACCCCTTTACACATGCTAATTTTTTCTGGCCTCTACTATTCACCGGCCTCCCACTCCTTTTCGGCCTCCCACTCCTTTTCGGCCTCCAATTTTTTCTGGCCTCTACTTCTCTCCAGCCTCCCACCCTTTTATGGCCTCCCACAACTTTTCGGCCTCCCACCCCTTTTCGGCTTCTGATTTTTTCTGGCCTCTACTATTCACCGGTCTCCCACTCCTTTTTGGCCTCCCACTCTTTTTCAGCCTCCAATTTTTTCTGGCCTCTACTTCTCACCAGCCTCCCACCACTTTTTGGCCTCCCACCGCTTTTCAAATTCTGATTTTTTCTGGCCTCTACTATTCACCGGTCTAGCACTCCTTTTTGGCCTCCCACTCCTTTTCAGCCGCCAATTTTTTCTGGCCTCTACTTCTCTCCAGCCTCCCACCCTTTTTGGGCCTCACACCCCTTTTTGGCCTCCCACCCCTTTTCGGCTGCTAATTTTTTCTGGCCTCTACTATTCACCGGTCTACCACTCCTTTTTGGCCTCCCACTCCTTTTCAGCCGCCAATTTTTTCTGGCCTCTACTTCTCTCCAGCCTCCCACCCTTTTTGGGCCTCACACCCCTTTTTGGCCTCCCACCCCTTTTCGGCTGCTAATTTTTTCTGGCCTCTACTATTCACCGGTCTACCACTCCTTTTTGGCCTCCCACTCCTTTTCAGCCGCCAATTTTTTCTGGCCTCTACTTCTCTCCAGCCTCCCACCCTTTTTGGGCCTCACACCCCTTTTTGGCCTCCCACCCCTTTTCGGCTGCTAATTTTTTCTGGCCTCTACTATTCACCGGTCTACCACTCCTTTTTGGCCTCCCACTCCTTTTCGGCCGCCAATTTTTTCTGGCCTCTACTTCTCTCCAGCCTCCCACCCTTTTTGGGCCTCCCACACTTTTTTGGCCCCCCCCACCCCTTTTTGGCTGCTAATTTTTTCTGGCCTCTACTATTCACGGTCTCCCACTCCTTTTCGGCCTCCAATTTTTCCTGGCCTCTACTTCTCTCCAGCCTCCCACACTTTTTGGGCCTCCCACCCCTTTTTGGCCTCCAATTTTTCCTGGCCTCTACTTCTCTCCAGCCTCCCACCCTTTTTGGGCCTCCCACCCCTTTTTGGCCTCCCACCCCTTTTCGGCTGCTAATTTTTTCTGGCCTCTACTATTCACCCGTCTACCACTCCTTTTTGGCCTCCCACCACTTCTTATCCTCCAATTTTTTCTGGCCTCTACTTCTCTCCATCCTCCCACCATTTTTTGGCCTCCCACCCATTTTCGACCTCCAATTTTTTCTGGCCTCTACTTCACTCCAGCCTCCCACCCGTTTTGGGCCTCCCACCCCTTTTTGGCCTCCAATTTCTCCTGGCCTCTACTTCTCTCAGGCCTCCCACCCTTTTTGGGCCTCCCACTCCTTTTTGTCCTCCCATCCCTTTTTGGCCTCCAGTTATTACTGACCTCTACTCCTCTCCAGCCTCCCACACTTTTTTGGCCCCCCCACCCCTTTTCGGCTGCTAATTTTTTCTGGCCTCTACTATTCACGGTCTCCCACTCCTTTTCAGCCTCCAATTTTTCCTGGCCTCTACTTCTCTCCAGCCTCCCACCCTTTTTGGGCCTCCCACCCCTTTTTACCCTCCCACCCCTTTTCAACTTCTGATTTTTTCTGGCCTCTACTATTCACCGGTCTCCCACTCCTTTTTGGCCTCCCACTCTTTTTCGGCCTCCTATTTTTCCTGGCCTCTACTTCTCTCCAGCCTCCCAACATTTTATGGCCTCCCACTCCTTTTCGGCCGCCAATTTTTTCTGGCCTCTACTTCTCTCCAGCCTCCCACCCTTTTTTGGCCTCCCACCCATTTTCAGCCTCCAATTTTTTCTGGCCTCTACGTCACTCCAGCCTCCCACCATTTATCGGCCTCCCACCCCTTTTTGGCCTCACACTCCTTTTCAGCCTCTAATTTTTTCTGGCCTCTACTCCTCTCCAGCCTCCCAGCCTTTTTGGGCCTCCCACCCCTTTTCGGCCTCCCACCCCTTTACACATGCTAATTTTTTCTGGCCTCTACTATTCACCGGCCTCCCACTCCTTTTCGGCCTCCCACTCCTTTTCGGCCTCCAATTTTTTCTGGCCTCTACTTCTCTCCAGCCTCCCAACATTTTATGGCCTCCCACTCCTTTTCGGCCGCCAATTTTTTCTGGCCTCTACTTCTCTCCAGCCTCCCACCCTTTTTTGGCCTCCCACCCATTTTCAGCCTCCAATTTTTTCTGGCCTCTACGTCACTCCAGCCTCCCACCATTTATCGGCCTCCCACCCCTTTTTGGCCTCCCACTCCTTTTAAGCCTCTAATTTTTTCTGGCCTCTACTCCTCACCAGCCTCCCAGCCTTTTTGGGCCTCCCACCCCTTTTCGGCCTCCCACCCCTTTACACATGCTAATTTTTTCTGGCCTCTACTATTCACCGGCCTCCCACTCCTTTTCGGCCTCCCACTCCTTTTCGGCCTCCAATTTTTTCTGGCCTCTACTTCTATCCAGCCTCCCACCCTTTTATGGCCTCCCACAACTTTTCGGCCTCCCACCCCTTTTTGGCTTCTGATTTTTTCTGGCCTCTACTATTCACCGGTCTCCCACTCCTTTTTGGCCTCCCACTCTTTTTCAGCCTCCAATTTTTTCTGGCCTCTACTTCTCACCAGCCTCCCACCACTTTTTGGCCTCCCACCGCTTTTCAAATTCTGATTTTTTCTGGCCTCTACTATTCACCGGTCTACCACTCCTTTTTGGCCTCCCACTCCTTTTCAGCCGCCAATTTTTTCTGGCCTCTACTTCTCTCCAGCCTCCCACCCTTTTTGGGCCTCACACCCCTTTTTGGCCTCCCACCCCTTTTCGGCTGCTAATTTTTTCTGGCCTCTACTATTCACCGGTCTACCACTCCTTTTTGGCCTCCCACTCCTTTTCAGCCGCCAATTTTTTCTGGCCTCTACTTCTCTCCAGCCTCCCACCCTTTTTGGGCCTCACACCCCTTTTTGGCCTCCCACCCCTTTTCGGCTGCTAATTTTTTCTGGCCTCTACTATTCACCGGTCTACCACTCCTTTTTGGCCTCCCACTCCTTTTCGGCCGCCAATTTTTTCTGGCCTCTACTTCTCTCCAGCCTCCCACCCTTTTTGGGCCTCCCACACTTTTTTGGCCCCCCCCACCCCTTTTTGGCTGCTAATTTTTTCTGGCCTCTACTATTCACGGTCTCCCACTCCTTTTCGGCCTCCAATTTTTCCTGGCCTCTACTTCTCTCCAGCCTCCCACACTTTTTGGGCCTCCCACCCCTTTTTGGCCTCCAATTTTTCCTGGCCTCTACTTCTCTCCAGCCTCCCACCCTTTTTGGGCCTCCCACCCCTTTTTGGCCTCCCACCCCTTTTCGGCTGCTAATTTTTTCTGGCCTCTACTATTCACCCGTCTACCACTCCTTTTTGGCCTCCCACCACTTCTTATCCTCCAATTTTTTCTGGCCTCTACTTCTCTCCATCCTCCCACCATTTTTTGGCCTCCCACCCATTTTCGACCTCCAATTTTTTCTGGCCTCTACTTCACTCCAGCCTCCCACCCGTTTTGGGCCTCCCACCCCTTTTTGGCCTCCAATTTCTCCTGGCCTCTACTTCTCTCAGGCCTCCCACCCTTTTTGGGCCTCCCACTCCTTTTTGTCCTCCCATCCCTTTTTGGCCTCCAGTTATTACTGACCTCTACTCCTCTCCAGCCTCCCACACTTTTTTGGCCCCCCCACCCCTTTTCGGCTGCTAATTTTTTCTGGCCTCTACTATTCACGGTCTCCCACTCCTTTTCAGCCTCCAATTTTTCCTGGCCTCTACTTCTCTCCAGCCTCCCACCCTTTTTGGGCCTCCCACCCCTTTTTACCCTCCCACCCCTTTTCAACTTCTGATTTTTTCTGGCCTCTACTATTCACCGGTCTCCCACTCCTTTTTGGCCTCCCACTCTTTTTCGGCCTCCTATTTTTCCTGGCCTCTACTTCTCTCCAGCCTCCCAACATTTTATGGCCTCCCACTCCTTTTCGGCCGCCAATTTTTTCTGGCCTCTACTTCTCTCCAGCCTCCCACCCTTTTTTGGCCTCCCACCCATTTTCAGCCTCCAATTTTTTCTGGCCTCTACGTCACTCCAGCCTCCCACCATTTATCGGCCTCCCACCCCTTTTTGGCCTCCCACTCCTTTTAAGCCTCTAATTTTTTCTGGCCTCTACTCCTCACCAGCCTCCCAGCCTTTTTGGGCCTCCCACCCCTTTTCGGCCTCCCACCCCTTTACACATGCTAATTTTTTCTGGCCTCTACTATTCACCGGCCTCCCACTCCTTTTCGGCCTCCCACTCCTTTTCGGCCTCCAATTTTTTCTGGCCTCTACTTCTCTCCAGCCTCCCACCCTTTTATGGCCTCCCACAACTTTTCGGCCTCCCACCCCTTTTCGGCTTCTGATTTTTTCTGGCCTCTACTATTCACCGGTCTCCCACTCCTTTTTGGCCTCCCACTCTTTTTCAGCCTCCAATTTTTTCTGGCCTCTACTTCTCACCAGCCTCCCACCACTTTTTGGCCTCCCACCGCTTTTCAAATTCTGATTTTTTCTGGCCTCTACTATTCACCGGTCTACCACTCCTTTTTGGCCTCCCACTCCTTTTCAGCCGCCAATTTTTTCTGGCCTCTACTTCTCTCCAGCCTCCCACCCTTTTTGGGCCTCACACCCCTTTTTGGCCTCCCACCCCTTTTCGGCTGCTAATTTTTTCTGGCCTCTACTATTCACCGGTCTACCACTCCTTTTTGGCCTCCCACTCCTTTTCGGCCGCCAATTTTTTCTGGCCTCTACTTCTCTCCAGCCTCCCACCCTTTTTGGGCCTCCCACACTTTTTTGGCCCCCCCACCCCTTTTTGGCTGCTAATTTTTTCTGGCCTCTACTATTCACGGTCTCCCACTCCTTTTCGGCCTCCAATTTTTCCTGGCCTCTACTTCTCTCCAGCCTCCCACACTTTTTGGGCCTCCCACCCCTTTTTGGCCTCCAATTTTTCCTGGCCTCTACTTCTCTCCAGCCTCCCACCCTTTTTGAGCCTCCCACCCCTTTTTGGCCTCCCACCCCTTTTCGGCTGCTAATTTTTTCTGGCCTCTACTATTCACCGGTCTACCACTCCTTTTTGGCCTCCCACTCTTTTTCGGCCTCCTATTTTTCCTGGCCTCTACTTCTCTCCAGCCTCCCAACATTTTATGGCCTCCCACTCCTTTTCGGCCGCCAAATTTTTCTGGCCTCTACTTCTCTCCAGCCTCCCACCCTTTTTTGGCCTCCCACCCATTTTCAGCCTCCAATTTTTTCTGGCCTCTACGTCACTCCAGCCTCCCACCATTTATCGGCCTCCCACCCCTTTTTGGCCTCCCACTCCTTTTCAGCCTCTAATTTTTTCTGGCCTCTACTCCTCTCCAGCCTCCCAGCCTTTTTGGGCCTCCCACCCCTTTTCGGCCTCCCACCCCTTTACACATGCTAATTTTTTCTGGCCTCTACTATTCACCGGCCTCCCACTCCTTTTCGGCCTCCCACTCCTTTTCGGCCTCCAATTTTTTCTGGCCTCTACTTCTCTCCAGCCTCCCACCCTTTTATGGCCTCCCACAACTTTTCGGCCTCCCACCCCTTTTCGGCTTCTGATTTTTTCTGGCCTCTACTATTCACCGGTCTCCCACTCCTTTTTGGCCTCCCACTCTTTTTCAGCCTCCAATTTTTTCTGGCCTCTACTTCTCACCAGCCTCCCACCACTTTTTGGCCTCCCACCGCTTTTCAAATTCTGATTTTTTCTGGCCTCTACTATTCACCGGTCTACCACTCCTTTTTGGCCTCCCACTCCTTTTCAGCCGCCAATTTTTTCTGGCCTCTACTTCTCTCCAGCCTCCCACCCTTTTTGGGCCTCACACCCCTTTTTGGCCTCCCACCCCTTTTCGGCTGCTAATTTTTTCTGGCCTCTACTATTCACCGGTCTACCACTCCTTTTTGGCCTCCCACTCCTTTTCGGCCGCCAATTTTTTCTGGCCTCTACTTCTCTCCAGCCTCCCACCCTTTTTGGGCCTCCCACACATTTTTGGCCCCCCCACCCCTTTTTGGCTGCTAATTTTTTCTGGCCTCTACTATTCACGGTCTCCCACTCCTTTTCGGCCTCCAATTTTTCCTGGCCTCTACTTCTCTCCAGCCTCCCACCCCTTTTTGGCCTCCCACCCCTTTTCGGCTGCTAATTTTTTCTGGCCTCTACTATTCACCCGTCTACCACTCCTTTTTGGCCTCCCACCACTTCTTATCCTCCAATTTTTTCTGGCCTCTACTTCTCTCCATCCTCCCACCATTTTTTGGCCTCCCACCCATTTTCGACCTCCAATTTTTTCTGGCCTCTACTTCACTCCAGCCTCCCACCCGTTTTGGGCCTCCCACCCCTTTTTGGCCTCCAATTTCTCCTGGCCTCTACTTCTCTCAGGCCTCCCACCCTTTTTGGGCCTCCCACTCCTTTTTGTCCTCCCATCCCTTTTTGGCCTCCAGTTATTACTGACCTCTACTCCTCTCCAGCCTCCCACACTTTTTTGGCCCCCCCACCCCTTTTCGGCTGCTAATTTTTTCTGGCCTCTACTATTCACGGTCTCCCACTCCTTTTCAGCCTCCAATTTTTCCTGGCCTCTACTTCTCTCCAGCCTCCCACCCTTTTTGGGCCTCCCACCCCTTTTTACCCTCCCACCCCTTTTCAACTTCTGATTTTTTCTGGCCTCTACTATTCACCGGTCTCCCACTCCTTTTTGGCCTCCCACTCTTTTTCGGCCTCCTATTTTTCCTGGCCTCTACTTCTCTCCAGCCTCCCAACATTTTATGGCCTCCCACTCCTTTTCGGCCGCCAATTTTTTCTGGCCTCTACTTCTCTCCAGCCTCCCACCCTTTTTTGGCCTCCCACCCATTTTCAGCCTCCAATTTTTTCTGGCCTCTACGTCACTCCAGCCTCCCACCATTTATCGGCCTCCCACCCCTTTTCGGCCTCCCACCCCTTTACACATGCTAATTTTTTCTGGCCTCTACTATTCACCGGCCTCCCACTCCTTTTCGGCCTCCCACTCCTTTTCGGCCTCCAATTTTTTCTGGCCTCTACTTCTCTCCAGCCTCCCACCCTTTTATGGCCTCCCACAACTTTTCGGCCTCCCACCCCTTTTGGGCTTCTGATTTTTTCTGGCCTCTACTATTCACCGGTCTCCCACTCCTTTTTGGCCTCCCACTCTTTTTCAGCCTCCTATTTTTTCTGGCCTCTACTTCTCACCAGCCTCCCACCACTTTTTGGCCTCCCACCGCTTTTCAAATTCTGATTTTTTCTGGCCTCTACTATTCACCGGTCTACCACTCCTTTTTGGCCTCCCACTCCTTTTCAGCCGCCAATTTTTTCTGGCCTCTACTTCTCTCCAGCCTCCCACCCTTTTTGGGCCTCACACCCCTTTTTGGCCTCCCACCCCTTTTCGGCTGCTAATTTTTTCTGGCCTCTACTATTCACCGGTCTACCACTCCTTTTTGGCCTCCCACTCCTTTTCGGCCGCCAATTTTTTCTGGCCTCTACTTCTCTCCAGCCTCCCACCCTTTTTGGGCCTCCCACACTTTTTTGGCCCCCCCACCCCTTTTTGGCTGCTAATTTTTTCTGGCCTCTACTATTCACGGTCTCCCACTCCTTTTCGGCCTCCAATTTTTCCTGGCCTCTACTTCTCTCCAGCCTCCCACACTTTTTGGGCCTCCCACCCCTTTTTGGCCTCCAATTTTTCCTGGCCTCTACTTCTCTCCAGCCTCCCACCCTTTTTGGGCCTCCCACCCCTTTTTACCCTCCCACCCCTTTTCAACTTCTGATTTTTTCTGGCCTCTACTATTCACCGGTCTCCCACTCCTTTTTGGCCTCCCACTCTTTTTCGGCCTCCTATTTTTCCTGGCCTCTACTTCTCTCCAGCCTCCCAACATTTTATGGCCTCCCACTCCTTTTCGGCCGCCAATTTTTTCTGGCCTCTACTTCTCTCCAGCCTCCCACCCTTTTTTGGCCTCCCACCCATTTTCAGCCTCCAATTTTTTCTGGCCTCTACGTCACTCCAGCCTCCCACCATTTATCGGCCTCCCACCCCTTTTTGGCCTCCCACTCCTTTTCAGCCTCTAATTTTTTCTGGCCTCTACTCCTCTCCAGCCTCCCAGCCTTTTTTGGGCCTCCCACCCCTTTTCGGCCTCCCACCCCTTTACACATGCTAATTTTTTCTGGCCTCTACTATTCACCGGTCTACCACTCCTTTTTGGCCTCCCACTCCTTTTCGGCCGCCAATTTTTTCTGGCCTCTACTTCTCTCCAGCCTCCCACCCTTTTTGGGCCTCCCACACTTTTTTGGCCCCCCCCACCCCTTTTTGGCTGCTAATTTTTTCTGGCCTCTACTATTCACGGTCTCCCACTCCTTTTCAGCCTCCAATTTTTCCTGGCCTCTACTTCTCTCCAGCCTCCCACCCTTTTTGGGCCTCCCACCCCTTTTTGGCCTCCAATTTTTCCTGGCCTCTACTTCTCTCCAGCCTCCCACCCTTTTTGGGCCTCCCACCCCTTTTTGGCCTCCCACACCTTTTCGGCTGCTAATTTTTTCTGGCCTCTACTATTCACCGGTCTACCACTCCTTTTTGGCCTCCCACTCTTTTTCGGCCTCCAATTTTTTCTGGCCTCTACTTCTCTCCATCCTCCCACCATTTTTTGGCCTCCCACCCATTTTCGACCTCCAATTTTTTCTGGCCTCTACTTCACTCCAGCCTCCCACCCGTTTTGGGCCTCCCACCCCTTTTTGGCCTCCAATTTCTCCTGGCCTCTACTTCTCTCAGGCCTCCCACCCTTTTTGGGCCTCCCACTCCTTTTTGTCCTCCCATCCCTTTTTGGCCTCCAGTTATTACTGACCTCTACTCCTCTCCAGCCTCCCACACTTTTTTGGCCCCCCCACCCCTTTTCGGCTGCTAATTTTTTCTGGCCTCTACTATTCACGGTCTCCCACTCCTTTTCAGCCTCCAATTTTTCCTGGCCTCTACTTCTCTCCAGCCTCCCACCCTTTTTGGGCCTCCCACCCCTTTTTACCCTCCCACCCCTTTTCAACTTCTGATTTTTTCTGGCCTCTACTATTCACCGGTCTCCCACTCCTTTTTGGCCTCCCACTCTTTTTCGGCCTCCTATTTTTCCTGGCCTCTACTTCTCTCCAGCCTCCCAACATTTTATGGCCTCCCACTCCTTTTCGGCCGCCAATTTTTTCTGGCCTCTACTTCTCTCCAGCCTCCCACCCTTTTTTGGCCTCCCACCCATTTTCAGCCTCCAATTTTTTCTGGCCTCTACGTCACTCCAGCCTCCCACCATTTATCGGCCTCCCACCCCTTTTTGGCCTCCCACTCCTTTTCAGCCTCTAATTTTTTCTGGCCTCTACTCCTCTCCAGCCTCCCAGCCTTTTTGGGCCTCCCACCCCTTTTCGGCCTCCCACCCCTTTACACATGCTAATTTTTTCTGGCCTCTACTATTCACCGGCCTCCCACTCCTTTTCGGCCTCCCACTCCTTTTCGGCCTCCAATTTTTTCTGGCCTCTACTTCTATCCAGCCTCCCACCCTTTTATGGCCTCCCACAACTTTTCGGCCTCCCACCCCTTTTCGGCTTCTGATTTTTTCTGGCCTCTACTATTCACCGGTCTCCCACTCCTTTTTGGCCTCCCACTCTTTTTCAGCCTCCAATTTTTTCTGGCCTCTACTTCTCACCAGCCTCCCACCACTTTTTGGCCTCCCACTGCTTTTCAAATTCTGATTTTTTCTGGCCTCTACTATTCACCGGTCTAGCACTCCTTTTTGGCCTCCCACTCCTTTTCAGCCGCCAATTTTTTCTGGCCTCTACTTCTCTCCAGCCTCCCACCCTTTTTGGGCCTCACACCCCTTTTTGGCCTCCCACCCCTTTTCGGCTGCTAATTTTTTCTGGCCTCTACTATTCACCGGTCTCCCACTCCTTTTTGGCCTCCCACTCCTTTTCGGCCGCCAATTTTTTCTGGCCTCTACTTCTCTCCATCCTCCCACCATTTTTTGGCCTCCCACCCCTTTTCGACCTCCAATTTTTTCTGGCCTCTACTTCACTCCAGCCTCCCACCCTTTTTGGGCCTCCCACCCCTTTTTGGCCTCCCATCCCTTTTTGGCCTCCAATTATTTCTGACCTCTACTCCTCTCCAGCCTCCCACACTTTTTTGGCCCCCCCACCCCTTTTCGGCTGCTAATTTTTTCTGGCCTCTACTATTCACGGTCTCCCACTCCTTTTCGGCCTCCAATTTTTCCTGGCCTCTACTTCTCTCCAGCCTCCCACACTTTTTGGGCCTCCCACCCCTTTTTGGCCTCCAATTTTTCCTGGCCTCTACTTCTCTCCAGCCTCCCACCCTTTTTGGGCCTCCCACCCCTTTTTGGCCTCCCACCCCTTTTCGGCTGCTAATTTTTTCTGGCCTCTACTATTCACCGGTCTACCACTCCTTTTTGGCCTCCCACTCTTTTTCGGCCTCCTATTTTTTCTGGCCTCTACTTCTCTCCATCCTCCCACCATTTTTTGGCCTCCCACCCATTTTCGACCTCCAATTTTTTCTGGCCTCTACTTCACTCCAGCCTCCCACCCGTTTTGGGCCTCCCACCCCTTTTTGGCCTCCAATTTCTCCTGGCCTCTACTTCTCTCAGGCCTCCCACCCTTTTTGGGCCTCCCACTCCTTTTTGTCCTCCCATCCCTTTTTGGCCTCCAGTTATTACTGACCTCTACTCCTCTCCAGCCTCCCACACTTTTTTGGCCCCCCCCACCCCTTTTCGGCTGCTAATTTTTTCTGGCCTCTACTATTCACGGTCTCCCACTCCTTTTCAGCCTCCAATTTTTCCTGGCCTCTACTTCTCTCCAGCCTCCCACCCTTTTTGGGCCTCCCACCCCTTTTTGGCCTCCCACACCTTTTCGGCTGCTAATTTTTTCTGGCCTCTACTATTCACCGGTCTACCACTCCTTTTTGGCCTCCCACTCTTTTTCGGCCTCCAATTTTTTCTGGCCTCTACTTCTCTCCATCCTCCCACCATTTTTTGGCCTCCCACCCATTTTCGACCTCCAATTTTTTCTGGCCTCTACTTCACTCCAGCCTCCCACCCGTTTTGGGCCTCCCACCCCTTTTTGGCCTCCAATTTCTCCTGGCCTCTACTTCTCTCAGGCCTCCCACCCTTTTTGGGCCTCCCACTCCTTTTTGTCCTCCCATCCCTTTTTGGCCTCCAGTTATTACTGACCTCTACTCCTCTCCAGCCTCCCACACTTTTTTGGCCCCCCCACCCCTTTTTGGCTGCTAATTTTTTCTGGCCTCTACTATTCACGGTCTCCCACTCCTTTTCAGCCTCCAATTTTTCCTGGCCTCTACTTCTCTCCAGCCTCCCACCCTTTTTGGGCCTCCCACCCCTTTTTACCCTCCCACCCCTTTTCAACTTCTGATTTTTTCTGGCCTCTACTATTCACCGGTCTCCCACTCCTTTTTGGCCTCCCACTCTTTTTCGGCCTCCTATTTTTCCTGGCCTCTACTTCTCTCCAGCCTCCCAACATTTTATGGCCTCCCACTCCTTTTCGGCCGCCAATTTTTTCTGGCCTCTACTTCTCTCCAGCCTCCCACCCTTTTTTGGCCTCCCACCCATTTTCAGCCTCCAATTTTTTCTGGCCTCTACGTCACTCCAGCCTCCCACCATTTATCGGCCTCCCACCCCTTTTTGGCCTCCCACTCCTTTTCAGCCTCTAATTTTTTCTGGCCTCTACTCCTCTCCAGCCTCCCAGCCTTTTTGGGCCTCCCACCCCTTTTCGGCCTCCCACCCCTTTACACATGCTAATTTTTTCTGGCCTCTACTATTCACCGGCCTCCCACTCCTTTTCGGCCTCCCACTCCTTTTCGGCCTCCAATTTTTTCTGGCCTCTACTTCTATCCAGCCTCCCACCCTTTTATGGCCTCCCACAACTTTTCGGCCTCCCACCCCTTTTCGGCTTCTGATTTTTTCTGGCCTCTACTATTCACCGGTCTCCCACTCCTTTTTGGCCTCCCACTCTTTTTCAGCCTCCAATTTTTTCTGGCCTCTACTTCTCACCAGCCTCCCACCACTTTTTGGCCTCCCACTGCTTTTCAAATTCTGATTTTTTCTGGCCTCTACTATTCACCGGTCTAGCACTCCTTTTTGGCCTCCCACTCCTTTTCAGCCGCCAATTTTTTCTGGCCTCTACTTCTCTCCAGCCTCCCACCCTTTTTGGGCCTCACACCCCTTTTTGGCCTCCCACCCCTTTTCGGCTGCTAATTTTTTCTGGCCTCTACTATTCACCGGTCTCCCACTCCTTTTTGGCCTCCCACTCCTTTTCGGCCGCCAATTTTTTCTGGCCTCTACTTCTCTCCATCCTCCCACCATTTTTTGGCCTCCCACCCCTTTTCGACCTCCAATTTTTTCTGGCCTCTACTTCACTCCAGCCTCCCACCCTTTTTGGGCCTCCCACCCCTTTTTGGCCTCCCATCCCTTTTTGGCCTCCAATTATTTCTGACCTCTACTCCTCTCCAGCCTCCCACACTTTTTTGGCCCCCCCACCCCTTTTCGGCTGCTAATTTTTTCTGGCCTCTACTATTCACGGTCTCCCACTCCTTTTCGGCCTCCAATTTTTCCTGGCCTCTACTTCTCTCCAGCCTCCCACACTTTTTGGGCCTCCCACCCCTTTTTGGCCTCCAATTTTTCCTGGCCTCTACTTCTCTCCAGCCTCCCACCCTTTTTGGGCCTCCCACCCCTTTTTGGCCTCCCACCCCTTTTCGGCTGCTAATTTTTTCTGGCCTCTACTATTTACCGGTCTACCACTCCTTTTTGGCCTCCCACTCTTTTTCGGCCTCCTATTTTTTCTGGCCTCTACTTCTCTCCATCCTCCCACCATTTTTTGGCCTCCCACCCATTTTCGACCTCCAATTTTTTCTGGCCTCTACTTCACTCCAGCCTCCCACCCGTTTTGGGCCTCCCACCCCTTTTTGGCCTCCAATTTCTCCTGGCCTCTACTTCTCTCAGGCCTCCCACCCTTTTTGGGCCTCCCACTCCTTTTTGTCCTCCCATCCCTTTTTGGCCTCCAGTTATTACTGACCTCTACTCCTCTCCAGCCTCCCACACTTTTTTGACCCCCCCACCCCTTTTCGGCTGCTAATTTTTTCTGGCCTCTACTATTCACGGTCTCCCACTCCTTTTCAGCCTCCAATTTTTCCTGGCCTCTACTTCTCTCCAGCCTCCCACCCTTTTTGGGCCTCCCACCCCTTTTTACCCTCCCACCCCTTTTCAACTTCTGATTTTTTCTGGCCTCTACTATTCACCGGTCTCCCACTCCTTTTTGGCCTCCCACTCTTTTTCGGCCTCCTATTTTTCCTGGCCTCTACTTCTCTCCAGCCTCCCAACATTTTATGGCCTCCCACTCCTTTTCGGCCGCCAATTTTTTCTGGCCTCTACTTCTCTCCAGCCTCCCACCCTTTTTTGGCCTCCCACCCATTTTCAGCCTCCAATTTTTTCTGGCCTCTACGTCACTCCAGCCTCCCACCATTTATCGGCCTCCCACCCCATTTTGGCCTCCCACTCCTTTTCAGCCTCTAATTTTTTCTGGCCTCTACTCCTCTCCAGCCTCCCAGCCTTTTTGGGCCTCCCACCCCTTTTCGGCCTCCCACCCCTTTACACATGCTAATTTTTTCTGGCCTCTACTATTCACCGGCCTCCCACTCCTTTTCGGCCTCCCACTCCTTTTCAGCCTCCAATTTTTTCTGGCCTCTACTTCTATCCAGCCTCCCACCCTTTTTGGGCCTCCCACTCCTTTTTGTCCTCCCATCCCTTTTTGGCCTCCAGTTATTACTGACCTCTACTCCTCTCCAGCCTCCCACACTTTTTTGGCCCCCCCACCCCTTTTCGGCTGCTAATTTTTTCTGGCCTCTACTATTCACGGTCTCCCACCCCTTTTTGGCCTCCAATTTTTCCTGGCCTCTACTTCTCTCCAGCCTCCCACCCTTTTTGGGCCTCCCACCCCTTTTTGGCCTCCCACACCTTTTCGGCTGCTAATTTTTTCTGGCCTCTACTATTCACCGGTCTACCACTCCTTTTTGGCCTCCCACTCTTTTTCGGCCTCCAATTTTTTCTGGCCTCTACTTCTCTCCATCCTCCCACCATTTTTTGGCCTCCCACCCATTTTCGACCTCCAATTTTTTCTGGCCTCTACTTCACTCCAGCCTCCCACCCGTTTTGGGCCTCCCACCCCTTTTTGGCCTCCAATTTCTCCTGGCCTCTACTTCTCTCAGGCCTCCCACCCTTTTTGGGCCTCCCACTCCTTTTTGTCCTCCCATCCCTTTTTGGCCTCCAGTTATTACTGACCTCTACTCCTCTCCAGCCTCCCACACTTTTTTGGCCCCCCCACCCCTTTTCGGCTGCTAATTTTTTCTGGCCTCTACTATTCACGGTCTCCCACTCCTTTTCAGCCTCCAATTTTTCCTGGCCTCTACTTCTCTCCAGCCTCCCACCCTTTTTGGGCCTCCCACCCCTTTTTACCCTCCCACCCCTTTTCAACTTCTGATTTTTTCTGGCCTCTACTATTCACCGGTCTCCCACTCCTTTTTGGCCTCCCACTCTTTTTCGGCCTCCTATTTTTCCTGGCCTCTACTTCTCTCCAGCCTCCCAACATTTTATGGCCTCCCACTCCTTTTCGGCCGCCAATTTTTTCTGGCCTCTACTTCTCTCCAGCCTCCCACCCTTTTTTGGCCTCCCACCCATTTTCAGCCTCCAATTTTTTCTGGCCTCTACGTCACTCCAGCCTCCCACCATTTATCGGCCTCCCACCCCTTTTTGGCCTCCCACTCCTTTTCAGCCTCTAATTTTTTCTGGCCTCTACTCCTCTCCAGCCTCCCAGCCTTTTTGGGCCTCCCACCCCTTTTCGGCCTCCCACCCCTTTACACATGCTAATTTTTTCTGGCCTCTACTATTCACCGGCCTCCCACTCCTTTTCGGCCTCCCACTCCTTTTCGGCCTCCAATTTTTTCTGGCCTCTACTTCTATCCAGCCTCCCACCCTTTTATGGCCTCCCACAACTTTTCGGCCTCCCACCCCTTTTCGGCTTCTGATTTTTTCTGGCCTCTACTATTCACCGGTCTCCCACTCCTTTTTGGCCTCCCACTCTTTTTCAGCCTCCAATTTTTTCTGGCCTCTACTTCTCACCAGCCTCCCACCACTTTTTGGCCTCCCACCGCTTTTCAAATTCTGATTTTTTCTGGCCTCTACTATTCACCGGTCTACCACTCCTTTTTGGCCTCCCACTCCTTTTCAGCCGCCAATTTTTTCTGGCCTCTACTTCTCTCCAGCCTCCCACCCTTTTTGGGCCTCACACCCCTTTTTGGCCTCCCACCCCTTTTCGGCTGCTAATTTTTTCTGGCCTCTACTATTCACCGGTCTACCACTCCTTTTTGGCCTCCCACTCCTTTTCGGCCGCCAATTTTTTCTGGCCTCTACTTCTCTCCAGCCTCCCACCCTTTTTGGGCCTCCCACACTTTTTTGGCCCCCCCACCCCTTTTTGGCTGCTAATTTTTTCTGGCCTCTACTATTCACGGTCTCCCACTCCTTTTCGGCCTCCAATTTTTCCTGGCCTCTCCTTCTCTCCAGCCTCCCACACTTTTTGGGCCTCCCACCCCTTTTTGGCCTCCAATTTTTCCTGGCCTCTACTTCTCTCCAGCCTCCCACCCTTTTTGAGCCTCCCACCCCTTTTTGGCCTCCCACCCCTTTTCGGCTGCTAATTTTTTCTGGCCTCTACTATTCACCGGTCTACCACTCCTTTTTGGCCTCCCACTCTTTTTCGGCCTCCTATTTTTCCTGGCCTCTACTTCTCTCCAGCCTCCCAACATTTTATGGCCTCCCACTCCTTTTCGGCCGCCAAATTTTTCTGGCCTCTACTTCTCTCCAGCCTCCCACCCTTTTTTGGCCTCCCACCCATTTTCAGCCTCCAATTTTTTCTGGCCTCTACGTCACTCCAGCCTCCCACCATTTATCGGCCTCCCACCCCTTTTTGGCCTCCCACTCCTTTTCAGCCTCTAATTTTTTCTGGCCTCTACTCCTCTCCAGCCTCCCAGCCTTTTTGGGCCTCCCACCCCTTTTCGGCCTCCCACCCCTTTACACATGCTAATTTTTTCTGGCCTCTACTATTCACCGGCCTCCCACTCCTTTTCGGCCTCCCACTCCTTTTCGGCCTCCAATTTTTTCTGGCCTCTACTTCTCTCCAGCCTCCCACCCTTTTATGGCCTCCCACAACTTTTCGGCCTCCCACCCCTTTTCGGCTTCTGATTTTTTCTGGCCTCTACTATTCACCGGTCTCCCACTCCTTTTTGGCCTCCCACTCTTTTTCAGCCTCCAATTTTTTCTGGCCTCTACTTCTCACCAGCCTCCCACCACTTTTTGGCCTCCCACCGCTTTTCAAATTCTGATTTTTTCTGGCCTCTACTATTCACCGGTCTACCACTCCTTTTTGGCCTCCCACTCCTTTTCAGCCGCCAATTTTTTCTGGCCTCTACTTCTCTCCAGCCTCCCACCCTTTTTGGGCCTCACACCCCTTTTTGGCCTCCCACCCCTTTTCGGCTGCTAATTTTTTCTGGCCTCTACTATTCACCGGTCTACCACTCCTTTTTGGCCTCCCACTCCTTTTCGGCCGCCAATTTTTTCTGGCCTCTACTTCTCTCCAGCCTCCCACCCTTTTTGGGCCTCCCACACATTTTTGGCCCCCCCACCCCTTTTTGGCTGCTAATTTTTTCTGGCCTCTACTATTCACGGTCTCCCACTCCTTTTCGGCCTCCAATTTTTCCTGGCCTCTACTTCTCTCCAGCCTCCCACCCCTTTTTGGCCTCCCACCCCTTTTCGGCTGCTAATTTTTTCTGGCCTCTACTATTCACCCGTCTACCACTCCTTTTTGGCCTCCCACCACTTCTTATCCTCCAATTTTTTCTGGCCTCTACTTCTCTCCATCCTCCCACCATTTTTTGGCCTCCCACCCATTTTCGACCTCCAATTTTTTCTGGCCTCTACTTCACTCCAGCCTCCCACCCGTTTTGGGCCTCCCACCCCTTTTTGGCCTCCAATTTCTCCTGGCCTCTACTTCTCTCAGGCCTCCCACCCTTTTTGGGCCTCCCACTCCTTTTTGTCCTCCCATCCCTTTTTGGCCTCCAGTTATTACTGACCTCTACTCCTCTCCAGCCTCCCACACTTTTTTGGCCCCCCCACCCCTTTTCGGCTGCTAATTTTTTCTGGCCTCTACTATTCACGGTCTCCCACTCCTTTTCAGCCTCCAATTTTTCCTGGCCTCTACTTCTCTCCAGCCTCCCACCCTTTTTGGGCCTCCCACCCCTTTTTACCCTCCCACCCCTTTTCAACTTCTGATTTTTTCTGGCCTCTACTATTCACCGGTCTCCCACTCCTTTTTGGCCTCCCACTCTTTTTCGGCCTCCTATTTTTCCTGGCCTCTACTTCTCTCCAGCCTCCCAACATTTTATGGCCTCCCACTCCTTTTCGGCCGCCAATTTTTTCTGGCCTCTACTTCTCTCCAGCCTCCCACCCTTTTTTGGCCTCCCACCCATTTTCAGCCTCCAATTTTTTCTGGCCTCTACGTCACTCCAGCCTCCCACCATTTATCGGCCTCCCACCCCTTTTCGGCCTCCCACCCCTTTACACATGCTAATTTTTTCTGGCCTCTACTATTCACCGGCCTCCCACTCCTTTTCGGCCTCCCACTCCTTTTCGGCCTCCAATTTTTTCTGGCCTCTACTTCTCTCCAGCCTCCCACCCTTTTATGGCCTCCCACAACTTTTCGGCCTCCCACCCCTTTTGGGCTTCTGATTTTTTCTGGCCTCTACTATTCACCGGTCTCCCACTCCTTTTTGGCCTCCCACTCTTTTTCAGCCTCCAATTTTTTCTGGCCTCTACTTCTCACCAGCCTCCCACCACTTTTTGGCCTCCCACCGCTTTTCAAATTCTGATTTTTTCTGGCCTCTACTATTCACCGGTCTACCACTCCTTTTTGGCCTCCCACTCCTTTTCAGCCGCCAATTTTTTCTGGCCTCTACTTCTCTCCAGCCTCCCACCCTTTTTGGGCCTCACACCCCTTTTTGGCCTCCCACCCCTTTTCGGCTGCTAATTTTTTCTGGCCTCTACTATTCACCGGTCTACCACTCCTTTTTGGCCTCCCACTCCTTTTCGGCCGCCAATTTTTTCTGGCCTCTACTTCTCTCCAGCCTCCCACCCTTTTTGGGCCTCCCACACTTTTTTGGCCCCCCCACCCCTTTTTGGCTGCTAATTTTTTCTGGCCTCTACTATTCACGGTCTCCCACTCCTTTTCGGCCTCCAATTTTTCCTGGCCTCTACTTCTCTCCAGCCTCCCACACTTTTTGGGCCTCCCACCCCTTTTTGGCCTCCAATTTTTCCTGGCCTCTACTTCTCTCCAGCCTCCCACCCTTTTTGGGCCTCCCACCCCTTTTTACCCTCCCACCCCTTTTCAACTTCTGATTTTTTCTGGCCTCTACTATTCACCGGTCTCCCACTCCTTTTTGGCCTCCCACTCTTTTTCGGCCTCCTATTTTTCCTGGCCTCTACTTCTCTCCAGCCTCCCAACATTTTATGGCCTCCCACTCCTTTTCGGCCGCCAATTTTTTCTGGCCTCTACTTCTCTCCAGCCTCCCACCCTTTTTTGGCCTCCCACCCATTTTCAGCCTCCAATTTTTTCTGGCCTCTACGTCACTCCAGCCTCCCACCATTTATCGGCCTCCCACCCCTTTTTGGCCTCCCACTCCTTTTCAGCCTCTAATTTTTTCTGGCCTCTACTCCTCTCCAGCCTCCCAGCCTTTTTTGGGCCTCCCACCCCTTTTCGGCCTCCCACCCCTTTACACATGCTAATTTTTTCTGGCCTCTACTATTCACCGGTCTACCACTCCTTTTTGGCCTCCCACTCCTTTTCGGCCGCCAATTTTTTCTGGCCTCTACTTCTCTCCAGCCTCCCACCCTTTTTGGGCCTCCCACACTTTTTTGGCCCCCCCCACCCCTTTTTGGCTGCTAATTTTTTCTGGCCTCTACTATTCACGGTCTCCCACTCCTTTTCAGCCTCCAATTTTTCCTGGCCTCTACTTCTCTCCAGCCTCCCACCCTTTTTGGGCCTCCCACCCCTTTTTGGCCTCCAATTTTTCCTGGCCTCTACTTCTCTCCAGCCTCCCACCCTTTTTGGGCCTCCCACCCCTTTTTGGCCTCCCACACCTTTTCGGCTGCTAATTTTTTCTGGCCTCTACTATTCACCGGTCTACCACTCCTTTTTGGCCTCCCACTCTTTTTCGGCCTCCAATTTTTTCTGGCCTCTACTTCTCTCCATCCTCCCACCATTTTTTGGCCTCCCACCCCTTTTCGACCTCCAATTTTTTCTGGCCTCTACTTCACTCCAGCCTCCCACCCGTTTTGGGCCTCCCACCCCTTTTTGGCCTCCAATTTCTCCTGGCCTCTACTTCTCTCAGGCCTCCCACCCTTTTTGGGCCTCCCACTCCTTTTTGTCCTCCCATCCCTTTTTGGCCTCCAGTTATTACTGACCTCTACTCCTCTCCAGCCTCCCACACTTTTTTGGCCCCCCCACCCCTTTTCGGCTGCTAATTTTTTCTGGCCTCTACTATTCACGGTCTCCCACTCCTTTTCAGCCTCCAATTTTTCCTGGCCTCTACTTCTCTCCAGCCTCCCACCCTTTTTGGGCCTCCCACCCCTTTTTACCCTCCCACCCCTTTTCAACTTCTGATTTTTTCTGGCCTCTACTATTCACCGGTCTCCCACTCCTTTTTGGCCTCCCACTCTTTTTCGGCCTCCTATTTTTCCTGGCCTCTACTTCTCTCCAGCCTCCCAACATTTTATGGCCTCCCACTCCTTTTCGGCCGCCAATTTTTTCTGGCCTCTACTTCTCTCCAGCCTCCCACCCTTTTTTGGCCTCCCACCCATTTTCAGCCTCCAATTTTTTCTGGCCTCTACGTCACTCCAGCCTCCCACCATTTATCGGCCTCCCACCCCTTTTTGGCCTCCCACTCCTTTTCAGCCTCTAATTTTTTCTGGCCTCTACTCCTCTCCAGCCTCCCAGCCTTTTTGGGCCTCCCACCCCTTTTCGGCCTCCCACCCCTTTACACATGCTAATTTTTTCTGGCCTCTACTATTCACCGGCCTCCCACTCCTTTTCGGCCTCCCACTCCTTTTCGGCCTCCAATTTTTTCTGGCCTCTACTTCTATCCAGCCTCCCACCCTTTTATGGCCTCCCACAACTTTTCGGCCTCCCACCCCTTTTCGGCTTCTGATTTTTTCTGGCCTCTACTATTCACCGGTCTCCCACTCCTTTTTGGCCTCCCACTCTTTTTCAGCCTCCAATTTTTTCTGGCCTCTACTTCTCACCAGCCTCCCACCACTTTTTGGCCTCCCACTGCTTTTCAAATTCTGATTTTTTCTGGCCTCTACTATTCACCGGTCTAGCACTCCTTTTTGGCCTCCCACTCCTTTTCAGCCGCCAATTTTTTCTGGCCTCTACTTCTCTCCAGCCTCCCACCCTTTTTGGGCCTCACACCCCTTTTTGGCCTCCCACCCCTTTTCGGCTGCTAATTTTTTCTGGCCTCTACTATTCACCGGTCTCCCACTCCTTTTTGGCCTCCCACTCCTTTTCGGCCGCCAATTTTTTCTGGCCTCTACTTCTCTCCATCCTCCCACCATTTTTTGGCCTCCCACCCCTTTTCGACCTCCAATTTTTTCTGGCCTCTACTTCACTCCAGCCTCCCACCCTTTTTGGGCCTCCCACCCCTTTTTGGCCTCCCATCCCTTTTTGGCCTCCAATTATTTCTGACCTCTACTCCTCTCCAGCCTCCCACACTTTTTTGGCCCCCCCACCCCTTTTCGGCTGCTAATTTTTTCTGGCCTCTACTATTCACGGTCTACCACTCCTTTTCGGCCTCCAATTTTTCCTGGCCTCTACTTCTCTCCAGCCTCCCACCCTTTTTGGGCCTCCCACCCCTTTTTGGCCTCCCACCCCTTTTCGGCTGCTAATTTTTTCTGGCCTCTACTATTCACCGGTCTACCACTCCTTTTTGGCCTCCCACTCTTTTTCGGCCTCCTATTTTTTCTGGCCTCTACTTCTCTCCATCCTCCCACCATTTTTTGGCCTCCCACCCATTTTCGACCTCCAATTTTTTCTGGCCTCTACTTCACTCCAGCCTCCCACCCGTTTTGGGCCTCCCACCCCTTTTTGGCCTCCAATTTCTCCTGGCCTCTACTTCTCTCAGGCCTCCCACCCTTTTTGGGCCTCCCACTCCTTTTTGTCCTCCCATCCCTTTTTGGCCTCCAGTTATTACTGACCTCTACTCCTCTCCAGCCTCCCACACTTTTTTGGCCCCCCCCACCCCTTTTCGGCTGCTAATTTTTTCTGGCCTCTACTATTCACGGTCTCCCACTCCTTTTCAGCCTCCAATTTTTCCTGGCCTCTACTTCTCTCCAGCCTCCCACCCTTTTTGGGCCTCCCACCCCTTTTTGGCCTCCCACACCTTTTCGGCTGCTAATTTTTTCTGGCCTCTACTATTCACCGGTCTACCACTCCTTTTTGGCCTCCCACTCTTTTTCGGCCTCCAATTTTTTCTGGCCTCTACTTCTCTCCATCCTCCCACCATTTTTTGGCCTCCCACCCATTTTCGACCTCCAATTTTTTCTGGCCTCTACTTCACTCCAGCCTCCCACCCGTTTTGGGCCTCCCACCCCTTTTTGGCCTCCAATTTCTCCTGGCCTCTACTTCTCTCAGGCCTCCCACCCTTTTTGGGCCTCCCACTCCTTTTTGTCCTCCCATCCCTTTTTGGCCTCCAGTTATTACTGACCTCTACTCCTCTCCAGCCTCCCACACTTTTTTGGCCCCCCCACCCCTTTTCGGCTGCTAATTTTTTCTGGCCTCTACTATTCACGGTCTCCCACTCCTTTTCAGCCTCCAATTTTTCCTGGCCTCTACTTCTCTCCAGCCTCCCACCCTTTTTGGGCCTCCCACCCCTTTTTACCCTCCCACCCCTTTTCAACTTCTGATTTTTTCTGGCCTCTACTATTCACCGGTCTCCCACTCCTTTTTGGCCTCCCACTCTTTTTCGGCCTCCTATTTTTCCTGGCCTCTACTTCTCTCCAGCCTCCCAACATTTTATGGCCTCCCACTCCTTTTCGGCCGCCAATTTTTTCTGGCCTCTACTTCTCTCCAGCCTCCCACCCTTTTTTGGCCTCCCACCCATTTTCAGCCTCCAATTTTTTCTGGCCTCTACGTCACTCCAGCCTCCCACCATTTATCGGCCTCCCACCCCTTTTTGGCCTCCCACTCCTTTTCAGCCTCTAATTTTTTCTGGCCTCTACTCCTCTCCAGCCTCCCAGCCTTTTTGGGCCTCCCACCCCTTTTCGGCCTCCCACCCCTTTACACATGCTAATTTTTTCTGGCCTCTACTATTCACCGGCCTCCCACTCCTTTTCGGCCTCCCACTCCTTTTCGGCCTCCAATTTTTTCTGGCCTCTACTTCTATCCAGCCTCCCACCCTTTTATGGCCTCCCACAACTTTTCGGCCTCCCACCCCTTTTCGGCTTCTGATTTTTTCTGGCCTCTACTATTCACCGGTCTCCCACTCCTTTTTGGCCTCCCACTCTTTTTCAGCCTCCAATTTTTTCTGGCCTCTACTTCTCACCAGCCTCCCACCACTTTTTGGCCTCCCACTGCTTTTCAAATTCTGATTTTTTCTGGCCTCTACTATTCACCGGTCTAGCACTCCTTTTTGGCCTCCCACTCCTTTTCAGCCGCCAATTTTTTCTGGCCTCTACTTCTCTCCAGCCTCCCACCCTTTTTGGGCCTCACACCCCTTTTTGGCCTCCCACCCCTTTTCGGCTGCTAATTTTTTCTGGCCTCTACTATTCACCGGTCTCCCACTCCTTTTTGGCCTCCCACTCCTTTTCGGCCGCCAATTTTTTCTGGCCTCTACTTCTCTCCATCCTCCCACCATTTTTTGGCCTCCCACCCCTTTTCGACCTCCAATTTTTTCTGGCCTCTACTTCACTCCAGCCTCCCACCCTTTTTGGGCCTCCCACCCCTTTTTACCCTCCCACCCCTTTTCAACTTCTGATTTTTTCTGGCCTCTACTATTCACCGGTCTCCCACTCCTTTTTGGCCTCCCACTCTTTTTCGGCCTCCTATTTTTCCTGGCCTCTACTTCTCTCCAGCCTCCCAACATTTTATGGCCTCCCACTCCTTTTCGGCCGCCAATTTTTTCTGGCCTCTACTTCTCTCCAGCCTCCCACCCTTTTTTGGCCTCCCACCCATTTTCAGCCTCCAATTTTTTCTGGCCTCTACGTCACTCCAGCCTCCCACCATTTATCGGCCTCCCACCCCTTTTCGGCCTCCCACCCCTTTACACATGCTAATTTTTTCTGGCCTCTACTATTCACCGGCCTCCCACTCCTTTTCGGCCTCCCACTCCTTTTCGGCCTCCAATTTTTTCTGGCCTCTACTTCTCTCCAGCCTCCCACCCTTTTATGGCCTCCCACAACTTTTCGGCCTCCCACCCCTTTTGGGCTTCTGATTTTTTCTGGCCTCTACTATTCACCGGTCTCCCACTCCTTTTTGGCCTCCCACTCTTTTTCAGCCTCCAATTTTTTCTGGCCTCTACTTCTCACCAGCCTCCCACCACTTTTTGGCCTCCCACCGCTTTTCAAATTCTGATTTTTTCTGGCCTCTACTATTCACCGGTCTACCACTCCTTTTTGGCCTCCCACTCCTTTTCAGCCGCCAATTTTTTCTGGCCTCTACTTCTCTCCAGCCTCCCACCCTTTTTGGGCCTCACACCCCTTTTTGGCCTCCCACCCCTTTTCGGCTGCTAATTTTTTCTGGCCTCTACTATTCACCGGTCTACCACTCCTTTTTGGCCTCCCACTCCTTTTCGGCCGCCAATTTTTTCTGGCCTCTACTTCTCTCCAGCCTCCCACCCTTTTTGGGCCTCCCACACTTTTTTGGCCCCCCCACCCCTTTTTGGCTGCTAATTTTTTCTGGCCTCTACTATTCACGGTCTCCCACTCCTTTTCGGCCTCCAATTTTTCCTGGCCTCTACTTCTCTCCAGCCTCCCACACTTTTTGGGCCTCCCACCCCTTTTTGGCCTCCAATTTTTCCTGGCCTCTACTTCTCTCCAGCCTCCCACCCTTTTTGGGCCTCCCACCCCTTTTTACCCTCCCACCCCTTTTCAACTTCTGATTTTTTCTGGCCTCTACTATTCACCGGTCTCCCACTCCTTTTTGGCCTCCCACTCTTTTTCGGCCTCCTATTTTTCCTGGCCTCTACTTCTCTCCAGCCTCCCAACATTTTATGGCCTCCCACTCCTTTTCGGCCGCCAATTTTTTCTGGCCTCTACTTCTCTCCAGCCTCCCACCCTTTTTTGGCCTCCCACCCATTTTCAGCCTCCAATTTTTTCTGGCCTCTACGTCACTCCAGCCTCCCACCATTTATCGGCCTCCCACCCCTTTTTGGCCTCCCACTCCTTTTCAGCCTCTAATTTTTTCTGGCCTCTACTCCTCTCCAGCCTCCCAGCCTTTTTTGGGCCTCCCACCCCTTTTCGGCCTCCCACCCCTTTACACATGCTAATTTTTTCTGGCCTCTACTATTCACCGGTCTACCACTCCTTTTTGGCCTCCCACTCCTTTTCGGCCGCCAATTTTTTCTGGCCTCTACTTCTCTCCAGCCTCCCACCCTTTTTGGGCCTCCCACACTTTTTTGGCCCCCCCCACCCCTTTTTGGCTGCTAATTTTTTCTGGCCTCTACTATTCACGGTCTCCCACTCCTTTTCAGCCTCCAATTTTTCCTGGCCTCTACTTCTCTCCAGCCTCCCACCCTTTTTGGGCCTCCCACCCCTTTTTGGCCTCCAATTTTTCCTGGCCTCTACTTCTCTCCAGCCTCCCACCCTTTTTGGGCCTCCCACCCCTTTTTGGCCTCCCACACCTTTTCGGCTGCTAATTTTTTCTGGCCTCTACTATTCACCGGTCTACCACTCCTTTTTGGCCTCCCACTCTTTTTCGGCCTCCAATTTTTTCTGGCCTCTACTTCTCTCCATCCTCCCACCATTTTTTGGCCTCCCACCCCTTTTCGACCTCCAATTTTTTCTGGCCTCTACTTCACTCCAGCCTCCCACCCGTTTTGGGCCTCCCACCCCTTTTTGGCCTCCAATTTCTCCTGGCCTCTACTTCTCTCAGGCCTCCCACCCTTTTTGGGCCTCCCACTCCTTTTTGTCCTCCCATCCCTTTTTGGCCTCCAGTTATTACTGACCTCTACTCCTCTCCAGCCTCCCACACTTTTTTGGCCCCCCCACCCCTTTTCGGCTGCTAATTTTTTCTGGCCTCTACTATTCACGGTCTCCCACTCCTTTTCAGCCTCCAATTTTTCCTGGCCTCTACTTCTCTCCAGCCTCCCACCCTTTTTGGGCCTCCCACCCCTTTTTACCCTCCCACCCCTTTTCAACTTCTGATTTTTTCTGGCCTCTACTATTCACCGGTCTCCCACTCCTTTTTGGCCTCCCACTCTTTTTCGGCCTCCTATTTTTCCTGGCCTCTACTTCTCTCCAGCCTCCCAACATTTTATGGCCTCCCACTCCTTTTCGGCCGCCAATTTTTTCTGGCCTCTACTTCTCTCCAGCCTCCCACCCTTTTTTGGCCTCCCACCCATTTTCAGCCTCCAATTTTTTCTGGCCTCTACGTCACTCCAGCCTCCCACCATTTATCGGCCTCCCACCCCTTTTTGGCCTCCCACTCCTTTTCAGCCTCTAATTTTTTCTGGCCTCTACTCCTCTCCAGCCTCCCAGCCTTTTTGGGCCTCCCACCCCTTTTCGGCCTCCCACCCCTTTACACATGCTAATTTTTTCTGGCCTCTACTATTCACCGGCCTCCCACTCCTTTTCGGCCTCCCACTCCTTTTCGGCCTCCAATTTTTTCTGGCCTCTACTTCTATCCAGCCTCCCACCCTTTTATGGCCTCCCACAACTTTTCGGCCTCCCACCCCTTTTCGGCTTCTGATTTTTTCTGGCCTCTACTATTCACCGGTCTCCCACTCCTTTTTGGCCTCCCACTCTTTTTCAGCCTCCAATTTTTTCTGGCCTCTACTTCTCACCAGCCTCCCACCACTTTTTGGCCTCCCACTGCTTTTCAAATTCTGATTTTTTCTGGCCTCTACTATTCACCGGTCTAGCACTCCTTTTTGGCCTCCCACTCCTTTTCAGCCGCCAATTTTTTCTGGCCTCTACTTCTCTCCAGCCTCCCACCCTTTTTGGGCCTCACACCCCTTTTTGGCCTCCCACCCCTTTTCGGCTGCTAATTTTTTCTGGCCTCTACTATTCACCGGTCTCCCACTCCTTTTTGGCCTCCCACTCCTTTTCGGCCGCCAATTTTTTCTGGCCTCTACTTCTCTCCATCCTCCCACCATTTTTTGGCCTCCCACCCCTTTTCGACCTCCAATTTTTTCTGGCCTCTACTTCACTCCAGCCTCCCACCCTTTTTGGGCCTCCCACCCCTTTTTGGCCTCCCATCCCTTTTTGGCCTCCAATTATTTCTGACCTCTACTCCTCTCCAGCCTCCCACACTTTTTTGGCCCCCCCACCCCTTTTCGGCTGCTAATTTTTTCTGGCCTCTACTATTCACGGTCTACCACTCCTTTTCGGCCTCCAATTTTTCCTGGCCTCTACTTCTCTCCAGCCTCCCACCCTTTTTGGGCCTCCCACCCCTTTTTGGCCTCCCACCCCTTTTCGGCTGCTAATTTTTTCTGGCCTCTACTATTCACCGGTCTACCACTCCTTTTTGGCCTCCCACTCTTTTTCGGCCTCCTATTTTTTCTGGCCTCTACTTCTCTCCATCCTCCCACCATTTTTTGGCCTCCCACCCATTTTCGACCTCCAATTTTTTCTGGCCTCTACTTCACTCCAGCCTCCCACCCGTTTTGGGCCTCCCACCCCTTTTTGGCCTCCAATTTCTCCTGGCCTCTACTTCTCTCAGGCCTCCCACCCTTTTTGGGCCTCCCACTCCTTTTTGTCCTCCCATCCCTTTTTGGCCTCCAGTTATTACTGACCTCTACTCCTCTCCAGCCTCCCACACTTTTTTGGCCCCCCCCACCCCTTTTCGGCTGCTAATTTTTTCTGGCCTCTACTATTCACGGTCTCCCACTCCTTTTCAGCCTCCAATTTTTCCTGGCCTCTACTTCTCTCCAGCCTCCCACCCTTTTTGGGCCTCCCACCCCTTTTTGGCCTCCCACACCTTTTCGGCTGCTAATTTTTTCTGGCCTCTACTATTCACCCGTCTACCACTCCTTTTTGGCCTCCCACTCTTTTTCGGCCTCCAATTTTTTCTGGCCTCTACTTCTCTCCATCCTCCCACCATTTTTTGGCCTCCCACCCATTTTCGACCTCCAATTTTTTCTGGCCTCTACTTCACTCCAGCCTCCCACCCGTTTTGGGCCTCCCACCCCTTTTTGGCCTCCAATTTCTCCTGGCCTCTACTTCTCTCAGGCCTCCCACCCTTTTTGGGCCTCCCACTCCTTTTTGTCCTCCCATCCCTTTTTGGCCTCCAGTTATTACTGACCTCTACTCCTCTCCAGCCTCCCACACTTTTTTGGCCCCCCCACCCCTTTTCGGCTGCTAATTTTTTCTGGCCTCTACTATTCACGGTCTCCCACTCCTTTTCAGCCTCCAATTTTTCCTGGCCTCTACTTCTCTCCAGCCTCCCACCCTTTTTGGGCCTCCCACCCCTTTTTACCCTCCCACCCCTTTTCAACTTCTGATTTTTTCTGGCCTCTACTATTCACCGGTCTCCCACTCCTTTTTGGCCTCCCACTCTTTTTCGGCCTCCTATTTTTCCTGGCCTCTACTTCTCTCCAGCCTCCCAACATTTTATGGCCTCCCACTCCTTTTCGGCCGCCAATTTTTTCTGGCCTCTACTTCTCTCCAGCCTCCCACCCTTTTTTGGCCTCCCACCCATTTTCAGCCTCCAATTTTTTCTGGCCTCTACGTCACTCCAGCCTCCCACCATTTATCGGCCTCCCACCCCTTTTTGGCCTCCCACTCCTTTTCAGCCTCTAATTTTTTCTGGCCTCTACTCCTCTCCAGCCTCCCAGCCTTTTTGGGCCTCCCACCCCTTTTCGGCCTCCCACCCCTTTACACATGCTAATTTTTTCTGGCCTCTACTATTCACCGGCCTCCCACTCCTTTTCGGCCTCCCACTCCTTTTCGGCCTCCAATTTTTTCTGGCCTCTACTTCTATCCAGCCTCCCACCCTTTTATGGCCTCCCACAACTTTTCGGCCTCCCACCCCTTTTCGGCTTCTGATTTTTTCTGGCCTCTACTATTCACCGGTCTCCCACTCCTTTTTGGCCTCCCACTCTTTTTCAGCCTCCAATTTTTTCTGGCCTCTACTTCTCACCAGCCTCCCACCACTTTTTGGCCTCCCACTGCTTTTCAAATTCTGATTTTTTCTGGCCTCTACTATTCACCGGTCTAGCACTCCTTTTTGGCCTCCCACTCCTTTTCAGCCGCCAATTTTTTCTGGCCTCTACTTCTCTCCAGCCTCCCACCCTTTTTGGGCCTCACACCCCTTTTTGGCCTCCCACCCCTTTTCGGCTGCTAATTTTTTCTGGCCTCTACTATTCACCGGTCTCCCACTCCTTTTTGGCCTCCCACTCCTTTTCGGCCGCCAATTTTTTCTGGCCTCTACTTCTCTCCATCCTCCCACCATTTTTTGGCCTCCCACCCCTTTTCGACCTCCAATTTTTTCTGGCCTCTACTTCACTCCAGCCTCCCACCCTTTTTGGGCCTCCCACCCCTTTTTGGCCTCCCATCCCTTTTTGGCCTCCAATTATTTCTGACCTCTACTCCTCTCCATCCTCCCACACTTTTTTGGCCCCCCCACCCCTTTTCGGCTGCTAATTTTTTCTGGCCTCTACTATTCACGGTCTCCCACTCCTTTTCGGCCTCCAATTTTTCCTGGCCTCTACTTCTCTCCAGCCTCCCACACTTTTTGGGCCTCCCACCCCTTTTTGGCCTCCAATTTTTCCTGGCCTCTACTTCTCTCCAGCCTCCCACCCTTTTTGGGCCTCCCACCCCTTTTTGGCCTCCCACCCCTTTTCGGCTGCTAATTTTTTCTGGCCTCTACTATTCACCGGTCTACCACTCCTTTTTGGCCTCCCACTCTTTTTCGGCCTCCTATTTTTTCTGGCCTCTACTTCTCTCCATCCTCCCACCATTTTTTGGCCTCCCACCCATTTTCGACCTCCAATTTTTTCTGGCCTCTACTTCACTCCAGCCTCCCACCCGTTTTGGGCCTCCCACCCCTTTTTGGCCTCCAATTTCTCCTGGCCTCTACTTCTCTCAGGCCTCCCACCCTTTTTGGGCCTCCCACTCCTTTTTGTCCTCCCATCCCTTTTTGGCCTCCAGTTATTACTGACCTCTACTCCTCTCCAGCCTCCCACACTTTTTTGGCCCCCCCCACCCCTTTTCGGCTGCTAATTTTTTCTGGCCTCTACTATTCACGGTCTCCCACTCCTTTTCAGCCTCCAATTTTTCCTGGCCTCTACTTCTCTCCAGCCTCCCACCCTTTTTGGGCCTCCCACCCCTTTTTGGCCTCCCACACCTTTTCGGCTGCTAATTTTTTCTGGCCTCTACTATTCACCGGTCTACCACTCCTTTTTGGCCTCCCACTCTTTTTCGGCCTCCAATTTTTTCTGGCCTCTACTTCTCTCCATCCTCCCACCATTTTTTGGCCTCCCACCCATTTTCGACCTCCAATTTTTTCTGGCCTCTACTTCACTCCAGCCTCCCACCCGTTTTGGGCCTCCCACCCCTTTTTGGCCTCCAATTTCTCCTGGCCTCTACTTCTCTCAGGCCTCCCACCCTTTTTGGGCCTCCCACTCCTTTTTGTCCTCCCATCCCTTTTTGGCCTCCAGTTATTACTGACCTCTACTCCTCTCCAGCCTCCCACACTTTTTTGGCCCCCCCACCCCTTTTCGGCTGCTAATTTTTTCTGGCCTCTACTATTCACGGTCTCCCACTCCTTTTCAGCCTCCAATTTTTCCTGGCCTCTACTTCTCTCCAGCCTCCCACCCTTTTTGGGCCTCCCACCCCTTTTTACCCTCCCACCCCTTTTCAACTTCTGATTTTTTCTGGCCTCTACTATTCACCGGTCTCCCACTCCTTTTTGGCCTCCCACTCTTTTTCGGCCTCCTATTTTTCCTGGCCTCTACTTCTCTCCAGCCTCCCAACATTTTATGGCCTCCCACTCCTTTTCGGCCGCCAATTTTTTCTGGCCTCTACTTCTCTCCAGCCTCCCACCCTTTTTTGGCCTCCCACCCATTTTCAGCCTCCAATTTTTTCTGGCCTCTACGTCACTCCAGCCTCCCACCATTTATCGGCCTCCCACCCCATTTTGGCCTCCCACTCCTTTTCAGCCTCTAATTTTTTCTGGCCTCTACTCCTCTCCAGCCTCCCAGCCTTTTTGGGCCTCCCACCCCTTTTCGGCCTCCCACCCCTTTACACATGCTAATTTTTTCTGGCCTCTACTATTCACCGGCCTCCCACTCCTTTTCGGCCTCCCACTCCTTTTCAGCCTCCAATTTTTTCTGGCCTCTACTTCTATCCAGCCTCCCACCCTTTTTGGGCCTCACACCCCTTTTTGGCCTCCCACCCCTTTTCGGCTGCTAATTTTTTCTGGCCTCTACTATTCACCGGTCTCCCACTCCTTTTTGGCCTCCCACTCCTTTTCGGCCGCCAATTTTTTCTGGCCTCTACTTCTCTCCAGCCTCCCACCATTTTTTGGCCTCCCACCCCTTTTCGACCTCCAATTTTTTCTGGCCTCTACTTCACTCCAGCCTCCCACCCTTTTTGGGCCTCCCACCCCTTTTTGGCCTCCCATCCCTTTTTGGCCTCCAATTATTTCTGACCTCTACTCCTCTCCAGCCTCCCACACTTTTTTGGCCCCCCCACCCCTTTTCGGCTGCTAATTTTTTCTGGCCTCTACTATTCACGGTCTCCCACTCCTTTTCGGCCTCCAATTTTTCCTGGCCTCTACTTCTCTCCAGCCTCCCACACTTTTTGGGCCTCCCACCCCTTTTTGGCCTCCAATTTTTCCTGGCCTCTACTTCTCTCCAGCCTCCCACCCTTTTTGGGCCTCCCACCCCTTTTTGGCCTCCCACCCCTTTTCGGCTGCTAATTTTTTCTGGCCTCTACTATTCACCGGTCTACCACTCCTTTTTGGCCTCCCACTCTTTTTCGGCCTCCTATTTTTTCTGGCCTCTACTTCTCTCCATCCTCCCACCATTTTTTGGCCTCCCACCCATTTTCGACCTCCAATTTTTTCTGGCCTCTACTTCACTCCAGCCTCCCACCCGTTTTGGGCCTCCCACCCCTTTTTGGCCTCCAATTTCTCCTGGCCTCTACTTCTCTCAGGCCTCCCACCCTTTTTGGGCCTCCCACTCCTTTTTGTCCTCCCATCCCTTTTTGGCCTCCAGTTATTACTGACCTCTACTCCTCTCCAGCCTCCCACACTTTTTTGGCCCCCCCACCCCTTTTCGGCTGCTAATTTTTTCTGGCCTCTACTATTCACGGTCTCCCACCCCTTTTTGGCCTCCAATTTTTCCTGGCCTCTACTTCTCTCCAGCCTCCCACCCTTTTTGGGCCTCCCACCCCTTTTTGGCCTCCCACACCTTTTCGGCTGCTAATTTTTTCTGGCCTCTACTATTCACCGGTCTACCACTCCTTTTTGGCCTCCCACTCTTTTTCGGCCTCCAATTTTTTCTGGCCTCTACTTCTCTCCATCCTCCCACCATTTTTTGGCCTCCCACCCATTTTCGACCTCCAATTTTTTCTGGCCTCTACTTCACTCCAGCCTCCCACCCGTTTTGGGCCTCCCACCCCTTTTTGGCCTCCAATTTCTCCTGGCCTCTACTTCTCTCAGGCCTCCCACCCTTTTTGGGCCTCCCACTCCTTTTTGTCCTCCCATCCCTTTTTGGCCTCCAGTTATTACTGACCTCTACTCCTCTCCAGCCTCCCACACTTTTTTGGCCCCCCCACCCCTTTTCGGCTGCTAATTTTTTCTGGCCTCTACTATTCACGGTCTCCCACTCCTTTTCAGCCTCCAATTTTTCCTGGCCTCTACTTCTCTCCAGCCTCCCACCCTTTTTGGGCCTCCCACCCCTTTTTACCCTCCCACCCCTTTTCAACTTCTGATTTTTTCTGGCCTCTACTATTCACCGGTCTCCCACTCCTTTTTGGCCTCCCACTCTTTTTCGGCCTCCTATTTTTCCTGGCCTCTACTTCTCTCCAGCCTCCCAACATTTTATGGCCTCCCACTCCTTTTCGGCCGCCAATTTTTTCTGGCCTCTACTTCTCTCCAGCCTCCCACCCTTTTTTGGCCTCCCACCCATTTTCAGCCTCCAATTTTTTCTGGCCTCTACGTCACTCCAGCCTCCCACCATTTATCGGCCTCCCACCCCATTTTGGCCTCCCACTCCTTTTCAGCCTCTAATTTTTTCTGGCCTCTACTCCTCTCCAGCCTCCCAGCCTTTTTGGGCCTCCCACCCCTTTTCGGCCTCCCACCCCTTTACACATGCTAATTTTTTCTGGCCTCTACTATTCACCGGTCTACCACTCCTTTTTGGCCTCCCACTCCTTTTCAGCCGCCAATTTTTTCTGGCCTCTACTTCTCTCCAGCCTCCCACCCTTTTTGGGCCTCACACCCCTTTTTGGCCTCCCACCCCTTTTCGGCTGCTAATTTTTTCTGGCCTCTACTATTCACCGGTCTACCACTCCTTTTTGGCCTCCCACTCCTTTTCGGCCGCCAATTTTTTCTGGCCTCTACTTCTCTCCAGCCTCCCACCCTTTTTGGGCCTCCCACACTTTTTTGGCCCCCCCACCCCTTTTTGGCTGCTAATTTTTTCTGGCCTCTACTATTCACGGTCTCCCACTCCTTTTCGGCCTCCAATTTTTCCTGGCCTCTCCTTCTCTCCAGCCTCCCACACTTTTTGGGCCTCCCACCCCTTTTTGGCCTCCAATTTTTCCTGGCCTCTACTTCTCTCCAGCCTCCCACCCTTTTTGAGCCTCCCACCCCTTTTTGGCCTCCCACCCCTTTTCGGCTGCTAATTTTTTCTGGCCTCTACTATTCACCGGTCTACCACTCCTTTTTGGCCTCCCACTCTTTTTCGGCCTCCTATTTTTCCTGGCCTCTACTTCTCTCCAGCCTCCCAACATTTTATGGCCTCCCACTCCTTTTCGGCCGCCAAATTTTTCTGGCCTCTACTTCTCTCCAGCCTCCCACCCTTTTTTGGCCTCCCACCCATTTTCAGCCTCCAATTTTTTCTGGCCTCTACGTCACTCCAGCCTCCCACCATTTATCGGCCTCCCACCCCTTTTTGGCCTCCCACTCCTTTTCAGCCTCTAATTTTTTCTGGCCTCTACTCCTCTCCAGCCTCCCAGCCTTTTTGGGCCTCCCACCCCTTTTCGGCCTCCCACCCCTTTACACATGCTAATTTTTTCTGGCCTCTACTATTCACCGGCCTCCCACTCCTTTTCGGCCTCCCACTCCTTTTCGGCCTCCAATTTTTTCTGGCCTCTACTTCTCTCCAGCCTCCCACCCTTTTATGGCCTCCCACAACTTTTCGGCCTCCCACCCCTTTTCGGCTTCTGATTTTTTCTGGCCTCTACTATTCACCGGTCTCCCACTCCTTTTTGGCCTCCCACTCTTTTTCAGCCTCCAATTTTTTCTGGCCTCTACTTCTCACCAGCCTCCCACCACTTTTTGGCCTCCCACCGCTTTTCAAATTCTGATTTTTTCTGGCCTCTACTATTCACCGGTCTACCACTCCTTTTTGGCCTCCCACTCCTTTTCAGCCGCCAATTTTTTCTGGCCTCTACTTCTCTCCAGCCTCCCACCCTTTTTGGGCCTCACACCCCTTTTTGGCCTCCCACCCCTTTTCGGCTGCTAATTTTTTCTGGCCTCTACTATTCACCCGTCTACCACTCCTTTTTGGCCTCCCACCACTTCTTATCCTCCAATTTTTTCTGGCCTCTACTTCTCTCCATCCTCCCACCATTTTTTGGCCTCCCACCCATTTTCGACCTCCAATTTTTTCTGGCCTCTACTTCACTCCAGCCTCCCACCCGTTTTGGGCCTCCCACCCCTTTTTGGCCTCCAATTTCTCCTGGCCTCTACTTCTCTCAGGCCTCCCACCCTTTTTGGGCCTCCCACTCCTTTTTGTCCTCCCATCCCTTTTTGGCCTCCAGTTATTACTGACCTCTACTCCTCTCCAGCCTCCCACACTTTTTTGGCCCCCCCACCCCTTTTCGGCTGCTAATTTTTTCTGGCCTCTACTATTCACGGTCTCCCACTCCTTTTCAGCCTCCAATTTTTCCTGGCCTCTACTTCTCTCCAGCCTCCCACCCTTTTTGGGCCTCCCACCCCTTTTTACCCTCCCACCCCTTTTCAACTTCTGATTTTTTCTGGCCTCTACTATTCACCGGTCTCCCACTCCTTTTTGGCCTCCCACTCTTTTTCGGCCTCCTATTTTTCCTGGCCTCTACTTCTCTCCAGCCTCCCAACATTTTATGGCCTCCCACTCCTTTTCGGCCGCCAATTTTTTCTGGCCTCTACTTCTCTCCAGCCTCCCACCCTTTTTTGGCCTCCCACCCATTTTCAGCCTCCAATTTTTTCTGGCCTCTACGTCACTCCAGCCTCCCACCATTTATCGGCCTCCCACCCCTTTTTGGCCTCCCACTCCTTTTCAGCCTCTAATTTTTTCTGGCCTCTACTCCTCTCCAGCCTCCCAGCCTTTTTGGGCCTCCCACCCCTTTTCGGCCTCCCACCCCTTTACACATGCTAATTTTTTCTGGCCTCTACTATTCACCGGCCTCCCACTCCTTTTCGGCCTCCCACTCCTTTTCGGCCTCCAATTTTTTCTGGCCTCTACTTCTCTCCAGCCTCCCACCCTTTTATGGCCTCCCACAACTTTTCGGCCTCCCACCCCTTTTCGGCTTCTGATTTTTTCTGGCCTCTACTATTCACCGGTCTCCCACTCCTTTTTGGCCTCCCACTCTTTTTCAGCCTCCAATTTTTTCTGGCCTCTACTTCTCACCAGCCTCCCACCACTTTTTGGCCTCCCACCGCTTTTCAAATTCTGATTTTTTCTGGCCTCTACTATTCACCGGTCTACCACTCCTTTTTGGCCTCCCACTCCTTTTCAGCCGCCAATTTTTTCTGGCCTCTACTTCTCTCCAGCCTCCCACCCTTTTTGGGCCTCACACCCCTTTTTGGCCTCCCACCCCTTTTCGGCTGCTAATTTTTTCTGGCCTCTACTATTCACCGGTCTACCACTCCTTTTTGGCCTCCCACTCCTTTTCGGCCGCCAATTTTTTCTGGCCTCTACTTCTCTCCAGCCTCCCACCCTTTTTGGGCCTCCCACACTTTTTTGGCCCCCCCACCCCTTTTTGGCTGCTAATTTTTTCTGGCCTCTACTATTCACGGTCTCCCACTCCTTTTCGGCCTCCAATTTTTCCTGGCCTCTACTTCTCTCCAGCCTCCCACACTTTTTGGGCCTCCCACCCCTTTTTGGCCTCCAATTTTTCCTGGCCTCTACTTCTCTCCAGCCTCCCACCCTTTTTGGGCCTCCCACCCCTTTTTACCCTCCCACCCCTTTTCAACTTCTGATTTTTTCTGGCCTCTACTATTCACCGGTCTCCCACTCCTTTTTGGCCTCCCACTCTTTTTCGGCCTCCTATTTTTCCTGGCCTCTACTTCTCTCCAGCCTCCCAACATTTTATGGCCTCCCACTCCTTTTCGGCCGCCAATTTTTTCTGGCCTCTACTTCTCTCCAGCCTCCCACCCTTTTTTGGCCTCCCACCCATTTTCAGCCTCCAATTTTTTCTGGCCTCTACGTCACTCCAGCCTCCCACCATTTATCGGCCTCCCACCACTTTTTGGCCTCCCACTCCTTTTCAGCCTCTAATTTTTTCTGGCCTCTACTCCTCTCCAGCCTCCCAGCCTTTTTTGGGCCTCCCACCCCTTTTCGGCCTCCCACCCCTTTACACATGCTAATTTTTTCTGGCCTCTACTATTCACCGGTCTACCACTCCTTTTTGGCCTCCCACTCCTTTTCGGCCGCCAATTTTTTCTGGCCTCTACTTCTCTCCAGCCTCCCACCCTTTTTGGGCCTCCCACACTTTTTTGGCCCCCCCCACCCCTTTTTGGCTGCTAATTTTTTCTGGCCTCTACTATTCACGGTCTCCCACTCCTTTTCAGCCTCCAATTTTTCCTGGCCTCTACTTCTCTCCAGCCTCCCACCCTTTTTGGGCCTCCCACCCCTTTTTGGCCTCCAATTTTTCCTGGCCTCTACTTCTCTCCAGCCTCCCACCCTTTTTGGGCCTCCCACCCCTTTTTGGCCTCCCACACCTTTTCGGCTGCTAATTTTTTCTGGCCTCTACTATTCACCGGTCTACCACTCCTTTTTGGCCTCCCACTCTTTTTCGGCCTCCAATTTTTTCTGGCCTCTACTTCTCTCCATCCTCCCACCATTTTTTGGCCTCCCACCCATTTTCGACCTCCAATTTTTTCTGGCCTCTACTTCACTCCAGCCTCCCACCCGTTTTGGGCCTCCCACCCCTTTTTGGCCTCCAATTTCTCCTGGCCTCTACTTCTCTCAGGCCTCCCACCCTTTTTGGGCCTCCCACTCCTTTTTGTCCTCCCATCCCTTTTTGGCCTCCAGTTATTACTGACCTCTACTCCTCTCCAGCCTCCCACACTTTTTTGGCCCCCCCCACCCATTTTCGGCTGCTAATTTTTTCTGGCCTCTACTATTCACGGTCTCCCACTCCTTTTCAGCCTCCAATTTTTCCTGGCCTCTACTTCTCTCCAGCCTCCCACCCTTTTTGGGCCTCCCACCCCTTTTTACCCTCCCACCCCTTTTCAACTTCTGATTTTTTCTGGCCTCTACTATTCACCGGTCTCCCACTCCTTTTTGGCCTCCCACTCTTTTTCGGCCTCCTATTTTTTCTGGCCTCTACTTCTCTCCAGCCTCCCACCCTTTTTTGGCCTCCCACCCATTTTCAGCCTCCAATTTTTTCTGCCCTCTACGTCACTCCAGCCTCCCACCATTTATCGGCCTCCCACCCCTTTTTGGCCTCCCACTCCTTTTCAGCCTCTAATTTTTTCTGGCCTCTACTCCTCTCCAGCCTCCCAGCCTTTTTGGGCCTCCCACCCCTTTTCGGCCTCCCACCCCTTTACACATGCTAATTTTTTCTGGCCTCTACTATTCACCGGCCTCCCACTCCTTTTCGGCCTCCCACTCCTTTTCGGCCTCCAATTTTTTCTGGCCTCTACTTCTATCCAGCCTCCCACCCTTTTATGGCCTCCCACAACTTTTCGGCCTCCCACCCCTTTTCGGCTTCTGATTTTTTCTGGCCTCTACTATTCACCGGTCTCCCACTCCTTTTTGGCCTCCCACTCTTTTTCAGCCTCCAATTTTTTCTGGCCTCTACTTCTCACCAGCCTCCCACCACTTTTTGGCCTCCCACTGCTTTTCAAATTCTGATTTTTTCTGGCCTCTACTATTCACCGGTCTAGCACTCCTTTTTGGCCTCCCACGCCTTTTCAGCCGCCAATTTTTTCTGGCCTCTACTTCTCTCCAGCCTCCCACCCTTTTTGGGCCTCACACCCCTTTTTGGCCTCCCACCCCTTTTCGGCTGCTAATTTTTTCTGGCCTCTA
Organism: Strix uralensis; assembly: GCF_047716275.1. Taxonomy (NCBI): domain Eukaryota; kingdom Metazoa; phylum Chordata; class Aves; order Strigiformes; family Strigidae; genus Strix; species Strix uralensis. The sequence goes on from NC_133975.1 coordinate 75,461, forward strand.
CTATTCACCGGTCTCCCACTCCTTTTTGGCCTCCCACTCCTTTTCGGCCGCCAATTTTTTCTGGCCTCTACTTCTCTCCAGCCTCCCACCATTTTTTGGCCTCCCACCCCTTTTCGACCTCCAATTTTTCCTGGCCTCTACTTCTCTCCAGCCTCCCACACTTTTTGGGCCTCCCACCCCTTTTTGGCCTCCAATTTTTCCTGGCCTCTACTTCTCTCCAGCCTCCCACCCTTTTTGGGCCTCCCACCCCTTTTTGGCCTCCCACCCCTTTTCGGCTGCTAATTTTTTCTGGCCTCTACTATTCACCCGTCTACCACTCCTTTTTGGCCTCCCACCACTTCTTATCCTCCAATTTTTTCTGGCCTCTACTTCTCTCCATCCTCCCACCATTTTTTGGCCTCCCACCCATTTTCGACCTCCAATTTTTTCTGGCCTCTACTTCACTCCAGCCTCCCACCCGTTTTGGGCCTCCCACCCCTTTTTGGCCTCCAATTTCTCCTGGCCTCTACTTCTCTCAGGCCTCCCACCCTTTTTGGGCCTCCCACTCCTTTTTGTCCTCCCATCCCTTTTTGGCCTCCAGTTATTACTGACCTCTACTCCTCTCCAGCCTCCCACACTTTTTTGGCCCCCCCACCCCTTTTCGGCTGCTAATTTTTTCTGGCCTCTACTATTCACGGTCTCCCACTCCTTTTCAGCCTCCAATTTTTCCTGGCCTCTACTTCTCTCCAGCCTCCCACCCTTTTTGGGCCTCCCACCCCTTTTTACCCTCCCACCCCTTTTCAACTTCTGATTTTTTCTGGCCTCTACTATTCACCGGTCTCCCACTCCTTTTTGGCCTCCCACCCATTTTCGACCTGAAATTTTTTCTGGCCTCTACTTCTCTCCAGCCTCCCACCCTTTTTTGGCCTCCCACCCATTTTCAGCCTCCAATTTTTTCTGGCCTCTACGTCACTCCAGCCTCCCACCATTTATCGCCCTCCCACCCCTTTTTGGCCTCCCACTCCTTTTAAGCCTCTAATTTTTTCTGGCCTCTACTCCTCTCCAGCCTCCCAGCCTTTTTGGGCCTCCCACCCCTTTTCGGCCTCCCACCCCTTTTTGAGCTCCAATTTTTCCTGGCCTCTACTTCTCTCCAGCCTCCCACCCTTTTTGGGCCTCCCACCCCTTTTTGGCCTCCCACCCCTTTTCGGCTGCTAATTTTTTCTGGCCTCTACTATTCACCGGTCTACCACTCCTTTTTGGCCTCCCACCACTTCTTATCCTCCAATTTTTTCTGGCCTCTACTTCTCTCCATCCTCCCACCATTTTTTGGCCTCCCACCCATTTTCGACCTCCAATTTTTTCTGGCCTCTACTTCACTCCAGCCTCCCACCCGTTTTGGGCCTCCCACCCCTTTTTGGCCTCCAATTTCTCCTGGCCTCTACTTCTCTCAGGCCTCCCACCCTTTTTGGGCCTCCCACTCCTTTTTGTCCTCCCATCCCTTTTTGGCCTCCAGTTATTACTGACCTCTACTCCTCTCCAGCCTCCCACACTTTTTTGGCCCCCCCACCCCTTTTCGGCTGCTAATTTTTTCTGGCCTCTACTATTCACGGTCTCCCACTCCTTTTCAGCCTCCAATTTTTCCTGGCCTCTACTTCTCTCCAGCCTCCCACCCTTTTTGGGCCTCCCACCCCTTTTTACCCTCCCACCCCTTTTCAACTTCTGATTTTTTCTGGCCTCTACTATTCACCGGTCTCCCACTCCTTTTTGGCCTCCCACTCTTTTTCGGCCTCCTATTTTTCCTGGCCTCTACTTCTCTCCAGCCTCCCAACATTTTATGGCCTCCCACTCCTTTTCGGCCGCCAATTTTTTCTGGCCTCTACTTCTCTCCAGCCTCCCACCCTTTTTTGGCCTCCCACCCATTTTCAGCCTCCAATTTTTTCTGGCCTCTACGTCACTCCAGCCTCCCACCATTTATCGGCCTCCCACCCCTTTTTGGCCTCCCACTCCTTTTCAGCCTCTAATTTTTTCTGGCCTCTACTCCTCTCCAGCCTCCCAGCCTTTTTTGGGCCTCCCACCCCTTTTCGGCCTCCCACCCCTTTACACATGCTAATTTTTTCTGGCCTCTACTATTCACCGGTCTACCACTCCTTTTTGGCCTCCCACTCCTTTTCGGCCGCCAATTTTTTCTGGCCTCTACTTCTCTCCAGCCTCCCACCCTTTTTGGGCCTCCCACACTTTTTTGGCCCCCCCCACCCCTTTTTGGCTGCTAATTTTTTCTGGCCTCTACTATTCACGGTCTCCCACTCCTTTTCAGCCTCCAATTTTTCCTGGCCTCTACTTCTCTCCAGCCTCCCACCCTTTTTGGGCCTCCCACCCCTTTTTGGCCTCCAATTTTTCCTGGCCTCTACTTCTCTCCAGCCTCCCACCCTTTTTGGGCCTCCCACCCCTTTTTGGCCTCCCACACCTTTTCGGCTGCTAATTTTTTCTGGCCTCTACTATTCACCGGTCTACCACTCCTTTTTGGCCTCCCACTCTTTTTCGGCCTCCAATTTTTTCTGGCCTCTACTTCTCTCCATCCTCCCACCATTTTTTGGCCTCCCACCCATTTTCGACCTCCAATTTTTTCTGGCCTCTACTTCACTCCAGCCTCCCACCCGTTTTGGGCCTCCCACCCCTTTTTGGCCTCCAATTTCTCCTGGCCTCTACTTCTCTCAGGCCTCCCACCCTTTTTGGGCCTCCCACTCCTTTTTGTCCTCCCATCCCTTTTTGGCCTCCAGTTATTACTGACCTCTACTCCTCTCCAGCCTCCCACACTTTTTTGGCCCCCCCACCCCTTTTCGGCTGCTAATTTTTTCTGGCCTCTACTATTCACGGTCTCCCACTCCTTTTCAGCCTCCAATTTTTCCTGGCCTCTACTTCTCTCCAGCCTCCCACCCTTTTTGGGCCTCCCACCCCTTTTTACCCTCCCACCCCTTTTCAACTTCTGATTTTTTCTGGCCTCTACTATTCACCGGTCTCCCACTCCTTTTTGGCCTCCCACTCTTTTTCGGCCTCCTATTTTTTCTGGCCTCTACTTCTCTCCATCCTCCCACCATTTTTTGGCCTCCCACCCATTTTCGACCTCCAATTTTTTCTGGCCTCTACTTCACTCCAGCCTCCCACCCGTTTTGGGCCTCCCACCCCTTTTTGGCCTCCAATTTCTCCTGGCCTCTACTTCTCTCAGGCCTCCCACCCTTTTTGGGCCTCCCACTCCTTTTTGTCCTCCCATCCCTTTTTGGCCTCCAGTTATTACTGACCTCTACTCCTCTCCAGCCTCCCACACTTTTTTGGCCCCCCCACCCCTTTTCGGCTGCTAATTTTTTCTGGCCTCTACTATTCACGGTCTCCCACTCCTTTTCAGCCTCCAATTTTTCCTGGCCTCTACTTCTCTCCAGCCTCCCACCCTTTTTGGGCCTCCCACCCCTTTTTACCCTCCCACCCCTTTTCAACTTCTGATTTTTTCTGGCCTCTACTATTCACCGGTCTCCCACTCCTTTTTGGCCTCCCACTCTTTTTCGGCCTCCTATTTTTCCTGGCCTCTACTTCTCTCCAGCCTCCCAACATTTTATGGCCTCCCACTCCTTTTCGGCCGCCAATTTTTTCTGGCCTCTACTTCTCTCCAGCCTCCCACCCTTTTTTGGCCTCCCACCCATTTTCAGCCTCCAATTTTTTCTGGCCTCTACGTCACTCCAGCCTCCCACCATTTATCGGCCTCCCACCCCTTTTTGGCCTCCCACTCCTTTTCAGCCTCTAATTTTTTCTGGCCTCTACTCCTCTCCAGCCTCCCAGCCTTTTTTGGGCCTCCCACCCCTTTTCGGCCTCCCACCCCTTTACACATGCTAATTTTTTCTGGCCTCTACTATTCACCGGTCTACCACTCCTTTTTGGCCTCCCACTCCTTTTCGGCCGCCAATTTTTTCTGGCCTCTACTTCTCTCCAGCCTCCCACCCTTTTTGGGCCTCCCACACTTTTTTGGCCCCCCCCACCCCTTTTTGGCTGCTAATTTTTTCTGGCCTCTACTATTCACGGTCTCCCACTCCTTTTCAGCCTCCAATTTTTCCTGGCCTCTACTTCTCTCCAGCCTCCCACCCTTTTTGGGCCTCCCACCCCTTTTTGGCCTCCAATTTTTCCTGGCCTCTACTTCTCTCCAGCCTCCCACCCTTTTTGGGCCTCCCACCCCTTTTTGGCCTCCCACACCTTTTCGGCTGCTAATTTTTTCTGGCCTCTACTATTCACCGGTCTACCACTCCTTTTTGGCCTCCCACTCTTTTTCGGCCTCCAATTTTTTCTGGCCTCTACTTCTCTCCATCCTCCCACCATTTTTTGGCCTCCCACCCATTTTCGACCTCCAATTTTTTCTGGCCTCTACTTCACTCCAGCCTCCCACCCGTTTTGGGCCTCCCACCCCTTTTTGGCCTCCAATTTCTCCTGGCCTCTACTTCTCTCAGGCCTCCCACCCTTTTTGGGCCTCCCACTCCTTTTTGTCCTCCCATCCCTTTTTGGCCTCCAGTTATTACTGACCTCTACTCCTCTCCAGCCTCCCACACTTTTTTGGCCCCCCCACCCCTTTTCGGCTGCTAATTTTTTCTGGCCTCTACTATTCACGGTCTCCCACTCCTTTTCAGCCTCCAATTTTTCCTGGCCTCTACTTCTCTCCAGCCTCCCACCCTTTTTGGGCCTCCCACCCCTTTTTACCCTCCCACCCCTTTTCAACTTCTGATTTTTTCTGGCCTCTACTATTCACCGGTCTCCCACTCCTTTTTGGCCTCCCACTCTTTTTCGGCCTCCTATTTTTCCTGGCCTCTACTTCTCTCCAGCCTCCCAACATTTTATGGCCTCCCACTCCTTTTCGGCCGCCAATTTTTTCTGGCCTCTACTTCTCTCCAGCCTCCCACCCTTTTTTGGCCTCCCACCCATTTTCAGCCTCCAATTTTTTCTGGCCTCTACGTCACTCCAGCCTCCCACCATTTATCGGCCTCCCACCCCTTTTTGGCCTCCCACTCCTTTTCAGCCTCTAATTTTTTCTGGCCTCTACTCCTCTCCAGCCTCCCAGCCTTTTTGGGCCTCCCACCCCTTTTCGGCCTCCCACCCCTTTACACATGCTAATTTTTTCTGGCCTCTACTATTCACCGGCCTCCCACTCCTTTTCGGCCTCCCACTCCTTTTCGGCCTCCAATTTTTTCTGGCCTCTACTTCTATCCAGCCTCCCACCCTTTTATGGCCTCCCACAACTTTTCGGCCTCCCACCCCTTTTCGGCTTCTGATTTTTTCTGGCCTCTACTATTCACCGGTCTCCCACTCCTTTTTGGCCTCCCACTCTTTTTCAGCCTCCAATTTTTTCTGGCCTCTACTTCTCACCAGCCTCCCACCACTTTTTGGCCTCCCACTGCTTTTCAAATTCTGATTTTTTCTGGCCTCTACTATTCACCGGTCTACCACTCCTTTTTGGCCTCCCACTCCTTTTCAGCCGCCAATTTTTTCTGGCCTCTACTTCTCTCCAGCCTCCCACCCTTTTTGGGCCTCACACCCCTTTTTGGCCTCCCACCCCTTTTCGGCTGCTAATTTTTTCTGGCCTCTACTATTCACCGGTCTCCCACTCCTTTTTGGCCTCCCACTCCTTTTCGGCCGCCAATTTTTTCTGGCCTCTACTTCTCTCCATCCTCCCACCATTTTTTGGCCTCCCACCCCTTTTCGACCTCCAATTTTTTCTGGCCTCTACTTCACTCCAGCCTCCCACCCTTTTTGGGCCTCCCACCCCTTTTTGGCCTCCCATCCCTTTTTGGCCTCCAATTATTTCTGACCTCTACTCCTCTCCAGCCTCCCACACTTTTTTGGCCCCCCCACCCCTTTTCGGCTGCTAATTTTTTCTGGCCTCTACTATTCACGGTCTCCCACTCCTTTTCGGCCTCCAATTTTTCCTGGCCTCTACTTCTCTCCAGCCTCCCACACTTTTTGGGCCTCCCACCCCTTTTTGGCCTCCAATTTTTCCTGGCCTCTACTTCTCTCCAGCCTCCCACCCTTTTTGGGCCTCCCACCCCTTTTTGGCCTCCCACCCCTTTTCGGCTGCTAATTTTTTCTGGCCTCTACTATTCACCGGTCTACCACTCCTTTTTGGCCTCCCACTCTTTTTCGGCCTCCTATTTTTTCTGGCCTCTACTTCTCTCCATCCTCCCACCATTTTTTGGCCTCCCACCCATTTTCGACCTCCAATTTTTTCTGGCCTCTACTTCACTCCAGCCTCCCACCCGTTTTGGGCCTCCCACCCCTTTTTGGCCTCCAATTTCTCCTGGCCTCTACTTCTCTCAGGCCTCCCACCCTTTTTGGGCCTCCCACTCCTTTTTGTCCTCCCATCCCTTTTTGGCCTCCAGTTATTACTGACCTCTACTCCTCTCCAGCCTCCCACACTTTTTTGGCCCCCCCACCCCTTTTCGGCTGCTAATTTTTTCTGGCCTCTACTATTCACGGTCTCCCACTCCTTTTCAGCCTCCAATTTTTCCTGGCCTCTACTTCTCTCCAGCCTCCCACCCTTTTTGGGCCTCCCACCCCTTTTTACCCTCCCACCCCTTTTCAACTTCTGATTTTTTCTGGCCTCTACTATTCACCGGTCTCCCACTCCTTTTTGGCCTCCCACTCTTTTTCGGCCTCCTATTTTTCCTGGCCTCTACTTCTCTCCAGCCTCCCAACATTTTATGGCCTCCCACTCCTTTTCGGCCGCCAATTTTTTCTGGCCTCTACTTCTCTCCAGCCTCCCACCCTTTTTTGGCCTCCCACCCATTTTCAGCCTCCAATTTTTTCTGGCCTCTACGTCACTCCAGCCTCCCACCATTTATCGGCCTCCCACCCCTTTTTGGCCTCCCACTCCTTTTCAGCCTCTAATTTTTTCTGGCCTCTACTCCTCTCCAGCCTCCCAGTCTTTTTGGGCCTCCCACCCCTTTTCGGCCTCCCACCCCTTTACACATGCTAATTTTTTCTGGCCTCTACTATTCACCGGCCTCCCACTCCTTTTCGGCCTCCCACTCCTTTTCGGCCTCCAATTTTTTCTGGCCTCTACTTCTATCCAGCCTCCCACCCTTTTATGGCCTCCCACAACTTTTCGGCCTCCCACCCCTTTTCGGCTTCTGATTTTTTCTGGCCTCTACTATTCACCGGTCTCCCACTCCTTTTTGGCCTCCCACTCTTTTTCAGCCTCCAATTTTTTCTGGCCTCTACTTCTCACCAGCCTCCCACCACTTTTTGGCCTCCCACTGCTTTTCAAATTCTGATTTTTTCTGGCCTCTACTATTCACCGGTCTACCACTCCTTTTTGGCCTCCCACTCCTTTTCAGCCGCCAATTTTTTCTGGCCTCTACTTCTCTCCAGCCTCCCACCCTTTTTGGGCCTCACACCCCTTTTTGGCCTCCCACCCCTTTTCGGCTGCTAATTTTTTCTGGCCTCTACTATTCACCGGTCTCCCACTCCTTTTTGGCCTCCCACTCCTTTTCGGCCGCCAATTTTTTCTGGCCTCTACTTCTCTCCATCCTCCCACCATTTTTTGGCCTCCCACCCCTTTTCGACCTCCAATTTTTTCTGGCCTCTACTTCACTCCAGCCTCCCACCCTTTTTGGGCCTCCCACCCCTTTTTGGCCTCCCATCCCTTTTTGGCCTCCAATTATTTCTGACCTCTACTCCTCTCCAGCCTCCCACACTTTTTTGGCCCCCCCACCCCTTTTCGGCTGCTAATTTTTTCTGGCCTCTACTATTCACGGTCTCCCACTCCTTTTCGGCCTCCAATTTTTCCTGGCCTCTACTTCTCTCCAGCCTCCCACACTTTTTGGGCCTCCCACCCCTTTTTGGCCTCCAATTTTTCCTGGCCTCTACTTCTCTCCAGCCTCCCACCCTTTTTGGGCCTCCCACCCCTTTTTGGCCTCCCACCCCTTTTCGGCTGCTAATTTTTTCTGGCCTCTACTATTCACCGGTCTACCACTCCTTTTTGGCCTCCCACTCTTTTTCGGCCTCCTATTTTTTCTGGCCTCTACTTCTCTCCATCCTCCCACCATTTTTTGGCCTCCCACCCATTTTCGACCTCCAATTTTTTCTGGCCTCTACTTCACTCCAGCCTCCCACCCGTTTTGGGCCTCCCACCCCTTTTTGGCCTCCAATTTCTCCTGGCCTCTACTTCTCTCAGGCCTCCCACCCTTTTTGGGCCTCCCACTCCTTTTTGTCCTCCCATCCCTTTTTGGCCTCCAGTTATTACTGACCTCTACTCCTCTCCAGCCTCCCACACTTTTTTGGCCCCCCCACCCCTTTTCGGCTGCTAATTTTTTCTGGCCTCTACTATTCACGGTCTCCCACTCCTTTTCAGCCTCCAATTTTTCCTGGCCTCTACTTCTCTCCAGCCTCCCACCCTTTTTGGGCCTCCCACCCCTTTTTACCCTCCCACCCCTTTTCAACTTCTGATTTTTTCTGGCCTCTACTATTCACCGGTCTCCCACTCCTTTTTGGCCTCCCACTCTTTTTCGGCCTCCTATTTTTCCTGGCCTCTACTTCTCTCCAGCCTCCCAACATTTTATGGCCTCCCACTCCTTTTCGGCCGCCAATTTTTTCTGGCCTCTACTTCTCTCCAGCCTCCCACCCTTTTTTGGCCTCCCACCCATTTTCAGCCTCCAATTTTTTCTGGCCTCTACGTCACTCCAGCCTCCCACCATTTATCGGCCTCCCACCCCTTTTTGGCCTCCCACTCCTTTTCAGCCTCTAATTTTTTCTGGCCTCTACTCCTCTCCAGCCTCCCAGTCTTTTTGGGCCTCCCACCCCTTTTCGGCCTCCCACCCCTTTACACATGCTAATTTTTTCTGGCCTCTACTATTCACCGGCCTCCCACTCCTTTTCGGCCTCCCACTCCTTTTCGGCCTCCAATTTTTTCTGGCCTCTACTTCTATCCAGCCTCCCACCCTTTTATGGCCTCCCACAACTTTTCGGCCTCCCACCCCTTTTCGGCTTCTGATTTTTTCTGGCCTCTACTATTCACCGGTCTCCCACTCCTTTTTGGCCTCCCACTCTTTTTCAGCCTCCAATTTTTTCTGGCCTCTACTTCTCACCAGCCTCCCACCACTTTTTGGCCTCCCACTGCTTTTCAAATTCTGATTTTTTCTGGCCTCTACTATTCACCGGTCTACCACTCCTTTTTGGCCTCCCACTCCTTTTCAGCCGCCAATTTTTTCTGGCCTCTACTTCTCTCCAGCCTCCCACCCTTTTTGGGCCTCACACCCCTTTTTGGCCTCCCACCCCTTTTCGGCTGCTAATTTTTTCTGGCCTCTACTATTCACCGGTCTCCCACTCCTTTTTGGCCTCCCACTCCTTTTCGGCCGCCAATTTTTTCTGGCCTCTACTTCTCTCCATCCTCCCACCATTTTTTGGCCTCCCACCCCTTTTCGACCTCCAATTTTTTCTGGCCTCTACTTCACTCCAGCCTCCCACCCGTTTTGGGCCTCCCACCCCTTTTTGGCCTCCAATTTCTCCTGGCCTCTACTTCTCTCAGGCCTCCCACCCTTTTTGGGCCTCCCACTCCTTTTTGTCCTCCCATCCCTTTTTGGCCTCCAGTTATTACTGACCTCTACTCCTCTCCAGCCTCCCACACTTTTTTGGCCCCCCCACCCCTTTTCGGCTGCTAATTTTTCCTGGCCTCTACTATTCACGGTCTCCCACTCCTTTTCAGCCTCCAATTTTTCCTGGCCTCTACTTCTCTCCAGCCTCCCACCCTTTTTGGGCCTCCCACCCCTTTTTGGCCTCCCACCCCTTTTCGGCTGCTAATTTTTTCTGGCCTCTACTATTCACCGGTCTACCACTCCTTTTTGGCCTCCCACTCTTTTTCGGCCTCCAATTTTTTCTGGCCTCTACTTCTCTCCATCCTCCCACCATTTTTTGGCCTCCCACCCATTTTCGACCTCCAATTTTTTCTGGCCTCTACTTCACTCCAGCCTCCCACCCGTTTTGGGCCTCCCACCCCTTTTTGGCCTCCAATTTCTCCTGGCCTCTACTTCTCTCAGGCCTCCCACCCTTTTTGGGCCTCCCACTCCTTTTTGTCCTCCCATCCCTTTTTGGCCTCCAGTTATTACTGACCTCTACTCCTCTCCAGCCTCCCACACTTTTTTGGCCCCCCCCACCCCTTTTCGGCTGCTAATTTTTTCTGGACTCTACTATTCACGGCCTCCCACTCCTTTTCAGCCTCCAATTTTTCCTGGCCTCTACTTCTCTCCAGCCTCCCACCCTTTTTGGGCCTCCCACCCCTTTTTACCCTCCCACCCCTTTTCAACTTCTGATTTTTTCTGGCCTCTACTATTCACCGGTCTCCCACTCCTTTTTGGCCTCCCACTCTTTTTCGGCCTCCTATTTTTCCTGGCCTCTACTTCTCTCCAGCCTCCCAACATTTTATGGCCTCCCACTCCTTTTCGGCCGCCAATTTTTTCTGGCCTCTACTTCTCTCCAGCCTCCCACCCTTTTTTGGCCTCCCACCCATTTTCAGCCTCCAATTTTTTCTGGCCTCTACGTCACTCCAGCCTCCCACCATTTATCGGCCTCCCACCCCTTTTTGGCCTCCCACTCCTTTTCAGCCTCTAATTTTTTCTGGCCTCTACTCCTCTCCAGCCTCCCAGCCTTTTTGGGCCTCCCACCCCTTTTCGGCCTCCCACCCCTTTACACATGCTAATTTTTTCTGGCCTCTACTATTCACCGGTCTCCCACTCCTTTTCGGCCTCCCACTCCTTTTCGGCCTCCAATTTTTTCTGGCCTCTACTTCTATCCAGCCTCCCACCCTTTTATGGCCTCCCACAACTTTTCGGCCTCCCACCCCTTTTCGGCTTCTGATTTTTTCTGGCCTCTACTATTCACCGGTCTCCCACTCCTTTTTGGCCTCCCACTCTTTTTCAGCCTCCAATTTTTTCTGGCCTCTACTTCTCACCAGCCTCCCACCACTTTTTGGCCTCCCACTGCTTTTCAAATTCTGATTTTTTCTGGCCTCTACTATTCACCGGTCTAGCACTCCTTTTTGGCCTCCCACTCCTTTTCAGCCGCCAATTTTTTCTGGCCTCTACTTCTCTCCAGCCTCCCACCCTTTTTGGGCCTCACACCCCTTTTTGGCCTCCCACCCCTTTTCGGCTGCTAATTTTTTCTGGCCTCTACTATTCACCGGTCTACCACTCCTTTTTGGCCTCCCACTCCTTTTCGGCCGCCAATTTTTTCTGGCCTCTACTTCTCTCCAGCCTCCCACCATTTTTTGGCCTCCCACCCCTTTTCGACCTCCAATTTTTTCTGGCCTCTACTTCACTCCAGCCTCCCACCCTTTTTGGGCCTCCCACCCCTTTTTGGCCTCCCATCCCTTTTTGGCCTCCAATTATTTCTGACCTCTACTCCTCTCCAGCCTCCCACACTTTTTTGGCCCCCCCACCCCTTTTCGGCTGCTAATTTTTTCTGGCCTCTACTATTCACGGTCTCCCACTCCTTTTCGGCCTCCAATTTTTCCTGGCCTCTACTTCTCTCCAGCCTCCCACACTTTTTGGGCCTCCCACCCCTTTTTGGCCTCCAATTTTTCCTGGCCTCTACTTCTCTCCAGCCTCCCACCCTTTTTGGGCCTCCCACCCCTTTTTGGCCTCCCACCCCTTTTCGGCTGCTAATTTTTTCTGGCCTCTACTATTCACCCGTCTACCACTCCTTTTTGGCATCCCACTGTTTTTCGGCCTCCTATTTTTTCTGGCCTCTACTTCTCTCCATCCTCCCACCATTTTTTGGCCTCCCACCCATTTTCGACCTCCAATTTTTTCTGGCCTCTACTTCACTCCAGCCTCCCACCCGTTTTGGGCCTCCCACCCCTTTTTGGCCTCCAATTTCTCCTGGCCTCTACTTCTCTCAGGCCTCCCACCCTTTTTGGGCCTCCCACTCCTTTTTGTCCTCCCATCCCTTTTTGGCCTCCAGTTATTACTGACCTCTACTCCTCTCCAGCCTCCCACACTTTTTTGGCCCCCCCACCCCTTTTCGGCTGCTAATTTTTTCTGGCCTCTACTATTCACGGTCTCCCACTCCTTTTCAGCCTCCAATTTTTCCTGGCCTCTACTTCTCTCCAGCCTCCCACCCTTTTTGGGCCTCCCACCCCTTTTTACCCTCCCACCCCTTTTCAACTTCTGATTTTTTCTGGCCTCTACTATTCACCGGTCTCCCACTCCTTTTTGGCCTCCCACTCTTTTTCGGCCTCCTATTTTTCCTGGCCTCTACTTCTCTCCAGCCTCCCAACATTTTATGGCCTCCCACTCCTTTTCGGCCGCCAATTTTTTCTGGCCTCTACTTCTCTCCAGCCTCCCACCCTTTTTTGGCCTCCCACCCATTTTCAGCCTCCAATTTTTTCTGGCCTCTACGTCACTCCAGCCTCCCACCATTTATCGGCCTCCCACCCCTTTTTGGCCTCCCACTCCTTTTCAGCCTCTAATTTTTTCTGGCCTCTACTCCTCTCCAGCCTCCCAGCCTTTTTGGGCCTCCCACCCCTTTTCGGCCTCCCACCCCTTTACACATGCTAATTTTTTCTGGCCTCTACTATTCACCGGTCTCCCACTCCTTTTCGGCCTCCCACTCCTTTTCGGCCTCCAATTTTTTCTGGCCTCTACTTCTATCCAGCCTCCCACCCTTTTATGGCCTCCCACAACTTTTCGGCCTCCCACCCCTTTTCGGCTTCTGATTTTTTCTGGCCTCTACTATTCACCGGTCTCCCACTCCTTTTTGGCCTCCCACTCTTTTTCAGCCTCCAATTTTTTCTGGCCTCTACTTCTCACCAGCCTCCCACCACTTTTTGGCCTCCCACTGCTTTTCAAATTCTGATTTTTTCTGGCCTCTACTATTCACCGGTCTAGCACTCCTTTTTGGCCTCCCACTCCTTTTCGGCCGCCAATTTTTTCTGGCCTCTACTATTCACCGGTCTCCCACTCCTTTTTGGCCTCCCACTCCTGTTCGGCCGCCAATTTTTTCTGGCCTCTACTTCTCTCCAGCCTCCCACCATTTTTTGGCCTCCCACCCCTTTTCGACCTCCAATTTTTTCTGGCCTCTACTTCACTCCAGCCTCCCACCCTTTTTGGGCCTCCCACCCCTTTTTGGCCTCCCATCCCTTTTTGGCCTCCAATTATTTCTGACCTCTACTCCTCTCCAGCCTCCCACACTTTTTTGGCCCCCCCCCCCACCCGTTTTTCGGCTGCTAATTTTTTCTGGCCTCTACTATTCACGGTCTCCCACTCCTTTTCGGCCTCCAATTTTTCCTGGCCTCTACTTCTCTCCAGCCTCCCACACTTTTTGGGCCTCCCACCCCTTTTTGGCCTCCAATTTTTCCTGGCCTCTACTTCTCTCCAGCCTCCCACCCTTTTTGGGCCTCCCACCCCTTTTTGGCCTCCCACCCCTTTTCGGCTGCTAATTTTTTCTGGCCTCTACTATTCACCTGTCTCCCACTCCTTTTTGGCCTCCCACTCCTTTTCGGCCTCCAGATTTTCTGGCCTCTACTTCTCTCCAGCCTCCCACACTTTTTTGGCCTCCCACCCATTTTCGGCCTCCAATTTTTTCTGGCCTCTACTTCTCTCCAACCTCCTACCATTTATCGGTCTCCCACCCCTTTTTGCCCTCCCACCCCTTTTAACTTCTGATTTTTTCTGGCCTCTACTTTTCACTGGTCTCCCACTCCTTTTTGGCCTCCCACTCCTTTTCGGCCGCCAATTTTTTCTGGCCACTACTTCTCTCCATCCTCCCACCCTTTTTTAGCCTCCCACCCCTTTTCGGCTGCTAATTTTTTCTGGCCTCTACTATTCACCGGTCTACCACTCCTTTTTGGCCTCCCACTCCTTTTCGGCCTCCTATTTTTCCTGGCCTCTACTTCTCTCCAGCCTCCCACACCTTATTCACCTCCCACCCCTTTTCAGCTGCTAATTTTTTCTGGCCTCTACTATTCACCGGTCTACCACTCCTTTTTGGCCTCCCACTCCTTTTCGGCCTCCTATTTTTCCTGGCCTCTACTCCTCTCCAGCCTCCCAGCCTTTTTGGGCCTCCCACCCCTTTTCGGCCTCCCACCCCTTTACACATGCTAATTTTTTCTGGCCTCTACTATTCACCGGTCTCCCACTCCTTTTTGGCCTCCCACTCTTTTTCGGCCTCCAATTTTTTCTGGCCTCTACTTCTCACCAGCCTCCCACCACTTTTTGGCCTCCCACCGCTTTTCAAATTCTGATTTTTTCTGGCCTCTACTATTCACCGGTCTAGCACTACTTTTTGGCCTCCCACTCCTTTTCAGCCTCCAATTTTTTCTGGCCTCTATTTCTCTCCAGCCTGCCACCCCTTTTTGGCCTCCCACCCCTTTTCGGCTGCTAATTTTTTCTGGCCTCTACTATTCACCGGTCTCCCACTCCTTTTTGGCCTCCCACTCCTTTTCGGCCGCCAATTTTTTCTGGCCTCTACTTCTCTCCAGCCTCCCACCCTTTTTGGGCCTCCCACCCCTTTTCGGCCTCCCACCCCTTTTCGCATGTTAATTTTTTTCTGGCCTCTACTATTCACCGGTCTCCCACTCCGTTTTGGCCTCCCACCCCTTTTCAACTTCTGATTTTTTCTGGCCTCTACTGTTCACTGGTCTCCCACTCCTTTTTGGCCTGCCACTCTTTTTCAGCCTCCAATTTTTCCTAGCCTCTCCTTCTCTCCAGCCTCCCACCCTTTTTTGGCCCCCCCACCCCTTTTCGGCTGCTAATTTTTTCTGGCCTCTACTATTCATCGGCCTCCCACCCCTTTTCAACTTCTGATTTTTTCTGGCCTCTACTACTCACTGGTCTCCCACTCCTTTTTAGCCTCCCACTCTTTTTTGGCGTCCAATTTTTTCTGGCCTCTATTTCTCACCATCCTCCCACCCCTTTTTGGCCTCCCACCCCTTCTTAGCCTCCAATTTCTTCTGGCTTCTGCTTCTCTCATGCCTCCCACCCTTTTTGGGCCTCCCACTCCTTTTTGGCCTCCCACTACTTTTCAGCCTCCAATTTTTTCTGGCCTCTACTTCTCTCCAGCCTCCCACCCTTTTTGGGCCTCCCACCCCTTTTTGGCCTCCAATTTTTCCTGGCCTCTACTTCTCTCCAGCCTCCCACCCTTTTTGGGCCTCACACCCCTTTTTGGCCTCCCACCCCTTTTCGGCTGCTAATTTTTTCTGACCTCTACTATTCACCGGTCTACCACTCCTTTTTGGCCTCCCACTCCTTTTCGGCCGCCAATTTTTTCTGGCCTCTACTTCTCTCCAGCCTCCCACCCTTTTTGGGCCTCCCACACTTTTTTGGCCCCCCCCACCCCTTTTTGGCTGCTAATTTTTTCTGGCCTCTACTATTCACGGTCTCCCACTCCTTTTCGGCCTCCAATTTTTCCTGGCCTCTACTTCTCTCCAGCCTCCCACACTTTTTGGGCCTCCCACCCCTTTTTGGCCTCCAATTTTTCCTGGCCTCTACTTCTCTCCAGCCTCCCACCCTTTTTGGGCCTCCCACCCCTTTTTGGCCTCCCACCCCTTTTCGGCTGCTAATTTTTTCTGGCCTCTACTATTCACCCGTCTACCACTCCTTTTTGGCATCCCACTGTTTTTCGGCCTCCTATTTTTTCTGGCCTCTACTTCTCTCCATCCTCCCACCATTTTTTGGCCTCCCACCCATTTTCGACCTCCAATTTTTTCTGGCCTCTACTTCACTCCAGCCTCCCACCCGTTTTGGGCCTCCCACCCCTTTTTGGCCTCCAATTTCTCCTGGCCTCTACTTCTCTCAGGCCTCCCACCCTTTTTGGGCCTCCCACTCCTTTTTGTCCTCCCATCCCTTTTTGGCCTCCAGTTATTACTGACCTCTACTCCTCTCCAGCCTCCCACACTTTTTTGGCCCCCCCACCCCTTTTCGGCTGCTAATTTTTTCTGGCCTCTACTATTCACGGTCTCCCACTCCTTTTCAGCCTCCAATTTTTCCTGGCCTCTACTTCTCTCCAGCCTCCCACCCTTTTTGGGCCTCCCACCCCTTTTTACCCTCCCACCCCTTTTCAACTTCTGATTTTTTCTGGCCTCTACTATTCACCGGTCTCCCACTCCTTTTTGGCCTCCCACTCTTTTTCGGCCTCCTATTTTTCCTGGCCTCTACTTCTCTCCAGCCTCCCAACATTTTATGGCCTCCCACTCCTTTTCGGCCGCCAATTTTTTCTGGCCTCTACTTCTCTCCAGCCTCCCACCCTTTTTTGGCCTCCCACCCATTTTCAGCCTCCAATTTTTTCTGGCCTCTACGTCACTCCAGCCTCCCACCATTTATCGGCCTCCCACCCCTTTTTGGCCTCCCACTCCTTTTCAGCCTCTAATTTTTTCTGGCCTCTACTCCTCTCCAGCCTCCCAGCCTTTTTGGGCCTCCCACCCCTTTTCGGCCTCCCACCCCTTTACACATGCTAATTTTTTCTGGCCTCTACTATTCACCGGCCTCCCACTCCTTTTCGGCCTCCCACTCCTTTTCGGCCTCCAATTTTTTCTGGCCTCTACTTCTCCCCAGCCTCCCACCCTTTTATGGCCTCCCACAACTTTTCGGCCTCCCACCCCTTTTCGGCTTCTGATTTTTTCTGGCCTCTACTATTCACCGGTCTCCCACTCCTTTTTGGCCTCCCACTCTTTTTCAGCCTCCAATTTTTTCTGGCCTCTACTTCTCACCAGCCTCCCACCACTTTTTGGCCTCCCACCGCTTTTCAAATTCTGATTTTTTCTGGCCTCTACTATTCACCGGTCTACCACTCCTTTTTGGCCTCCCACTCCTTTTCAGCCGCCAATTTTTTCTGGCCTCTACTTCTCTCCAGCCTCCCACCCTTTTTGGGCCTCACACCCCTTTTTGGCCTCCCACCCCTTTTCGGCTGCTAATTTTTTCTGGCCTCTACTATTCACCGGTCTACCACTCCTTTTTGGCCTCCCACTCCTTTTCGGCCGCCAATTTTTTCTGGCCTCTACTTCTCTCCAGCCTCCCACCCTTTTTGGGCCTCCCACACTTTTTTGGCCCCCCCACCCCTTTTTGGCTGCTAATTTTTTCTGGCCTCTACTATTCACGGTCTCCCACTCCTTTTGGGCCTCCAATTTTTCCTGGCCTCTACTTCTCTCCAGCCTCCCACACTTTTTGGGCCTCCCACCCCTTTTTGGCCTCCAATTTTTCCTGGCCTCTACTTCTCTCCAGCCTCCCACCCTTTTTGAGCCTCCCACCCCTTTTTGGCCTCCCACCCCTTTTCGGCTGCTAATTTTTTCTGGCCTCTACTATTCACCGGTCTACCACTCCTTTTTGGCCTCCCACTCTTTTTCGGCCTCCTATTTTTCCTGGCCTCTACTTCTCTCCAGCCTCCCAACATTTTATGGCCTCCCACTCCTTTTCGGCCGCCAAATTTTTCTGGCCTCTACTTCTCTCCAGCCTCCCACCCTTTTTTGGCCTCCCACCCATTTTCAGCCTCCAATTTTTTCTGGCCTCTACGTCACTCCAGCCTCCCACCATTTATCGGCCTCCCACCCCTTTTTGGCCTCCCACTCCTTTTCAGCCTCTAATTTTTTCTGGCCTCTACTCCTCTCCAGCCTCCCAGCCTTTTTGGGCCTCCCACCCCTTTTCGGCCTCCCACCCCTTTACACATCCTAATTTTTTCTGGCCTCTACTATTCACCGGCCTCCCACTCCTTTTCGGCCTCCCACTCCTTTTCGGCCTCCAATTTTTTCTGGCCTCTACTTCTCTCCAGCCTCCCACCCTTTTATGGCCTCCCACAACTTTTCGGCCTCCCACCCCTTTTCGGCTTCTGATTTTTTCTGGCCTCTACTATTCACCGGTCTCCCACTCCTTTTTGGCCTCCCACTCTTTTTCAGCCTCCAATTTTTTCTGGCCTCTACTTCTCACCAGCCTCCCACCACTTTTTGGCCTCCCACCGCTTTTCAAATTCTGATTTTTTCTGGCCTCTACTATTCACCGGTCTACCACTCCTTTTTGGCCTCCCACTCCTTTTCAGCCGCCAATTTTTTCTGGCCTCTACTTCTCTCCAGCCTCCCACCCTTTTTGGGCCTCACACCCCTTTTTGGCCTCCCACCCCTTTTCGGCTGCTAATTTTTTCTGGCCTCTACTATTCACCCGTCTACCACTCCTTTTTGGCCTCCCACCACTTCTTATCCTCCAATTTTTTCTGGCCTCTACTTCTCTCCATCCTCCCACCATTTTTTGGCCTCCCACCCATTTTCGACCTCCAATTTTTTCTGGCCTCTACTTCACTCCAGCCTCCCACCCGTTTTGGGCCTCCCACCCCTTTTTGGCCTCCAATTTCTCCTGGCCTCTACTTCTCTCAGGCCTCCCACCCTTTTTGGGCCTCCCACTCCTTTTTGTCCTCCCATCCCTTTTTGGCCTCCAGTTATTACTGACCTCTACTCCTCTCCAGCCTCCCACACTTTTTTGGCCCCCCCACCCCTTTTCGGCTGCTAATTTTTTCTGGCCTCTACTATTCACGGTCTCCCACTCCTTTTCAGCCTCCAATTTTTCCTGGCCTCTACTTCTCTCCAGCCTCCCACCCTTTTTGGGCCTCCCACCCCTTTTTACCCTCCCACCCCTTTTCAACTTCTGATTTTTTCTGGCCTCTACTATTCACCGGTCTCCCACTCCTTTTTGGCCTCCCACTCTTTTTCGGCCTCCTATTTTTCCTGGCCTCTACTTCTCTCCAGCCTCCCAACATTTTATGGCCTCCCACTCCTTTTCGGCCGCCAATTTTTTCTGGCCTCTACTTCTCTCCAGCCTCCCACCCTTTTTTGGCCTCCCACCCATTTTCAGCCTCCAATTT
Organism: Strix uralensis; assembly: GCF_047716275.1. NCBI lineage: Eukaryota > Metazoa > Chordata > Aves > Strigiformes > Strigidae > Strix > Strix uralensis. The sequence goes on from NC_133975.1 coordinate 94,301, forward strand.
TTTCTGGCCTCTACGTCACTCCAGCCTCCCACCATTTATCGGCCTCCCACCCCTTTTTGGCCTCCCACTCCTTTTCAGCCTCTAATTTTTTCTGGCCTCTACTCCTCTCCAGCCTCCCAGCCTTTTTGGGCCTCCCACCCCTTTTCGGCCTCCCACCCCTTTACACATGCTAATTTTTTCTGGCCTCTACTATTCACCGGCCTCCCACTCCTTTTCGGCCTCCCACTCCTTTTCGGCCTCCAATTTTTTCTGGCCTCTACTTCTCTCCAGCCTCCCACCCTTTTATGGCCTCCCACAACTTTTCGGCCTCCCACCCCTTTTCGGCTTCTGATTTTTTCTGGCCTCTACTATTCACCGGTCTCCCACTCCTTTTTGGCCTCCCACTCTTTTTCAGCCTCCAATTTTTTCTGGCCTCTACTTCTCACCAGCCTCCCACCACTTTTTGGCCTCCCACCGCTTTTCAAATTCTGATTTTTTCTGGCCTCTACTATTCACCGGTCTACCACTCCTTTTTGGCCTCCCACTCCTTTTCAGCCGCCAATTTTTTCTGGCCTCTACTTCTCTCCAGCCTCCCACCCTTTTTGGGCCTCACACCCCTTTTTGGCCTCCCACCCCTTTTCGGCTGCTAATTTTTTCTGGCCTCTACTATTCACCGGTCTACCACTCCTTTTTGGCCTCCCACTCCTTTTCGGCCGCCAATTTTTTCTGGCCTCTACTTCTCTCCAGCCTCCCACCCTTTTTGGGCCTCCCACACTTTTTTGGCCCCCCCACCCCTTTTTGGCTGCTAATTTTTTCTGGCCTCTACTATTCACGGTCTCCCACTCCTTTTGGGCCTCCAATTTTTCCTGGCCTCTACTTCTCTCCAGCCTCCCACACTTTTTGGGCCTCCCACCCCTTTTTGGCCTCCAATTTTTCCTGGCCTCTACTTCTCTCCAGCCTCCCACCCTTTTTGGGCCTCCCACCCCTTTTTACCCTCCCACCCCTTTTCAACTTCTGATTTTTTCTGGCCTCTACTATTCACCGGTCTCCCACTCCTTTTTGGCCTCCCACTCTTTTTCGGCCTCCTATTTTTCCTGGCCTCTACTTCTCTCCAGCCTCCCAACATTTTATGGCCTCCCACTCCTTTTCGGCCGCCAATTTTTTCTGGCCTCTACTTCTCTCCAGCCTCCCACCCTTTTTTGGCCTCCCACCCATTTTCAGCCTCCAATTTTTTCTGGCCTCTACGTCACTCCAGCCTCCCACCATTTATCGGCCTCCCACCCCTTTTTGGCCTCCCACTCCTTTTCAGCCTCTAATTTTTTCTGGCCTCTACTCCTCTCCAGCCTCCCAGCCTTTTTTGGGCCTCCCACCCCTTTTCGGCCTCCCACCCCTTTACACATGCTAATTTTTTCTGGCCTCTACTATTCACCGGTCTACCACTCCTTTTTGGCCTCCCACTCCTTTTCGGCCGCCAATTTTTTCTGGCCTCTACTTCTCTCCAGCCTCCCACCCTTTTTGGGCCTCCCACACTTTTTTGGCCCCCCCCACCCCTTTTTGGCTGCTAATTTTTTCTGGCCTCTACTATTCACGGTCTCCCACTCCTTTTCAGCCTCCAATTTTTCCTGGCCTCTACTTCTCTCCAGCCTCCCACCCTTTTTGGGCCTCCCACCCCTTTTTGGCCTCCAATTTTTCCTGGCCTCTACTTCTCTCCAGCCTCCCACCCTTTTTGGGCCTCCCACCCCTTTTTGGCCTCCCACACCTTTTCGGCTGCTAATTTTTTCTGGCCTCTACTATTCACCGGTCTACCACTCCTTTTTGGCCTCCCACTCTTTTTCGGCCTCCAATTTTTTCTGGCCTCTACTTCTCTCCATCCTCCCACCATTTTTTGGCCTCCCACCCATTTTCGACCTCCAATTTTTTCTGGCCTCTACTTCACTCCAGCCTCCCACCCGTTTTGGGCCTCCCACCCCTTTTTGGCCTCCAATTTCTCCTGGCCTCTACTTCTCTCAGGCCTCCCACCCTTTTTGGGCCTCCCACTCCTTTTTGTCCTCCCATCCCTTTTTGGCCTCCAGTTATTACTGACCTCTACTCCTCTCCAGCCTCCCACACTTTTTTGGCCCCCCCCACCCATTTTCGGCTGCTAATTTTTTCTGGCCTCTACTATTCACGGTCTCCCACTCCTTTTCAGCCTCCAATTTTTCCTGGCCTCTACTTCTCTCCAGCCTCCCACCCTTTTTGGGCCTCCCACCCCTTTTTACCCTCCCACCCCTTTTCAACTTCTGATTTTTTCTGGCCTCTACTATTCACCGGTCTCCCACTCCTTTTTGGCCTCCCACTCTTTTTCGGCCTCCTATTTTTTCTGGCCTCTACTTCTCTCCAGCCTCCCACCCTTTTTTGGCCTCCCACCCATTTTCAGCCTCCAATTTTTTCTGCCCTCTACGTCACTCCAGCCTCCCACCATTTATCGGCCTCCCACCCCTTTTTGGCCTCCCACTCCTTTTCAGCCTCTAATTTTTTCTGGCCTCTACTCCTCTCCAGCCTCCCAGCCTTTTTGGGCCTCCCACCCCTTTTCGGCCTCCCACCCCTTTACACATGCTAATTTTTTCTGGCCTCTACTATTCACCGGCCTCCCACTCCTTTTCGGCCTCCCACTCCTTTTCGGCCTCCAATTTTTTCTGGCCTCTACTTCTATCCAGCCTCCCACCCTTTTATGGCCTCCCACAACTTTTCGGCCTCCCACCCCTTTTCGGCTTCTGATTTTTTCTGGCCTCTACTATTCACCGGTCTCCCACTCCTTTTTGGCCTCCCACTCTTTTTCAGCCTCCAATTTTTTCTGGCCTCTACTTCTCACCAGCCTCCCACCACTTTTTGGCCTCCCACTGCTTTTCAAATTCTGATTTTTTCTGGCCTCTACTATTCACCGGTCTAGCACTCCTTTTTGGCCTCCCACGCCTTTTCAGCCGCCAATTTTTTCTGGCCTCTACTTCTCTCCAGCCTCCCACCCTTTTTGGGCCTCACACCGCTTTTTGGCCTCCCACCCCTTTTCGGCTGCTAATTTTTTCTGGCCTCTACTATTCACCGGTCTCCCACTCCTTTTTGGCCTCCCACTCCTTTTCGGCCGCCAATTTTTTCTGGCCTCTACTTCTCTCCAGCCTCCCACCATTTTTTGGCCTCCCACCCCTTTTCGACCTCCAATTTTTCCTGGCCTCTACTTCTCTCCAGCCTCCCACACTTTTTGGGCCTCCCACCCCTTTTTGGCCTCCAATTTTTCCTGGCCTCTACTTCTCTCCAGCCTCCCACCCTTTTTGGGCCTCCCACCCCTTTTTGGCCTCCCACCCCTTTTCGGCTGCTAATTTTTTCTGGCCTCTACTATTCACCCGTCTACCACTCCTTTTTGGCCTCCCACCACTTCTTATCCTCCAATTTTTTCTGGCCTCTACTTCTCTCCATCCTCCCACCATTTTTTGGCCTCCCACCCATTTTCGACCTCCAATTTTTTCTGGCCTCTACTTCACTCCAGCCTCCCACCCGTTTTGGGCCTCCCACCCCTTTTTGGCCTCCAATTTCTCCTGGCCTCTACTTCTCTCAGGCCTCCCACCCTTTTTGGGCCTCCCACTCCTTTTTGTCCTCCCATCCCTTTTTGGCCTCCAGTTATTACTGACCTCTACTCCTCTCCAGCCTCCCACACTTTTTTGGCCCCCCCACCCCTTTTCGGCTGCTAATTTTTTCTGGCCTCTACTATTCACGGTCTCCCACTCCTTTTCAGCCTCCAATTTTTCCTGGCCTCTACTTCTCTCCAGCCTCCCACCCTTTTTGGGCCTCCCACCCCTTTTTACCCTCCCACCCCTTTTCAACTTCTGATTTTTTCTGGCCTCTACTATTCACCGGTCTCCCACTCCTTTTTGGCCTCCCACCCATTTTCGACCTGAAATTTTTTCTGGCCTCTACTTCTCTCCAGCCTCCCACCCTTTTTTGGCCTCCCACCCATTTTCAGCCTCCAATTTTTTCTGGCCTCTACGTCACTCCAGCCTCCCACCATTTATCGCCCTCCCACCCCTTTTTGGCCTCCCACTCCTTTTAAGCCTCTAATTTTTTCTGGCCTCTACTCCTCTCCAGCCTCCCAGCCTTTTTTGGCCTCCCACCCCTTTTCGGCCTCCCACCCCTTTTTGAGCTCCAATTTTTCCTGGCCTCTACTTCTCTCCAGCCTCCCACCCTTTTTGGGCCTCCCACCCCTTTTTGGCCTCCCACACCTTTTCGGCTGCTAATTTTTTCTGGCCTCTACTATTCACCGGTCTACCACTCCTTTTTGGCCTCCCACCACTTCTTATCCTCCAATTTTTTCTGGCCTCTACTTCTCTCCATCCTCCCACCATTTTTTGGCCTCCCACCCATTTTCGACCTCCAATTTTTTCTGGCCTCTACTTCACTCCAGCCTCCCACCCGTTTTGGGCCTCCCACCCCTTTTTGGCCTCCAATTTCTCCTGGCCTCTACTTCTCTCAGGCCTCCCACCCTTTTTGGGCCTCCCACTCCTTTTTGTCCTCCCATCCCTTTTTGGCCTCCAGTTATTACTGACCTCTACTCCTCTCCAGCCTCCCACACTTTTTTGGCCCCCCCACCCCTTTTCGGCTGCTAATTTTTTCTGGCCTCTACTATTCACGGTCTCCCACTCCTTTTCAGCCTCCAATTTTTCCTGGCCTCTACTTCTCTCCAGCCTCCCACCCTTTTTGGGCCTCCCACCCCTTTTTACCCTCCCACCCCTTTTCAACTTCTGATTTTTTCTGGCCTCTACTATTCACCGGTCTCCCACTCCTTTTTGGCCTCCCACTCTTTTTCGGCCTCCTATTTTTCCTGGCCTCTACTTCTCTCCAGCCTCCCAACATTTTATGGCCTCCCACTCCTTTTCGGCCGCCAATTTTTTCTGGCCTCTACTTCTCTCCAGCCTCCCACCCTTTTTTGGCCTCCCACCCATTTTCAGCCTCCAATTTTTTCTGGCCTCTACGTCACTCCAGCCTCCCACCATTTATCGGCCTCCCACCCCTTTTTGGCCTCCCACTCCTTTTCAGCCTCTAATTTTTTCTGGCCTCTACTCCTCTCCAGCCTCCCAGCCTTTTTTGGGCCTCCCACCCCTTTTCGGCCTCCCACCCCTTTACACATGCTAATTTTTTCTGGCCTCTACTATTCACCGGTCTACCACTCCTTTTTGGCCTCCCACTCCTTTTCGGCCGCCAATTTTTTCTGGCCTCTACTTCTCTCCAGCCTCCCACCCTTTTTGGGCCTCCCACACTTTTTTGGCCCCCCCCACCCCTTTTTGGCTGCTAATTTTTTCTGGCCTCTACTATTCACGGTCTCCCACTCCTTTTCAGCCTCCAATTTTTCCTGGCCTCTACTTCTCTCCAGCCTCCCACCCTTTTTGGGCCTCCCACCCCTTTTTGGCCTCCAATTTTTCCTGGCCTCTACTTCTCTCCAGCCTCCCACCCTTTTTGGGCCTCCCACCCCTTTTTGGCCTCCCACACCTTTTCGGCTGCTAATTTTTTCTGGCCTCTACTATTCACCGGTCTACCACTCCTTTTTGGCCTCCCACTCTTTTTCGGCCTCCAATTTTTTCTGGCCTCTACTTCTCTCCATCCTCCCACCATTTTTTGGCCTCCCACCCATTTTCGACCTCCAATTTTTTCTGGCCTCTACTTCACTCCAGCCTCCCACCCGTTTTGGGCCTCCCACCCCTTTTTGGCCTCCAATTTCTCCTGGCCTCTACTTCTCTCAGGCCTCCCACCCTTTTTGGGCCTCCCACTCCTTTTTGTCCTCCCATCCCTTTTTGGCCTCCAGTTATTACTGACCTCTACTCCTCTCCAGCCTCCCACACTTTTTTGGCCCCCCCACCCCTTTTCGGCTGCTAATTTTTTCTGGCCTCTACTATTCACGGTCTCCCACTCCTTTTCAGCCTCCAATTTTTCCTGGCCTCTACTTCTCTCCAGCCTCCCACCCTTTTTGGGCCTCCCACCCCTTTTTACCCTCCCACCCCTTTTCAACTTCTGATTTTTTCTGGCCTCTACTATTCACCGGTCTCCCACTCCTTTTTGGCCTCCCACTCTTTTTCGGCCTCCTATTTTTTCTGGCCTCTACTTCTCTCCAGCCTCCCACCCTTTTTTGGCCTCCCACCCATTTTCAGCCTCCAATTTTTTCTGCCCTCTACGTCACTCCAGCCTCCCACCATTTATCGGCCTCCCACCCCTTTTTGGCCTCCCACTCCTTTTCAGCCTCTAATTTTTTCTGGCCTCTACTCCTCTCCAGCCTCCCAGCCTTTTTGGGCCTCCCACCCCTTTTCGGCCTCCCACCCCTTTACACATGCTAATTTTTTCTGGCCTCTACTATTCACCGGCCTCCCACTCCTTTTCGGCCTCCCACTCCTTTTCGGCCTCCAATTTTTTCTGGCCTCTACTTCTATCCAGCCTCCCACCCTTTTATGGCCTCCCACAACTTTTCGGCCTCCCACCCCTTTTCGGCTTCTGATTTTTTCTGGCCTCTACTATTCACCGGTCTCCCACTCCTTTTTGGCCTCCCACTCTTTTTCAGCCTCCAATTTTTTCTGGCCTCTACTTCTCACCAGCCTCCCACCACTTTTTGGCCTCCCACTGCTTTTCAAATTCTGATTTTTTCTGGCCTCTACTATTCACCGGTCTACCACTCCTTTTTGGCCTCCCACTCCTTTTCAGCCGCCAATTTTTTCTGGCCTCTACTTCTCTCCAGCCTCCCACCCTTTTTGGGCCTCACACCCCTTTTTGGCCTCCCACCCCTTTTCGGCTGCTAATTTTTTCTGGCCTCTACTATTCACCGGTCTCCCACTCCTTTTTGGCCTCCCACTCCTTTTCGGCCGCCAATTTTTTCTGGCCTCTACTTCACTCCAGCCTCCCACCCTTTTTGGGCCTCCCACCCCTTTTTACCCTCCCACCCCTTTTCAACTTCTGATTTTTTCTGGCCTCTACTATTCACCGGTCTCCCACTCCTTTTTGGCCTCCCACTCTTTTTCGGCCTCCTATTTTTTCTGGCCTCTACTTCTCTCCAGCCTCCCACCCTTTTTTGGCCTCCCACCCATTTTCAGCCTCCAATTTTTTCTGGCCTCTACGTCACTCCAGCCTCCCACCATTTATCGGCCTCCCACCCCTTTTTGGCCTCCCACTCCTTTTCAGCCTCTAATTTTTTCTGGCCTCTACTCCTCTCCAGCCTCCCAGCCTTTTTGGGCCTCCCACCCCTTTTCGGCCTCCCACCCCTTTACACATGCTAATTTTTTCTGGCCTCTACTATTCACCGGCCTCCCACTCCTTTTCGGCCTCCCACTCCTTTTCGGCCTCCAATTTTTTCTGGCCTCTACTTCTATCCAGCCTCCCACCCTTTTATGGCCTCCCACAACTTTTCGGCCTCCCACCCCTTTTCGGCTTCTGATTTTTTCTGGCCTCTACTATTCACCGGTCTCCCACTCCTTTTTGGCCTCCCACTCTTTTTCAGCCTCCAATTTTTTCTGGCCTCTACTTCTCACCAGCCTCCCACCACTTTTTGGCCTCCCACTGCTTTTCAAATTCTGATTTTTTCTGGCCTCTACTATTCACCGGTCTACCACTCCTTTTTGGCCTCCCACTCCTTTTCAGCCGCCAATTTTTTCTGGCCTCTACTTCTCTCCAGCCTCCCACCCTTTTTGGGCCTCACACCCCTTTTTGGCCTCCCACCCCTTTTCGGCTGCTAATTTTTTCTGGCCTCTACTATTCACCGGTCTCCCACTCCTTTTTGGCCTCCCACTCCTTTTCGGCCGCCAATTTTTTCTGGCCTCTACTTCACTCCATCCTCCCACCATTTTTTGGCCTCCCACCCCTTTTCGACCTCCAATTTTTTCTGGCCTCTACTTCACTCCAGCCTCCCACCCTTTTTGGGCCTCCCACCCCTTTTTGGCCTCCCATCCCTTTTTGGCCTCCAATTATTTCTGACCTCTACTCCTCTCCAGCCTCCCACACTTTTTAGGCCCCCCCACCCCTTTTCGGCTGCTAATTTTTTCTGGCCTCTACTATTCACGGTCTCCCACTCCTTTTCGGCCTCCAATTTTTCCTGGCCTCTACTTCTCTCCAGCCTCCCACACTTTTTGGGCCTCCCACCCCTTTTTGGCCTCCAATTTTTCCTGGCCTCTACTTCTCTCCAGCCTCCCACCCTTTTTGGGCCTCCCACCCCTTTTTGGCCTCCCACTCCTTTTCGGCTGCTAATTTTTTCTGGCCTCTACTATTCACCCGTCTACCACTCCTTTTTGGCCTCCCACTCTTTTTCGGCCTCCTATTTTTTCTGGCCTCTACTTCTCTCCATCCTCCCACCATTTTTTGGCCTCCCACCCATTTTCGACCTCCAATTTTTTCTGGCCTCTACTTCACTCCAGCCTCCCACCCGTTTTGGGCCTCCCACCCCTTTTTGGCCTCCAATTTCTCCTGGCCTCTACTTCTCTCAGGCCTCCCACCCTTTTTGGGCCTCCCACTCCTTTTTGTCCTCCCATCCCTTTTTGGCCTCCAGTTATTACTGACCTCTACTCCTCTCCAGCCTCCCACACTTTTTTGGCCCCCTCACCCCTTTTCGGCTGCTAATTTTTCCTGGCCTCTACTATTCACGGTCTCCCACTCCTTTTCAGCCTCCAATTTTTCCTGGCCTCTACTTCTCTCCAGCCTCCCACCCTTTTTGGGCCTCCCACCCCTTTTTGGCCTCCCACACCTTTTCGGCTGCTAATTTTTTCTGGCCTCTACTATTCACCGGTCTACCACTCCTTTTTGGCCTCCCACTCTTTTTCGGCCTCCAATTTTTTCTGGCCTCTACTTCTCTCCATCCTCCCACCATTTTTTGGCCTCCCACCCATTTTCGACCTCCAATTTTTTCTGGCCTCTACTTCACTCCAGCCTCCCACCCGTTTTGGGCCTCCCACCCCTTTTTGGCCTCCAATTTCTCCTGGCCTCTACTTCTCTCAGGCCTCCCACCTTTTTTGGGCCTCCCACTCCTTTTTGTCCTCCCATCCCTTTTTGGCCTCCAGTTATTACTGACCTCTACTCCTCTCCAGCCTCCCACACTTTTTTGGCCCCCCCACCCCTTTTCGGCTGCTAATTTTTTCTGGCCTCTACTATTCACGGTCTCCCACTCCTTTTCAGCCTCCAATTTTTCCTGGCCTCTACTTCTCTCCAGCCTCCCACCCTTTTTGGGCCTCCCACCCCTTTTTACCCTCCCACCCCTTTTCAACTTCTGATTTTTTCTGGCCTCTACTATTCACCGGTCTCCCACTCCTTTTTGGCCTCCCACTCTTTTTCGGCCTCCTATTTTTCCTGGCCTCTACTTCTCTCCAGCCTCCCAACATTTTATGGCCTCCCACTCCTTTTCGGCCGCCAATTTTTTCTGGCCTCTACTTCTCTCCAGCCTCCCACCCTTTTTTGGCCTCCCACCCATTTTCAGCCTCCAATTTTTTCTGGCCTCTACGTCACTCCAGCCTCCCACCATTTATCGGCCTCCCACCCCTTTTTGGCCTCCCACTCCTTTTCAGCCTCTAATTTTTTCTGGCCTCTACTCCTCTCCAGCCTCCCAGCCTTTTTGGGCCTCCCACCCCTTTTCGGCCTCCCACCCCTTTACACATGCTAATTTTTTCTGGCCTCTACTATTCACCGGCCTCCCACTCCTTTTCGGCCTCCCACTCCTTTTCGGCCTCCAATTTTTTCTGGCCTCTACTTCTATCCAGCCTCCCACCCTTTTATGGCCTCCCACAACTTTTCGGCCTCCCACCCCTTTTCGGCTTCTGATTTTTTCTGGCCTCTACTATTCACCGGTCTCCCACTCCTTTTTGGCCTCCCACTCTTTTTCAGCCTCCAATTTTTTCTGGCCTCTACTTCTCACCAGCCTCCCACCACTTTTTGGCCTCCCACTGCTTTTCAAATTCTGATTTTTTCTGGCCTCTACTATTCACCGGTCTACCACTCCTTTTTGGCCTCCCACTCCTTTTCAGCCGCCAATTTTTTCTGGCCTCTACTTCTCTCCAGCCTCCCACCCTTTTTGGGCCTCACACCCCTTTTTGGCCTCCCACCCCTTTTCGGCTGCTAATTTTTTCTGGCCTCTACTATTCACCGGTCTCCCACTCCTTTTTGGCCTCCCACTCCTTTTCGGCCGCCAATTTTTTCTGGCCTCTACTTCTCTCCATCCTCCCACCATTTTTTGGCCTCCCACCCCTTTTCGACCTCCAATTTTTTCTGGCCTCTACTTCACTCCAGCCTCCCACCCTTTTTGGGCCTCCCACCCCTTTTTGGCCTCCCATCCCTTTTTGGCCTCCAATTATTTCTGACCTCTACTCCTCTCCAGCCTCCCACACTTTTTTGGCCCCCCCACCCCTTTTCGGCTGCTAATTTTTTCTGGCCTCTACTATTCACGGTCTCCCACTCCTTTTCGGCCTCCAATTTTTCCTGGCCTCTACTTCTCTCCAGCCTCCCACACTTTTTGGGCCTCCCACCCCTTTTTGGCCTCCAATTTTTCCTGGCCTCTACTTCTCTCCAGCCTCCCACCCTTTTTGGGCCTCCCACCCCTTTTTGGCCTCCCACCCCTTTTCGGCTGCTAATTTTTTCTGGCCTCTACTATTCACCCGTCTACCACTCCTTTTTGGCCTCCCACTCTTTTTCGGCCTCCTATTTTTTCTGGCCTCTACTTCTCTCCATCCTCCCACCATTTTTTGGCCTCCCACCCATTTTCGACCTCCAATTTTTTCTGGCCTCTACTTCACTCCAGCCTCCCACCCGTTTTGGGCCTCCCACCCCTTTTTGGCCTCCAATTTCTCCTGGCCTCTACTTCTCTCAGGCCTCCCACCCTTTTTGGGCCTCCCACTCCTTTTTGTCCTCCCATCCCTTTTTGGCCTCCAGTTATTACTGACCTCTACTCCTCTCCAGCCTCCCACACTTTTTTGGCCCCCCCACCCCTTTTCGGCTGCTAATTTTTCCTGGCCTCTACTATTCACGGTCTCCCACTCCTTTTCAGCCTCCAATTTTTCCTGGCCTCTACTTCTCTCCAGCCTCCCACCCTTTTTGGGCCTCCCACCCCTTTTTGGCCTCCCACCCCTTTTCGGCTGCTAATTTTTTCTGGCCTCTACTATTCACCGGTCTACCACTCCTTTTTGGCCTCCCACTCTTTTTCGGCCTCCAATTTTTTCTGGCCTCTACTTCTCTCCATCCTCCCACCATTTTTTGGCCTCCCACCCATTTTCGACCTCCAATTTTTTCTGGCCTCTACTTCACTCCAGCCTCCCACCCGTTTTGGGCCTCCCACCCCTTTTTGGCCTCCAATTTCTCCTGGCCTCTACTTCTCTCAGGCCTCCCACCCTTTTTGGGCCTCCCACTCCTTTTTGTCCTCCCATCCCTTTTTGGCCTCCAGTTATTACTGACCTCTACTCCTCTCCAGCCTCCCACACTTTTTTGGCCCCCCCCACCCCTTTTCGGCTGCTAATTTTTTCTGGCCTCTACTATTCACGGCCTCCCACTCCTTTTCAGCCTCCAATTTTTCCTGGCCTCTACTTCTCTCCAGCCTCCCACCCTTTTTGGGCCTCCCACCCCTTTTTACCCTCCCACCCCTTTTCAACTTCTGATTTTTTCTGGCCTCTACTATTCACCGGTCTCCCACTCCTTTTTGGCCTCCCACTCTTTTTCGGCCTCCTATTTTTCCTGGCCTCTACTTCTCTCCAGCCTCCCAACATTTTATGGCCTCCCACTCCTTTTCGGCCGCCAATTTTTTCTGGCCTCTACTTCTCTCCAGCCTCCCACCCTTTTTTGGCCTCCCACCCATTTTCAGCCTCCAATTTTTTCTGGCCTCTACGTCACTCCAGCCTCCCACCATTTATCGGCCTCCCACCCCTTTTTGGCCTCCCACTCCTTTTCAGCCTCTAATTTTTTCTGGCCTCTACTCCTCTCCAGCCTCCCAGCCTTTTTGGGCCTCCCACCCCTTTTCGGCCTCCCACCCCTTTACACATGCTAATTTTTTCTGGCCTCTACTATTCACCGGTCTCCCACTCCTTTTCGGCCTCCCACTCCTTTTCGGCCTCCAATTTTTTCTGGCCTCTACTTCTATCCAGCCTCCCACCCTTTTATGGCCTCCCACAACTTTTCGGCCTCCCACCCCTTTTCGGCTTCTGATTTTTTCTGGCCTCTACTATTCACCGGTCTCCCACTCCTTTTTGGCCTCCCACTCTTTTTCAGCCTCCAATTTTTTCTGGCCTCTACTTCTCACCAGCCTCCCACCACTTTTTGGCCTCCCACTGCTTTTCAAATTCTGATTTTTTCTGGCCTCTACTATTCACCGGTCTAGCACTCCTTTTTGGCCTCCCACTCCTTTTCAGCCGCCAATTTTTTCTGGCCTCTACTTCTCTCCAGCCTCCCACCCTTTTTGGGCCTCACACCCCTTTTTGGCCTCCCACCCCTTTTCGGCTGCTAATTTTTTCTGGCCTCTACTATTCACCGGTCTACCACTCCTTTTTGGCCTCCCACTCCTTTTCGGCCGCCAATTTTTTCTGGCCTCTACTTCTCTCCAGCCTCCCACCATTTTTTGGCCTCCCACCCCTTTTCGACCTCCAATTTTTTCTGGCCTCTACTTCACTCCAGCCTCCCACCCTTTTTGGGCCTCCCACCCCTTTTTGGCCTCCCATCCCTTTTTGGCCTCCAATTATTTCTGACCTCTACTCCTCTCCAGCCTCCCACACTTTTTTGGCCCCCCCACCCCTTTTCGGCTGCTAATTTTTTCTGGCCTCTACTATTCACGGTCTCCCACTCCTTTTCGGCCTCCAATTTTTCCTGGCCTCTACTTCTCTCCAGCCTCCCACACTTTTTGGGCCTCCCACCCCTTTTTGGCCTCCAATTTTTACTGGCCTCTACTTCTCTCCAGCCTCCCACCCTTTTTGGGCCTCCCACCCCTTTTTGGCCTCCCACCCCTTTTCGGCTGCTAATTTTTTCTGGCCTCTACTATTCACCGGTCTACCACTCCTTTTTGGCATCCCACTGTTTTTCGGCCTCCTATTTTTTCTGGCCTCTACTTCTCTCCATCCTCCCACCATTTTTTGGCCTCCCACCCATTTTCGACCTCCAATTTTTTCTGGCCTCTACTTCACTCCAGCCTCCCACCCGTTTTGGGCCTCCCACCCCTTTTTGGCCTCCAATTTCTCCTGGCCTCTACTTCTCTCAGGCCTCCCACCCTTTTTGGGCCTCCCACTCCTTTTTGTCCTCCCATCCCTTTTTGGCCTCCAGTTATTACTGACCTCTACTCCTCTCCAGCCTCCCACACTTTTTTGGCCCCCCCACCCCTTTTCGGCTGCTAATTTTTTCTGGCCTCTACTATTCACGGTCTCCCACTCCTTTTCAGCCTCCAATTTTTCCTGGCCTCTACTTCTCTCCAGCCTCCCACCCTTTTTGGGCCTCCCACCCCTTTTTACCCTCCCACCCCTTTTCAACTTCTGATTTTTTCTGGCCTCTACTATTCACCGGTCTCCCACTCCTTTTTGGCCTCCCACTCTTTTTCGGCCTCCTATTTTTCCTGGCCTCTACTTCTCTCCAGCCTCCCAACATTTTATGGCCTCCCACTCCTTTTCGGCCGCCAATTTTTTCTGGCCTCTACTTCTCTCCAGCCTCCCACCCTTTTTTGGCCTCCCACCCATTTTCAGCCTCCAATTTTTTCTGGCCTCTACGTCACTCCAGCCTCCCACCATTTATCGGCCTCCCACCCCTTTTTGGCCTCCCACTCCTTTTCAGCCTCTAATTTTTTCTGGCCTCTACTCCTCTCCAGCCTCCCAGCCTTTTTGGGCCTCCCACCCCTTTTCGGCCTCCCACCCCTTTACACATGCTAATTTTTTCTGGCCTCTACTATTCACCGGTCTCCCACTCCTTTTCGGCCTCCCACTCCTTTTCGGCCTCCAATTTTTTCTGGCCTCTACTTCTATCCAGCCTCCCACCCTTTTATGGCCTCCCACAACTTTTCGGCCTCCCACCCCTTTTCGGCTTCTGATTTTTTCTGGCCTCTACTATTCACCGGTCTCCCACTCCTTTTTGGCCTCCCACTCTTTTTCAGCCTCCAATTTTTTCTGGCCTCTACTTCTCACCAGCCTCCCACCACTTTTTGGCCTCCCACTGCTTTTCAAATTCTGATTTTTTCTGGCCTCTACTATTCACCGGTCTAGCACTCCTTTTTGGCCTCCCACTCCTTTTCGGCCGCCAATTTTTTCTGGCCTCTACTATTCACCGGTCTCCCACTCCTTTTTGGCCTCCCACTCCTGTTCGGCCGCCAATTTTTTCTGGCCTCTACTTCTCTCCAGCCTCCCACCATTTTTTGGCCTCCCACCCCTTTTCGACCTCCAATTTTTTCTGGCCTCTACTTCACTCCAGCCTCCCACCCTTTTTGGGCCTCCCACCCCTTTTTGGCCTCCCATCCCTTTTTGGCCTCCAATTATTTCTGACCTCTACTCCTCTCCAGCCTCCCACACTTTTTTGGCCCCCCCCCCCCACCCGTTTTTCGGCTGCTAATTTTTTCTGGCCTCTACTATTCACGGTCTCCCACTCCTTTTCGGCCTCCAATTTTTCCTGGCCTCTACTTCTCTCCAGCCTCCCACACTTTTTGGGCCTCCCACCCCTTTTTGGCCTCCAATTTTTCCTGGCCTCTACTTCTCTCCAGCCTCCCACCCTTTTTGGGCCTCCCACCCCTTTTTGGCCTCCCACCCCTTTTCGGCTGCTAATTTTTTCTGGCCTCTACTATTCACCTGTCTCCCACTCCTTTTTGGCCTCCCACTCCTTTTCGGCCTCCAGATTTTCTGGCCTCTACTTCTCTCCAGCCTCCCACACTTTTTTGGCCTCCCACCCATTTTCGGCCTCCAATTTTTTCTGGCCTCTACTTCTCTCCAACCTCCTACCATTTATCGGTCTCCCACCCCTTTTTGCCCTCCCACCCCTTTTAACTTCTGATTTTTTCTGGCCTCTACTTTTCACTGGTCTCCCACTCCTTTTTGGCCTCCCACTCCTTTTCGGCCGCCAATTTTTTCTGGCCACTACTTCTCTCCATCCTCCCACCCTTTTTTAGCCTCCCACCCCTTTTCGGCTGCTAATTTTTTCTGGCCTCTACTATTCACCGGTCTACCACTCCTTTTTGGCCTCCCACTCCTTTTCGGCCTCCTATTTTTCCTGGCCTCTACTTCTCTCCAGCCTCCCACACCTTATTCACCTCCCACCCCTTTTCAGCTGCTAATTTTTTCTGGCCTCTACTATTCACCGGTCTACCACTCCTTTTTGGCCTCCCACTCCTTTTCGGCCTCCTATTTTTCCTGGCCTCTACTCCTCTCCAGCCTCCCAGCCTTTTTGGGCCTCCCACCCCTTTTCGGCCTCCCACCCCTTTACACATGCTAATTTTTTCTGGCCTCTACTATTCACCGGTCTCCCACTCCTTTTTGGCCTCCCACTCTTTTTCGGCCTCCAATTTTTTCTGGCCTCTACTTCTCACCAGCCTCCCACCACTTTTTGGCCTCCCACCGCTTTTCAAATTCTGATTTTTTCTGGCCTCTACTATTCACCGGTCTAGCACTACTTTTTGGCCTCCCACTCCTTTTCAGCCTCCAATTTTTTCTGGCCTCTATTTCTCTCCAGCCTGCCACCCCTTTTTGGCCTCCCACCCCTTTTCGGCTGCTAATTTTTTCTGGCCTCTACTATTCACCGGTCTCCCACTCCTTTTTGGCCTCCCACTCCTTTTCGGCCGCCAATTTTTTCTGGCCTCTACTTCTCTCCAGCCTCCCACCCTTTTTGGGCCTCCCACCCCTTTTCGGCCTCCCACCCCTTTTCGCATGTTAATTTTTTTCTGGCCTCTACTATTCACCGGTCTCCCACTCCGTTTTGGCCTCCCACCCCTTTTCAACTTCTGATTTTTTCTGGCCTCTACTGTTCACTGGTCTCCCACTCCTTTTTGGCCTGCCACTCTTTTTCAGCCTCCAATTTTTCCTAGCCTCTCCTTCTCTCCAGCCTCCCACCCTTTTTTGGCCCCCCCACCCCTTTTCGGCTGCTAATTTTTTCTGGCCTCTACTATTCATCGGCCTCCCACCCCTTTTCAACTTCTGATTTTTTCTGGCCTCTACTACTCACTGGTCTCCCACTCCTTTTTAGCCTCCCACTCTTTTTTGGCGTCCAATTTTTTCTGGCCTCTATTTCTCACCATCCTCCCACCCCTTTTTGGCCTCCCACCCCTTCTTAGCCTCCAATTTCTTCTGGCTTCTGCTTCTCTCATGCCTCCCACCCTTTTTGGGCCTCCCACTCCTTTTTGGCCTCCCACTACTTTTCAGCCTCCAATTTTTTCTGGCCTCTACTTCTCTCCAGCCTCCCACCCTTTTTGGGCCTCCCACCCCTTTTTGGCCTCCAATTTTTCCTGGCCTCTACTTCTCTCCAGCCTCCCAACCTTTTTGGCCTCCCGCTCCTTTGCGGCCTCCAATATTTTTTTTGGTCTCTTTTTCTCTCCAGCCTCCAACATGTTTTTGGCCTCCCACCACTTTTCTGCCTCCAATTTTTTCTGCCTTCTACGTCTGTCCAGCCGAAATTGGGTGGGAGGGCAAAAATGGGGTGGTAGGCTGGAGGGAGCTAGAGGCCAGAAAAAAGTGGAGGCTGAAACGGGGTGGGAGACTGGAGAGAAGTAGAGGCCAGAATACAGTGGAGGCCAAACTGGGGTAGGAGGCCGGAGAGAAGTAGAGTCTAGAAAAAAGTGGACGCGGAAATGGGGTGGGAGTCTGAAACGGGGTTGGAAGCTGGAGGGAAGTAGAGGCCAGAAAAAAGTGGAGGTCAAAATGGGGTGAGAGGATCACAAGAGGTGAGAGGCTGAAGGGAAGTAGAGGCCTGAATAAAATGGAGGCCAAAATGTGGTGGGAGGATGAAACAGGGTGGGAGGCCTTAGGGAAGTAGAGGCCAGAAGAAAGTGGAGGTCAAAATGGGGTGGGAGGCTGAAACAGGGTGGGAGGCTGGAGGCAATTAGGGTCCAGAAAAAAGTGTACGCCATAATGGGGTGGGAGGCTGAAACGGGGTGGGAGGCCGGAGGGAAGTAGAGGCCAGACAAAAGTGGAGGCCAAAATGGGGTGGGAGGCTGAAACAGGGTGGGAGGCCAGAGGGAAGTAGAGGCTGGAGAAAAAAGTGGAGGCTGAAATGGGGTGGAAGGATGAAATGGGGTGGGAGGCCGGAGGGAAGTAGCGGCCAAAAAGAAATGGAAGCTGAAATGGGGTGGGAGGACCACAAGAATTGAGAGGCTGTAGTGAAATTGAGGCCAGAAAAAAGTAGAGGCCAAAACAGCGTGGAAGGCTAAAACGGGGAGGGAGGCCCGAACGGGGTGGGAGGCCGGAGGGAAGTAGAGGCCAGAAGAAAGTGGAGGCCATAATGGGGTGGGAGGATCACAAGGGGTGGGAGGCTGGAGGGAAGTAGAGGCCAGAAAAAAGTAAAGGCCAAAATGGGGTGGGAGGCTGAAACGGGGTGAGAGGCCAGAGGGAAGTAGAGGCCAGAAAAAAGTGGAGTCCATAATGGGGTGGGAGGCTGAAACAGGTTGGGAGGCCGGAGGGAAGTGGAAGCGAAAAAAAAGTGGAGGCCAAAAATGGGGTGGGAGGCTAAAACGGGGTGAGAGGCCAGAACTGGGTGGGAGAGCGGAGGGAAGTAGAGGCCAGAAGAAAGTGGAGTCCAAAATGGGGTGGGAGGCTGAAATGGGGTGGGAGGCCAGAGGGAAGTAGAGGCCAGAAAAAAGAGGAGGCCAAAACGGGGTGGGAGGCTGAAACGGGGTGAGAGGCCAGAGGGAAGTAGAGGCCAGAAAAAAGTGGAGGCCGAAATGGGGTGGGAGGCTGAAACGGGGTGGGAGGCCGGAAGGAAGTAGAGGCCAGAAAAAAAGTGGAGGCCGAAATGGGTGGGAAGCCGGAGGGAAGTAGAGGTGGGAGAAAAAAGTGGAGGCCGAAATGGGGTGGGAGGATCACAAGGGGTGGGAGGCTGGAGGGAAGTAGAGGCCAGAAAAAAGTAAAGGCCAAAACGGCATGGGAGGCTAAAACGGGGTGGGAGGCCACAACGGGGTTGGAGGCCGGAGGGAAGTAGAGACCAGAAAAAAGTGGAGGCCAAAATGGGGTGGGAGAATCACAAGAGCTGAGAGGCTAGAGGGAAGTAGAGGCCAGAAAAAAGTGGAGGCCAAAATGGGGTGGGCGGCTGAAATGGGCTGGGAGGCCGGAGGGAAATAGAGGCCAAAACAAAGTGGCGGCCAAAATAGGATGGGAGGCTGAAATGGCGTGGGAGGCTGGAGGGAAATACAGGCCAGAAGAAAGTGGCGGCCAAAACGGGGTGGGAGGCTGAAACGGGGTGGGATGACGGAGGGAAGTAGAGGCCAGAAAAAAGTGGAGGCCAAAATGGGGTGGGAGGCTAAAACGGGGTGAGAGGCCAGAGGGAAGTAGAGGCCAGAAAAAAGTGGAGTCCATAATGGGGTGGGAGGCTGAAACAGGTTGGGAGGCCGGAGGGAAGTAGAGGCTGGAGAAAAAAGTGGAGGCCGAAATGGGGTGGGAGGCTGAAACGGGGTGGGAGGCCAGAGGGAAGTAGAGGCCAGAATACAGTGGAGGCCGAAATGGGGTGGGAGGATCACAAGGGGTGGGAGGCTGGAGGGAAGTAGAGGCTAGGAAAAAGTGGAGGCCGAAATGGGGTGGGAGGCTGAAAAGGGGTGGGAGACCGGAGGCAAGTAGAGGGCAGAATAAAGTGGAGGCCAAAATGGGGTGGGAGGATGAAACAGGGTGGGACACCAGAGGGAAGCAGAGGCCAGAAAAAAGTTGAGGCTAAAATTGGGTGGGAGGCCGGAGGGAAATAGAGGCCAAAACGGGGTGGGAGGCTGAAATGGTGTGGGAGGCTGGAGGGAAATACAGGCCAGAAAAAAGTGGCGGCCAAAACGGGGTGGGAGGCTGAAACGGGGTGGGATGACGGAGGGAAGTAGAGGCCAGAATACAGTGGAGGCCGAAATGGGTTGGGAGGATCAAAAGGGGTGGGAGGCTGGAGGGAAGTAGAGGCAATAAAAAAGGCCAATACGGCATGGGAGGCTAAAACGGGGTGGGATGCCGGAGGGAAGTAGAGGCCAGAAAAAAGTGGAGGCCATAATGGGCTGGGAGGCTGAAACAGGTTGGGAGGCCAGAGGGAAGTAGAGGCTGGAGAAAAAAGTGGAGGCCAAAATGGGGTGGGAGGCTGAAACGGGGTGGGAGGCCAGAGGGAAGTAGAGGGCAGAAAAAAGTGGAGGCCAAAAAGGGGTGGGAGGCTGGAGGGACGTAGAGGCCAGAAAAAAGTGGAGGCACAAATGGGGTGGGAGGTTCACAAGGGGTGGGAGGCCAGAGGGAAGTAGAAGCCAGAAAAAAGTGGAGGCCAAAAAGGGGTGGGAGGCTGAAATGGGGTGGGAGGGCGGAGGGAAGTAGAGGCCAGAAGAAAATGGAGGACAAAATGGGGTGGGAGGCTGAAACGGGGTGGGAGGCCAGAGGGAAGTAGAGGCCAGAAAATAGTGGAGGCCATAATGGGGTGGGAGGCCGGAGGGAAGTAGAGGCCAGAAAAAAGTGGAGGCCAAAATGGGGTGGGAGGCTGGAGGGAAGTAGAGGCCAGAAAAAAGTGGAGGCCAAAATGGGGTGGGAGGATTAAATGGGGTGGGAGGCTGGAGTGAAGTAGAGGCCAGAGAAAATTGGAGGCCAAAATGGGGTGGGAGGATCACAAGGGCTGGGAGGCAGGAGGGAAGTAGAAGCCAGAAAAAAGTGGAGGCCAAAATGGGGTGGGAGGCTGAAACGGGGTGGGAGGCCGGAGGGAAGTAGAGGCCAGACAAAAGTGGAGGCCAAAATGGGGTGGGAGGCTGAAACGGGGTGAGAGGCCAGAGGGAAGTAGAGGCCAGAAAAAAGTGGAGTCCATAATGGGGTGGGAGGCTGAAACAGGTTGGGAGGCCGGAGAGAAGTAGAGGCCAGAAAAAAGTGGAGTCCATAATGGGGTGGGAGGCTGAAACGGGGTGGGAGGCCGGAAGGAAGTAGAGGCCAGAAAAAGGTGGAGGCCGAAATGGGGTGGGAGGCTGAAATGGGTGGGAAGACAGAGGGAAGTAGAGGTGGGAGAAAAAAGTGGAGGCCGAAATGGGGTGGGAGGCTGAAACGGGGTGAGAGGCCGGAGGGAAGTAGAGGCCAGAGAAAAGTGGAGGCCAAAATGGGGTGGGAGGATCACAAGGGGTGGGAGGCTGGAGGGAAGTAGAGGCCAGAAAAAAGTAAAGGCCAAAACGGCATGGGAGGCTAAAACGGGGTGGGAGGCCAGAACGGGGTTGGAGGCCGGAGGGAAGTAGAGGCCAGAAAAAAGTGGAGGCCAGAATGGGGTGGGAGAATCACAAGAGCTGAGAGGCTGGAGGGAAGTAGAGGCCAGAAAAAAGTGGACGCCGAAATGGGGTGGGAGGCTGAAACGGCGTGGGAGGCTGGAGGGAAGTAGAGACCAGAAAAAAGTGGCGGCCAAAAATGGGGTGGGAGGCTAAAACGGGGTGGGAGGCCAGAACTGGGTGGGAAGGCGGAGGGAAGTAGAGGCCAGAAGAAAGTGGAAGCCAAAATGGGGTGGGAGGCTGAAACGGGGTGGGAGGCCGGAGGGAAATACAGGCCAGAAAAAGGTGGCGGCCAAAACGGGGTGGGAGGCTGAAACGGGGTGGGAAGCCAGAGGGAAGTAGAGGCCAGAAAAAAGTGGAGGTCAAAATGGGATGGGAGGATCACAAGGGGTGGGAGGCTGGAGAGAAGGAGAGGCCAGGAAAAAAGTGGAGTCTGAAATGCGGTGGGAGGCTGAAACGGGGTGGGAGGCTGGAGGGAAGTAGAGGCTAGAAAAAAGTGTAGGCCGAAATGGGGTGGGAGGCTGAAACGGGGTGGGAGGCCGGAGGGAAGTAGAGGCCAGAAGAAAAGTGGAGGCCAAAAGGGGGTGGGAGTATCACAAGGGGTGAGAGGCTGGAGGGAAGTAGAGGCCAGAATACAGTGGAGGACGAAATGGGGTGGGAGGCTGAAATGGGGTTGGAGGCTGAAATGGGGTGGGAGGCCGGAGGGAAGTAGAGGCCAGAAAAAAGTGGAGGCACAAATGGGGTGGGAGGTTCACAAGGGGTGGGGGGCCGGAGGGAAGTAGAGGCCAGAAAAAAGTGGACGCTGAAATGGCGTGGGAGGCTGAAACGAGGTGGGAGGCTGGAGGGAAGTAGAGGCTAGGAAAAAGTGGAGGCCGAAATGGGGTGGGAGGCTGAAACGGGGTGGGAGGCCAGAGGGAAGTAGAGGCCAGAGAAAAGTGGAGGCCAAAATGGGGTGGGAGGATCACAAGGGCTGGGAGGCCGGAGGGAAGTAGAAGCCAGAAAAAAGTGGAGGCCAAAATGGGGTGGGAGGCTGAAACGGGGTGGGAGGCCGGAGGGAAGTAGAGGCCAGACAAAAGTGGAGGCCAAAATGGGGTGGGAGGCTGAAACAGGGTGGGAGGCCAGAGGGAAGTAGAGGCTGGAGAAAAAAGTGGAGGCTGAAATGGGGTGGAAGGATGAAATGGGGTGGGAGGCCGGAGGGAAGTAGCGGCCAAAAAGAAATGGAAGCTGAAATGGGGTGGGAGGACCACAAGAATTGAGAGGCTGTAGTGAAATTGAGGCCAGAAAAAAGTAGAGGCCAAAACAGCGTGGAAGGCTAAAACGGAGAGGGAGGCCCGAACGGGGTGGGAGGCCGGAGGGAAGTAGAGGCCAGACAAAAGTGGAGGTCAAAATGGGGTGAGAGGCTCACAAGGGGTGGGAGGCCGGAGGGAAGTAGAGGCCAGAAAAAAGTAAAGGCCAAAACGGCATGGGAGGCTAAAACGGGGTGGGAGGCCAGAACGGGGTTGAAAGCCGGAGGGAAGTAGAGGCCAGAAAAAAGTGGACGCCGAAATGGGGTGGGAGGCTTAAACGGGGTGGGAGGCTGGAGTGAAGTAGACGCCAGAGAAAGGTGGAGGCCAAAATGGGGTGGGAGGATCACAAGGGGTGGGAGGCTGGAGGGAAGCAGAGGCCTGAATAAAGTGGAGGCTGAAATGGGGTAGGAGGATCACAAGGGGTGGGAGGCCAGAGGGAAGTAGAGGACAGAAAAAAGTGAAGGGCGAAAAGGGGTGGGAGGCTGAAACGGGGTGGGAGACCGGAGGGAAGTAGAGGCCAGAAGAAAGTGGTGGCCAAAATGGGGTGGGAGGCCAGAGGGAAGTAGAGGCCAGAAAAAAGAGGAGGCCAAAACGGGGTGGGAGGCTGAAACGGGGTGAGAGGCCAGAGGGAAGTAGAGGCCAGAAAAAAGTGGAGGCCGAAATGGGGTGGGAGGATCACAAGGGGTGGGAGGCTGGAGGGAAGTAGAGGCAATAAAAAAGTAAAGGCCAAAACGGCATGGGAGGCTAAAACGGGGTGGGAGGCCACAACGGGGTTGGAGGCCGGAGGGAAGTAGAGGCCAGAAAAAAGTGGAGGCCAAAATGGGGTGGGAGAATCACAAGAGCTGAGAGGCTAGAGGGAAGTAGAGGCCAGAAAAAAGTGGAGGCCAAAATGGGGTGGGAGGCTGAAATGGGCTGGGAGGCCGGAGGGAAATACAGGCCAGAAGAAAGTGGCGGCCAAAACGGGGTGGGAGGCTGAAACGGGGTGGGATGACGGAGGGAAGTAGAGGCCAGAAAAAAGTGGAGGCCAAAATGGGGTGGGAGGCTAAAACGGGGTGAGAGGCCAGAGGGAAGTAGAGGCCAGAAAAAAGTGGAGGCCATAATGGGGTGGGAGGCTGAAACAGGTTGGGAGGCCGGAGGGAAGTAGAGGCTGGAGAAAAAAGTGGAGGCCGAAATGGGGTGGGAGGCTGAAACGGGGTGGGAGGCCAGAGGGAAGTAGAGGCCAGAATACAGTGGAGGCCGAAATGGGGTGGGAGGATCACAAGGGGTGGGAGGCCGGAGGGAAGTAGAGGCCAGAAAAAAGTGGAGGCACAAATGGGGTGGGAGGATCACAAGGGGTGGGAGGCTGGAGAGAAGGAGAGGCCAGGAAAAAAGTGGAGTCTGAAATGCGGTGGGAGGCTGAAACGGGGTGGGAGGCCGGAGGGAAGTAGAGGCCAGAAAAAAGTGGAGGCACAAATGGGGTGGGAGGTTCACAAGGGGTGGGGGGCCGGAGGGAAGTAGAGGCCAGAAAAAAGTGGACGCTGAAATGGGGTGGGAGGCTGAAACGAGGTGGGAGGCTGGAGGGAAGTAGAGGCCAGAGAAAAGTGGGGGCCAAAATGGGGTGGGAGGCTGAAACGGGGTGGGAGGCCAGAGGGAAATAGAGGCCAAAATGGGGTGGGAGGCTGGAGGTAATTAGAGGCCAGAAAAAAGTGGAGGCTGAAACAGTGTGCAAGGACTAGAAGGGGTGGGCAAAAAGTCCGGCAAATACCCAAAGACCCGAGCCCTGCTTACAGGGAGGTCACCTGGCACAACGCCGGCCAGGGCACCAAAGGTCCTGGCGACACCCTTGCGCAACCGCAGCCCCGGTGACAGGGAGGTCCCGTTGCCCAGAGTGCCCTTCTCTTGCCTCCACTTGTTGCCCAGACTTCCTCCGCTCCTACCCCCACTCTTACCTTTGCAGGTCCTTTCGCACGTGGTGTTTGTCTCTTCCTTTTTCTCCACCACCAGCTGCTGCAAGGCCAGGACGCCACCATTGGGTCTGAGAGGGACGCCGGCCCCCGGACAGAGCTCGCCACAGCACCACCCGAATCCTGGCTGCCCTCCCACCCGCAACCCCCTATACCCTAACACCCCCCAACCCCCTCCCAGCAAAAAATCTCACAGATCTGCTTTTCTCATGCAGTCAGTGCTCCGGGGCTGCCACGCGTGCAGTCCCAGCCGGCACTGGAGCTGGGCTCAGAGTCAGGCACTCTGGACAAATGGGAGCTGGGCACACAAAGCGGCAGCCAAAGAAGCTGCACCCCTGCTTACAGGGGGCTCGAGCCGCTGCCGGCACTGCAGAGTGCCCTGGCCTGCAGGTCACTGGCCAGCCCCGGACCTACAGGGCAGCCCCGGACTTACAGGGTAGCCCCTGCTGGCTGCCTACAGCAGCCTGCCCAGCCCTGATTACAGGGCAGCCCAGCTTCTCCTGGGGACAGAGGGCTCCACGGCTCGTGGCACTCGCCCCGAGTACAGGGCGGGCACGCTGGCATGTCGCCAGCAGGACAGGCGGCCACCCAGGCAGAGACCCGGGCCCTGACTACAGGCGGGTCGCACGTTGGCCATGCTACGGCCACGCGGCTTCGCTCTGTCCTTGGAAAGGAGGGGCAAGCCGGGACTCACCCTCCGCTCGCGGGCTCAGAGGGGACCGACCCCCTGTTGCTGCACAGAGCCCTTCTTTCCCTCCTGGGAAGTTTAAGCTAAGTACGCTGCAGTGATTTCAACAGGGGCCTAAACGAGAAGCTCATTCACTCGCTCACTCGCACCGACGCAGACACAGGCAGGCACACACACACAGACACACACAGGGACAAACAAAACTTCCCAGAAGAGAGAGCGAGCTCTGTGCAGCCAGTGTCTGGGGAGCCATCCCTTCCCACAAGCAGGAGAGCAGAGCCCCAGACCTGCCCCCCAGGATGCACGGAGGCCACAGGGACTCAACGTGCCGCGGGCCTTCACGGCTGGCCAAGGGACAAATGCCATGACACGCCCCGACTCCAGGGGGTCACGCTGGCCAGGCCGCCAGCAGCCAGAAAGCTGCCAGGGCTGGGTAAACAGCCCTCCCCTGCTTACAGGGTGGGCGTGGGGTCTGGAGAGCCCCATTTCCCTCTCAGCACGGAGACAGCGCCGCTCACTCTCCTGACAGGGACGCCCTTCTCTCCGGGCAGCCAAACCGTGGGGCTAGGTGGCAAAAGGCTAGAGACCCGAGCCCTGCTTACAGGGAGGTCACCCAGTGCAGTGCCGGCCAGGGCACCAAAGGTGCCAGCAATGGTCTTGTGTGACTGCAGCCCCGGTAGCGGGGAGGCCCCTTTGCCCAGAGCTCCCTTCTCTTGCCCCGCTCCTCCCTTCAGCCCGCCACTCCTCATGATGCCTCGTCTTTCTTCTCCAGGAGCTGCTGCTCAGAAGGAGGGTGCAGTCAGGCAGCAGCTCCCCCACCCAGAGCACAGAGGGAAGCCGGCCCCTGGAGGGAGGTCCCCACAGCACTCCATGCCCCCCCCCATACCCCCCCCCCCGCCCCAGCCGAAAAAAACTCACAGATCAGCTTTTCTCACCTAGTTCGTGCTTCAGTGCTTCCTGCAGGGACGACTGTGATGGGCACTCGTCTGCTCCAGGCTCCTGGCTGCGTCCAGCGGGGCCTTGGACCCTCCTCAGCCCCTGAGGCGATGGCGCTCCCCCCCCAGGCAGCTCCAGTCCACCCCCACCCTGCCTCGTGGTGACGGCGCTCCCCCCCGCCCGCAGGCGGCGACGGTGCTCCCCTTCCCCTCAGGTGGCCGCTCCGCCCCTCACAGCGCTGCTTTGCCCAGAGCACCCTTCTCTTTCCTCCACTTGTTGCCTAGACTTCCTCCACTCTTCCTGCCACTCTCTCTTGCCTTGCGGGTCCTTCCGCACGCCATGTTTGTCTCTTCTTTCTTCTCCACCACCAGCTGTTGCAAGGGCAGAAGGACGCCATTGGGTCTGAGAGGGACGCCGTTGGGTCTGAGAGGGACGCCAGCCCGTGGACAGAGCTCACCACAGCACCACCCAAATCCCGGCCGCGCTGCCCACCCCCCCCACCCCCCCACCCCCCCCCCCCCCCCGAAAAAACCTCACAGATCAGCTTTTCCCACCCAGTTGGTGCTCCAGTGCTTCCCGCAGGGACGACTGCAACGGGCATTCATCTGCTCTGGGCTCCTGGCTGCATCTGGCAGGGCTGGACCCGTCCCCTTCCCCTCAGGCAGCCGCTCCACCCCTCACAGCGACTTTCCCGCCCTTCGCCCTTCCCACAGGCAGGTCCCGCCCCCTTCCCCTCAGGTGGCTGCTCTGCCCCTCACAGCCACTTTCCCGCCCTTCACCCTTCCCACAGGCAGGTCCCGCCCCCTTCCCCTCAGGCGGCCGCTCCGCCCCTCATCGTGACTTTCCCGCCCTTTGCCCTTCCCACAGGCAGGTCCCGCCCCCTTCCCCTCAGGCGGCTGCTCTGCCCCTCATCATGACTTCCCCGCCCTTTGCCCTTCCCACAGGCAGGTCCCGCCCCCTTCCCCTCAGGCGGCCACTCTGCCCCTCACAGCAACTTTCCTGCCCTTCCCTCTTCCCACAGGCAGGTCCCGCCCCCTTCCCCTCAGGCGGCCACTCCACCCCTCACAGCGACTTTCCCGCCCTTCGCCCTTCCCACAGGCAGGTCCCGCCCCCTTCCCCTCAGGCGGCCGCTCCGCCCCTCACAGCGACTTTCCCGCCCTTCCCTCTTCCCACAGGCAGGTCCCACCCCCTTCCCCTCAGGCGGCCGCTCCGCCCCTCACAGCCACTTTCCCGCCCTTCACTCTTCCCACAGGCAGGTCCCGCCCCCTTCCCCTCAGGCGGCTGCTCCGCCCCCCACAGCCACTTTCCCGCCCTCACAATCTATTACCTGGGCTACAGTACTTCATTTCTTGTGGCTCTTCTGAGATGTAAGCAGTATGCGTCAGGCATCTTTTTAGAGCCAAGGCACCTTCACACACACCAATAGCGAGCAAAACTCCGGGAGATGAGAAATTCAGAACAATGCAGGTTAAGGAGATAAGAGAGAACATTATTACATAGCCACGACTGTTGCGAGTGCAGTGGAAATCATATGTCAAACAGTGAGCCAAAGTCAGACAAGTAGCATAATGACAGCTGGGAAAAGCCCTGCAAAAGACACCGAGGACGAGATGATTGCTTTATCTCCACAGATCGGTGTATAGCTCGGGGGAATGTGGGTGGAATCACACCTAGCACCAAGAAGCCCAACAAGGAGGAGCGGGGAGGGGTAAGAATTGCACCACCACAATCCACCCCGTGACTAAAGTCAATTTATCTTGTCCATAGACTGGCAGTGTGGTTGCCTCTTGCCTCTATGCCTATAAACAGATGATGCCATAATCCAATTATAATTGAAGGGAATTTTGTGTTTTATTAGCTTCTATTAAAAAAAAATATTTTAGGGAAGTATACACACAGGGATACTTTTGTAACTGAGTGATCTGTTTAACCATCCTCCAAACCTTAATATACAATACTATTAGAAGTACTAAACATATTAAAGTTGGAATTAGGAAAATCAGACCGAGTGAAACATGGAATTAAACAGTCCTGTTGGTGGTGGTGACCATCCAAATAAGCTTTCCCACCATCGATGTTCTTCAAGGAAAGAAAAGAAAACTGTTTTGGGGGGGGGCGGGGGGGGGGGGGGGGGGAAGACTTATTTACTTGTAGAAAACTGCTTAGCAACTTATTTCCTTACTTCTAGCAAGTTATAGTACTACTTATAGTATTTTTTAATATTGCTAACAATCCTGCTTGCCCGGACTGTTCTGTGGAATTTTACCAAGGACTGCTGTGTTCATCAAAACAAAGCAGTTTACTGTCAAAATCTACCAAGAACTGCAGTGTTCAGCAAAACATCATGGCTTTGTCCTTGAGGATCAGGTGTGCTCTAACTAGTTCGGCCTCAGTAATGAGTAAAGATAGCCATATACGGATGGCAGAAGTTTCATTGCTTCCCTTAAATAAGATAGCATGAGTAAACCAGCTGAAAAACATTTCTGTTGTTCAAGAAATTGGCTAAGAGAATCTGCGCATGCTCCGGGGAAAACACAAGGTGAGAAAGACTACGAGCCTTCCTCCCAAAGACCCCGAAGACGCCCCCCAGGAGGCAATGCGCAGGTGCAAAGATAACATAAACTGCTGGCACCAGCCTCTAGAACTAACCCAGCCTTACTCATGCATATGCATGTTTGTGTTATGTAATCCAGTGAATATGTATATCCACACTCTGTAAGTTTTTGGTAAAATGTGCTGGTGGTGTGCAAGCTTTGTGGAGAAATCCCCTTGCACCCCGGCTGGAGTAAAACATACCTGCTTTATAACTCCATTTCGAGTTGTAGAGTCTTTTTCCGCGAATCAAAGGCCACTGCAGATCCATTGCAAGCAGCAGCGAAAACGACAGTACAGCGAGGCCTGTGCTGGTCATTATCAGCATCCCGTGGTGCTGACGGCTGCAGTCTCTGTTGTGGCATAACTTCGTCAGCCAGAGCTTTCTGGGGGGAGGCAGAGTAAAGTCCACGACCCCCACGGCTCCCGCAATGCCGACACAGCAGCTGAGGTACTGGCACCCACGGGCACACCGCCCCCCAGCCCGGGGCAGTCCCTTGCCAGCTCTAACCCGCCGCTTTCCTGCCTCCCTCCACCCTGCAAGGGCATTTCAGACACCTTCTCAGACTGTCCCTTCAAACCACCCAACCACGCAACCCACTGAGCATGACCACTGAGCCCTAAAAGCCCTGACCACTGCAAAATTACCTTCTCCTCTTCTTCAGGAGCGC
Source organism: Strix uralensis (assembly GCF_047716275.1). Lineage (NCBI taxonomy): Eukaryota > Metazoa > Chordata > Aves > Strigiformes > Strigidae > Strix > Strix uralensis. Next base: position 122,776 of record NC_133975.1, read on the forward strand.
TGCGGCCGGAGTAAAGCAGCAGGCGCTCGGGATGGCCTTGAAGCCTGGGGCAACTTTCTCACGCCTGTGGTAGCTCACAGCCCTGGATGTGACAGTTGTGACTCCCGAACTGCAGAACGGTTTGAGGTGGGAAGGGAACTCTTGCAGGTCATCTGGTCCAACCATGTCCTGGAACTAAAAAGTAGCCACAGCGAACAAAAGAGGGGACGATTTAAAAAGACAGAGAGGGCATTAAGGAAAGAGAAGAACTCATTAAAAAGACACTGAAGGGAAAAAGAACATTTTAAAAGCAACAGGCATTGGTGAAATAAAGGAAAAAATGATCACACATGGACACCGAACTAGAACAGAGGTAGAAAAAAGAAAATTTAAAAAGTGACGGCCCTAAGGAAACACAAAATAGCAACAGCAAACTAAAAGACGTAGAATGAAAATTTAAAAAGTGACGGCACTAAGCGCAGAGACAGAAGATGAAAAAAAGGAGGGAGAGGCAGGACAAAAGCGCAGAGAGAAATGAGAAAAGGGAGCAGTAGGACAAGAGAGAGAAAGTGAGAAAGGAAGGACGGAGGAGCAGGACAGAAGAATAAAGGAGAGGTATAGGAAAGGGGGGGGGGGGGGGGGCAGAAATAACAGCAGCATGGAAAAGAGAGAGGTACAGGAGAGGGGCAGGAAGGGACCGGGACGCACAAGACGTGTGACAGGGCCCCGAAGGCCCAGGACTCACCGCAGCTCTCGCTCTCGGCACTGCCGGGAGAATTTGACGGGTCAGATGCTTCTTTCTCCTTCCTTCCTCCTGCCCCTCTTCTTCTTCTGAAAATCCAGTCGCCTGGCTGTCCTCCCCCTCAAAGAATACGCGGGTGTCTCTCACCTCTTACAAGACCAGGCTTCCGACACACGCAGCCTCGCTTGCTTGCGCACTACGCGGCCGTACTGCGCTTGGGGTGACGCACGCAGACCCTGGGTGCTGGCGGCCTGGCCTGCTGCGGACTGTGAAGAGGGCTCCTTCCTCACCCAGAGAGGCAGGCTCTCTCTTCCTGCACTGGGAGGCGGGTGCTGCCCACATAGCCTTGATTTTCTCCTTCTTTCCCTTTCTCTGGCCTCTCCAGCTTCAGCTGCGGCAGCTCCTGGCCACGGTCCACAGCCGGGAAGGGCTCCGCCTGTCCCTTTTTGCCCCCGTGCTGTGAGAAGCACAAGGCCAGGCAGAGACACCCCACACAAGCCCGAGGTGGGTGCAGTGAACAGCATCCCCAGGACAGGAACAGACCAGCGCGGCCTCAGCACGGTCTCTGGAAGAGGGAAAGAAGCAGCACTGACCATTACTACCTTAGATCGCCCCCGGCCGGAGCCCCACCTTCCACAGGGGCTTCTGCAGACGCACCGAGGACCAGCCTGCTGCCCTCACCACAGGGCTTGGCGGTGGCCTGGGGCTACGGGACAGGCTTCAGGGCAGGTGCTGGAGCTCGAGGCAGCTGCACCGGGTGAGCGGGGCCAGAGCCGGCTCAGGGGGAGCTCTGGCGAGTTGCGGAGGCGCCCGGCCACTGCCCCTCTTCCCCTCTACCAGCTCTCGGGGAACTGCCCGGGGCTGCCCCGGCCCGCCTCACCTCCAGCGGAACGGGACCCTGCCGCAGCGGCGGAGTGAAGCTTCCCGTCCCGCCCCCGCCAGGCGGCCGGCGGGCAGCAGACACCCCCGCCCCACCACTCCCCTCGGCCCTCACCCGCCGCCAGCAATCTCGCCCCTCCAGCCGCCATATTGCAGCGGCAGCACCGGGGCGCCACTGCGCATGCGCACTGCTGGCGCACGGGCACACCGGTCCTCGGGGAGCCCCGGGCAGCCCGCGGGAAACCGCACGAACCCGCCACAAAACCGCCCCTCGCGCTGCGCCGCGGGGCCGCGCCGATAGCGAGGACTGTGCCGTGCCGCGCGCGCCCGGCAGCGACGCAGCTGCCGGGCAGCAGAGTGCGCGAAAACTACAGCTCCCGCCGTGCCCCGGGGAGACAACATGGCCGACCGGAAGACCCGATCACGTGACTACAACACCCCACACACACACCGCCACAGGCGGCCGTCCCGCCTTTCTGACCCTACGGGGACACCGTCCTTCCCACCCACCCCCCCACCCCCCCCCCCATCGCCCACGCACCCGGAAGCCCGGCCGAGCGCGGCCCCCGCGCGGCTCCGGGAAGCGCCGCTGCCGCCCGGCCCCGACCCGGAGCGGCTTCTGCCGCCGGTCCCGCCGCACCGCGCGGCCCCTCCCGTCGCGGCTTTCCCCGGCAGCCGCCAGACGACCGACCGCGCGGCCCCGCTCACCTTCTCTCTGCTGCTCCCTCTGCTCGCACCGGCTCCTCCTCCAGCACCGTCCCGGACAGAGAGGGGCCGCTGCCCGCAGCCTCACTGCCCGCCCCGGGGGCTCCTCCAGCCCGGCCCACGCTCCCCCCCCCCCCCCCCCCGGTAACTATAGCGACCAGCACCGGGATTAACCGCGGCCGCTGGCAAGTGCAAAGCGCTTGGTAGCAATTCCCCCCCGAGAGGCTTACCCTGTTGTAAACAACGCAAGGCTCACACCGTTCTTTTCTAGGTTTTTTGTCTCCAAAGCGCCATACGCTGAATTAAGCAACAAGTTCCAATCATCAAGAACTGACGCTCAATACCATCTAACGGAAGCGCTCATAAACTTCCGAAGACTTCAATCTCCAACTCTGATGTCCATCCTTAGCACAGGTTAAATTCTCTGTACAAACAGGTTAATACGGCTATTCTCCCCACACTTGTAAGGATACAAACCAGAGATATTCCTTGTGTACAACCTAGATGAACCAATGTTTCAGCAGCATTGCAGGTGCGATTCGTTAACTGCATCTTAAAGTGAATTTCCAAGGTCCCTTAGGTACAGACGCCCCAGCCCAGGAGGTGTTTCCTTTACCCTCGTGTCATGGACCCAGGGTTCCGCTCGTCCCAGCTTCACAGCAGCGCTCGCGGTTAGCAACACTCGATAGGGTCCCTTCCGCTGTTCATCAACGGGATCGTCCTTCCACGTCTGTAGGCAGACCTGATCTCTGGCACAGAAAGAGTGTGCCGGGAAATCAAGGGGTACAGGTGCTCTTAAAAGGACACATTTGTGGATGGACCTCAATAACGTATTCGGTTCATACCTTTTCCCCTACGAGATGCAAGCGTTGGGGCCTCCCTGTCAGACTGATGTTAGAAGGTTTGCCGTATAGACTTTCACATGGGCTTATCCTTCCTCTAGTTCTAGGAGTCACTCTAATCCTCAGCAGGGCAAGTGGCAAAGCTTCAACCCATTTTCCTTGGACTTCCTGGCATAATTTAGCAATTTGTCAGTTTCGTGTTTGATTCATTCTTTCTACCTGTCCACTGGATTGGGGCCCCCAGGGGGTGTGTCGGTTCCACCCCATCCCTAGTATTTTGCTCATATTCTTGACAACCTCAGCTATAAAATGTGGACCTCTGTCAGAGGACATTCGTAAAGGAACCCCAAACCTTGGAATAATTTCTTTTAGTAAATGCTTTGTTACCTTGCTGGTTTGACATGGGAAAGCTTCAGGCCAACCAGAGAAGGCATCCACCAGTACCAATAAACATCAGTACTGGTTACACCTTGGCAATTCTGAAAAATCTATTTGCCAATACTCACCAGGAGTTATGCCTTTTCTTACCTCTCCCAGAGGGCGTCGGGCTTGTATCTTTGGATCGTTCCTAAAACAAATTTCACAGGGGTTACTCACACTTTTGGCAGTGAGCAACATTTTGACCCCGACTGCATAACGTCTTCCTGATCCGACCGCTGCTTCTGCTCCCACATGCGTTTCTTCATGGGTTTTAGTCGTTAACCTTTTCATGTTTTCAGGAGTCACTACGCATTGCCCATGTGGGGTAATCTACCACCCTCCACCGTGCTTTTGTGCTTTAGTAACTCAGCCAATTTATTTTCTTTCTCTTTAGACCTCGGGGATTCTACTTGCATTTCCCTTGATGGAATTAGAACACAAGGAGCACTGAGCGTCACTGGTTTTGCAGCTTCATCTGCCCTCCGATTTCCTTGGATTACATCCGCATTTCCTCTCTGATGTGCTTTACAATGTATCACGGTGACTCCGGCTTCTGTACTGCTTCCAGCAAGTTTAAAATCTCTGCTCTGTGCTTTATAGGTGTGCCACTGGCAGATCAAAGTCCTCATTCTTTCCAAATAGCGCCATGGGCATGAACAACCCCAAAAGCATATTTAGAGTCTGTATAGATACTGACTCTTTTTCCTTTGGCTAATTCCAAAGGCCTGGTTGAGGCAATTATTTCAGCCTTTTGTGCAGAGGTATTTGGAGGCAATGCTTTAGCTTCCCAATCCTCAGTTAGTGTCACCACAGCACAACCAGCCTTTCTTATTCCTTTCAAAACGCAACTGCTTCCGTCAGTATATACAGTTCCTCAGCTGGAGTTTGGAGGGGAGCATCTCTCGGGTCTGGTCTGCTGGCATATGCCTGTTCAATCACTTGTAAACAATCAAGGTTAGAGTCATTTTTCTTCTCTGTCAGCATTAAAGATGCAGGATTTAGTACCATACTTTTTTCTAAGGTGATGTCGTCTTGCTCCAATAACAGGGCTTGATACCGTAACAAACGACTCGGCGCAAGCCAGTAACGTCCTTTGTGTTCCAGTGCAGTAAGTACAGCATGAGGGACGTGCATTGTTATCTTCTGCACCATAGTTAATTTTCTGGCTTCTTGCATAATGAGAACAGCAGCTGGGACTGCCCACAGACAGCCCGGCCATCCTGAACTCACCTGATCTAATCAGCTCCACATACAACACACCCTGGCAAGGCCGGAGCAATTTCAACTCCTCAAATCACCAGCAAGGCCAATCGATACGATCCCGAGCACATTCTGCCCATAAAAACAAACGTTCTTGGTGGTGTTGGAATGTCTCATCCCGTCCTTACAGCAGGGCTGCAGGGAGGGAACCCTGTGAGGCTGCAGGACGAGGTCGTACCGTCATCACAACCTACGGCTGATGGATCCGCCGCGACAGCCGCAGCCCTTGCGCTGCTGCTGCTGCACATCCTGCTTGCTGGGTCAATAAAATCAGAAGTGAAGTGTAAAACTTTAAAGGCTAAAACAAACAATAAAGCTCAGTCCTTCACTCTTTAGTATAAAGGTGGGCATACGCTTATAGAAATGTTTTTATTAGATGTATAAGTATTTGATTTTCCTTTTGCATTCCCTGAACTTGCCCAGCTGTGAGCTGATACCATTAGACTGTCTATCTCCAAAATACACCCGTACAACTTGATGAGGGGGGGGGGGTTTGGTGTGTTCCATAATTAGCAGGGATGTCGGGCCAGCTGCACCACCCAAGAGTACTACTGCCAAATACATCATCTCTGAAGATCCACTCTGATGGAGAGTTCATAAAATGAAACTTCCTTGAGAAAGGTTTCCATTTTGTAAAGTCTCTTTATAACTGAAGTCAAGATTAGACACTGTAGGGCAGCGGTCCCTCATCCCTCAACTCAGCTTTCAGAGGGCTGGGGGTCTGAATCCATCCTCAACAAAAACCACATCAGCTAACCGGGACATTCCTGCAGCTGCCAAGTTCCTCTTCATCATCTGCAAAAAAAACCAGTGCCAGCAGTCAGAATCACATCAGCTGACACACCTCTGCCACAACACCCTCCACCTCAACAGCCACGGGGCTTTCCGCTCAGCTGCTCTGCACAGAGTCCAGTGTTGGACGCTGCGGCCAGCATGGCCCGTGGCACCTACGATACCAAAAGACACAGAGCTACCACTGTGCTTGCGAGAAATCACCAGCACCGTGCTCCTGCTCTCTACTACCCAGCTCACCTCAAACGCTCATCCGATTCCAAAGGCAGCCTGCCCGGCTCCTGCAAAACCAAAGAGAAATGCTTCATTGAGCTGCCACATGATTCTCTGCACGAAAACCCTGACCCAGCCAACAACCGCCTCATTGTCCTGGACTGCTCAGCGGCACGCGGCTTCGCCCCTCCCAGCCTACATGTGGCACCTGCATAAACCAAAGCGAGAGGCACAAGCTGAACCTGCAGCCTGCCCACACCGACTGCCATCTCCTGCCCCGTTACCTTGGCCACTCACCCACCCTGCCTCTGACATTTACCGGTCGCCATGTCGAGGCCTGGGTACCACCTGTAAGACACAGACAACAGGAGATGCTTCTAGCTTCACCAACAGTACGACACATGAAAAATAACTGAAAAATAACTCAGCCGACTCATCTCACCTTGCCCGAGTCACCTCCGGTGCCGATATCCTGCTTTGCACCTTCAAAACAAAAAAACCCCCAAACCGATAAGCCAGTCATGTAGCAACCAGTCATGTCTTCTCCTCCGACACCACACGCTGACCCACCTTCTTACAGTGCCCTGCTCGCTGCCTCTGTCACTCCTTGGTGCATATATTGTCCCTCTGGATCTGAAAAAAACTTTTAAGCAAGTCACCTGGATGCTGAGTGACAGCTTAACAATTCCAGAGTTCTTGACTCCATGTAGGAACACCGTCTAGGGTGTCATTACAGCCTGCCATTAAAAAAAAACATAAAAATAAAACAGCATTAAGCCCTACACACAACGAGCCTTAACACCTTTGAGATTCCATCTGTTCAACTACCACTCCCGCAGCCTCTCCCAGATAGCTCCGGTCATCCCCGTGACATCCTTGCCTGCTGCTGAGGGCTGCTTGCTGCGAGGGGGCTGTACGGGCTGTACCTAAACAGTCCAGGCAAATCAACATTAACTACAGACTCTTAGTGCTATTCTTCCCCTGACCGACATCGCTGTGCCCCCAGGCAGGGCAGTTCCAACCCACATACGTGTGCAGGCTGACACGCCAGAGAGTAAGAGAAGAGTGCTCTGAAGAATGCCAAAAACCAAAATCCAAAGGGAGCTGAAGTGTCACAAGAGCGCGGTGGAGTACACAAAAGGACTCGGAAGACACTGTTATACAGAGTAGAGGAGTTAGGAGGAAGTACGGTAAGAAAAGAAGCCTTGCAGACACAGCGAGGGCCCTGGAGTCTCAGGAGGGCATCTGGGCAAACTACAGATGACTGAGAGAACAACCAAACGGAGACACCCTCGATGAAAGAGAGAAAGAAAAAGGAGCGCTGCACAGCAAAGAAAGGAGGGAGGCTCTGACAGAACGAGAGAGAGAGAAAAGGAGATCGAGTGTCTCAAGGGGCTGCGGAGATCGAGGGAGGTCTCAGCAGGCACTGCGACTGTGAGGAGAGGGATCGTGGGGGCGGGGCTGATGGATAAACGAAGGCTGAGGGACAACCAGGAGGAACTCGGGTGATCACCTGAGCAGAGTACAGATGGTCTTGGGTGGCTGGGAACTAAACATGGGAATCCTGGCTAGCACAGAGGAACAAATGAGTTCGTGTGCGGCTCAAAGACGGCCCCACCTAAAGTGCTACAGGATGGAACCGGACCACAAGGAAGGTCTTGGGAGGCATCGTGACTGGGAGGAGAACTGTCCCGAGGGAGCCAGAGAGACAGAAAAAGGACTGGGGACATGACGATTAAATCCCGAGGGGATCTGAACCAAGTAAACACGTCATCAGAGGGCCAGGGAACGAACAGAGGCACGGCTAGAGGGAAGGGAGGACAGACTGACTGGGCTGGGTCACAGATAGCAGGAACACTCGGGAAGCCCTCTGAGGGAATGAGATGGCTGCGAGGTCTGCTACAAAGCTAGAAGTCTGCTAGGGGCATCCTTGAAGGCATCGATAGGCATCATGACACCCTTAGAGAGGTCCTGATTGGGCCAAAGACGCCAAAGAAGGCTCAGGGACATGAGAAACGAAGTCTGGAGGGGATTTGAACAGTACAGATGTCGTCGGGAGGCGGGGACAAAATGGAGACACCCTAGATGGCACAGAGAATGATTAAGAGTGCTCTGAGGTACAAACACACCTGAGGATGGGTTTCTGAGGGCACGAGAGAGAATCCAAGCCCGCTACAGAGCTAAAACAGGGCTGTGGTACACAAAGAAGGTCTGAGGAAGCATCCTAGGTGGCATAAAGAAGAAAAAGAATGCTCTTTTTTGGCAACAGAGATCTTAGCAGAGGTGCTATTGCGACAAAACAAGTCCAAAGGAGACTTACAGGGCTAAAAGTGTGCTGCAGGGATCATCCAAGACCTCGGGAGGCATCGTGACAGCAGCAGAGAAGGACACCCAAAAGAATGCTCAAGGACATGATGAAGAAGTTCGGAGGGGATTTGAAGAAACTGCAGGTGTCCTCAGGGGACCAGGTAGGTATCCTAGCTAGCACAGAGGACAACGTGAGCGTTCTGCAGATGAAAGGTGGCATCAGGAAAGGGTCTCAGGGAGGAAGGAGGGTGCAGAGTGCGCCACGGTGCCAAAAGAGGGCTGCGGGGCACGAGGTTGGCCTCAGTAGGCGTGGTGACAGCAAGAGCAGGGTGCTGAGACTGAAAGAGAGACAGAAGGCGGCTCTGGGACACGGTGCAAAAGTCAAGGCGTTCCAGCAATGTACAGATGTCCCCAGGGGATGAGCGACTGAATGAAGACATCCAAGACAGCAGTGAAGACTGTGAGAGAGCTCAGGGGCACAGAGAAAGCCTGAGGAAGGGTTCTGCCTGAGTAAGAGAGACACCGAACCCCCAGCTGGGCTTCTTTTTAAACACAATTTTAAAAAAACATTTACTATCTCAACATTAAATACAACCTGAAATGAAAAAACCTTCACACGCACAAGGTTAGACACATTCAGAAACTGACGCTCATTCAACAGCCACTCGATCCACCCCTCACTCCAAACATCCGTTCCACTGCCCACCTGCCACAGTGGCAGATCACCCCCATTCTAAACCCACCCCTGGAACTGCCTCACCGTGCGCCTCGGCAGCGTCGCTGCTCCACACGCCCCCACGGTGTCAGCCTTCCTAACCGGGAGCCAAGGAAGATGTTTCGCAACGGGCCCCGCTCCCGCTCCTCCTTCGCTTGCGTTTGTACGCTCTGGCAAACCTCGCTCGAGGATTTTCTCTGGGGATCCAGATGGCCCTGTGTCACCTGCAGAACACAAAGCCCTGCAAAGCAAGGCGTAGTCAAAACCGACAGCGAGTGCTGCAGTGCAATACACAACCAGAACAACCGACGTGGGAGGAGCCGGGCTTTAAGGCCGAGGACCACAAGGACACGGGGCGGGGGGTGAAGTGCTGTAGGGGAGGGACCTCTATGGAAACAGAACTCTGAAGAGGAGAGCTGTCATTCTGGCCCAGATCTCCTCCACAAAGGCAATCCTCCACAAACATCTGTGATGCAAAAGACGCCGTAAGCTCCACTCACGAGACGGGGAGTGCTCAACGGGCTCTTTTCCAAAGCAGCAAGGCATCCGAGACCCTATGGACGCCTACCACAGTGCATGCGCCGTGCAGAGAGCCCGCGGGGCACTACAGAGACGTGGGGAAGGCACTGCATACAAGACAGAACACAGACACCACAAAGGACACAAGTACACTGACACAGGCCAGAACATGCACGTCCTGTGGGACAGACCCTGCTCTCTTCCCCCAGACTTAAGGAATCCTAAATAGCCCTCTCCACAGCCCTGATGGTAGAGTCTCTGCTGGCCCCACCCTACCCACGGGTTTTGCCCCTTGACTTACCTTTCAGAGAGCATGCTCCAGAATCCATCCTCATCAGGAGCACGTCATCTCACTGGGATGCTCCCGCATTCAACAGGTTCCTCTCCATCACCCACAAGACAGAGCGCCCCCAGTCACCGACATGCCAGCCAGCACCGACCTCTACCGCAACAGCACCCTCCTGGGAAGTGCTGTGCTGCCCCCAAAAAGCAGGTGTTGCAGCCATCATCTCCCATGGAAGCCAGAAAACCAGAGAGGTAAAGCACCCGTTGTACTCAGAAGCAATCACTTGCTCTGTGGCTCCTGCCTGACTGCTCCTCTCTCTCCCACCAACTCACCTCAAATCCTGCACTCTTTGAGGAGCCTCCGCCGTCGAGCCAAGGGGTGCTGCAGCCAGTCGGCAGTCCGGCTGCAGCTCCTGCTCCTCACAGCCGCAGAGAATCGTAGTTCTGGCTAATGCTGGCTCCAGACAGCGGACACCCTGTCTCATTCCAGCTCCTGCTGGCTACAGGTCTGGCTCGGTGACGCTTCAACTCTGCACTGAAACTCCGCTTGATTTCAGCTCTTTCTCCTCACAGGCTCCAGCTACCGGCAACAGCCTGAGCTTTTGACAAGGCTGTAAATCAATCACTGTCAGAGCTTGAGTATTAGGAGTAAACATCCACCTTGTACATTCTCTAAGCATTCATTACTTTGGATTATTAATCAGGTCATAATTATTCTAAGCAGCGTACAAATAATTGCTGAACTCAAAGAGGGCACGTAGGGTCTGAAAAGCGCGTTTCCCCCCCGAGACCACCTCAGACATGGAGTTTGGCCTGGTGCACGCCGGCCTCCCAAGCTTCGGGGTCCCATGCCACCCCAAACCCCACCCCCTCCTTTCCCCCGTAGCCCCCAGGGCCCTCCCACACCCCTCCACCTCTCACCTGCCTGCAAAACCAGCCAAACTGCATTCTGCTTTTGGCCCCCAAACCAGACGCCTTAGTGCCTCTTTCTGAGCCCAAAAACCTGCCTGCTGAGCCGCTTCTGAAGTCCCAAAAATTCACGACTTGACCTTTGTTTCTGAGCCAAAAGCCACACAACTCCGTCTGTTTCTGAGCCCCTCAATCAGCCACATGCGTCTGTTCTCAAGTCCCAGGAAGGCAAAACGTTGCCTCCATTTCTGGCCCACAGCACAGCTCACCCCGTCTGCTCTCTGACCCCCTCCGCAGTCCCCACGGGCGATGCCGAGGGTTGGGGGGGTGGGGTGAATGCAGCCACCCCACAGCCCTGCACTCCCAGAGCCCCACGTGCAGGTTTGGGGAGCGCTTGGGGATTGCAGCACTTCCGGGGGCCGCCACCGCGCATGCGCACTGCTGGCGCACTGGCGCACGGGCACACCGGTCCCGGGAGAGCCGCGGGCAGCCCGCGGGAAACCGCACGAACCCGCCACAAAACCGCCCCTCGCGCTGCACCGCGGGGACGCGCCGGTAGCGAGGAATGTGCCGTGCCGCGCGCGCCCCCGGGAGCGACGCAGCTGCCCGGCAGCAGAGTGCACAAAAACTACAGCTCCCGGCGTGCCCCGGGGAGACAACATGGCCGACCGGAAGACCCGCTCACGTGACTACAGCACCTCCCACACCGCCACAGCCGGCCGCCCCGGCTTTCTGACCCTACGGGGACACCATTCTTACCCCCCCCCACCCCGTCGCCCATGCACCCAGAAGCCCGGCCGAGCGCAGCGCCGCGCGGCTCCGGGAAGCGCCGCTGCCGCCCGGCCCCGACCCGGAGCGGCTTCTGCCGCCGGTCCCGCCGCAACGCGCGGCCCCCCCCCGTTGCGGCTTTCCCCGGCAGCCGCCAGACGACCGACCGCGCGGCCCCGCTCACCTTCTCTCTGCTGCTCCCTCGGCTCGCACCGGCTCCTCCTCCAGCACCGCCCCGGACAGGGAGGGGCCACTGCCCGCAGCCTCACTGCCCGCCCCGGGGGCTCCTCCAGCCCGGCCCACGCTCCCCCCCCCCCCCCCCCGGTAACTATAGCGACCAGCACCGGGATTAAGGCCAGGCAGCGTGTCCTCAGTGCAGCCTCTGGAAGAGGGCAAGAGGCAGAAGCACTGACCGTTATTGCCGTAGATCGGCACCGGCGCTGCCGTTCCGCGCTTTGCGCCCCGAGCACCCGCCGACAGCGCGCACGGGGCGGGGGGGGCGGCACTTCCCGAGCATGACCATCGGCACGGCCGTGCGCGGGGAAGGTGCAATTCCGAATAGGGTCCGGGCGGGAACAGTGACCCGCGGCAAGGTGCAACCCCGAATAGGGTCCGGGCGGAAACAGTGACCCGCGGCGAGGTGCAACCCCGAATAGGGTCCGGGCGGAAACAGTGACCCGCGGCGAGGTGCAACCCCGAATAGGGTCCGGGCGGAAACAGTGACCCGCGGCGAGGTGCAACCCCGAATAGGGTCCGGGCGGAAACAGTGACCCGCGGCGAGGTGCAACCCCGAATAGGGTCCGGGCGGAAACAGTGACCCGCGGCGAGGTGCAACCCCGAATAGGGTCCGGGCGGAAACAGTGACCCGCGGCGAGGTGCAACCCCGAATAGGGTCCGGGCGGAAACAGTGACCCGCGGCAAGGTGCAACCCCGAATAGGGTCCGGGCGGAAACAGTGACCCGCGGCAAGGTGCAACCGCGAATAGGGTCCGGGCGGAAACAGGGACTTGGGGGAGATAGTGTGGGAGGGGTGGGTGTAACTGATGTGGTGGGGTCGTGCGTGGGCGGTGAGTTTTCAGCTGTGAAGGGAGGTGAAGTTTTGTAGAGGGGGCGTGTTTGGGGGTGGTTCAGTGTGTAGTGGTGCAAGAGTTGTGTATGGAAAAGAATCAAAAATAGTAAGTCCTGAGCCATGGCCAAAATGCCTAGGACTAATCAGTTTTATTTTTTAAAACCAAAATTTTATTTATTTCATTACTCCCAGGCAACAACCATGTTCCAGTGCTGCTAATTCCCTCTTAACTAAATAGACTGAGGGAGGCAGAGAGGGACTGAGGGTCAAAGCAAGACAGAGAGGGACTGAGGGTCAAAGCAAGACAGAGAGGGACTGAGGGTCAAAGCAAGACAGAGAGATACAAATACAGACAAACACACAGACAAAGGCTAAGGCAGAGAGTCAAAGTCAGAGAGACTCTAAGACAAGAGTCAGACCTAGACAGAGAGAGAGTCAAACTCAGGCATAGAGGGGCAAAGTCAGACAAGGAGAAAGACAGAGGAGCAGAGTCAGACAGAGGTAGAGAGAGAGACCAAGTCACACATCCAAAAAACCCACACTGGAGCCAACCCCAGCAACTACACCTTTTTTAAAGCTACATTACAAAACAGCTTTTACTTCTTTATTAGAGTTCGAACCAAGAGCACATACACTTTCATTGAGCCTACATTGCTCAAAACCCTTTATTTACTTTGGAAACCTTACAAGCACTGCAAGCACCTTCGCTACATGCACATTACAAACCACCTTTTACATACTTATTAAACCTTGGAACCAACAGCAAATACACCTTTATTGAACCTACCTTACACAAAAACTTATGGACTTCAAAACCCCTACAACCATGATGAGTGCTTTACCTACCACTATTACCTCTCACAGCATTTATGGTCATTTCACACATGACCATTAGCATCATGTCTTTACTCACTAGATTCATAACTGTTTAGAGACTATGACATACGTGACTCCAGGAACACCATTCCCAAGGACCACACAAAACCACCCTGCCTGCAAAAACGCCATCCCTAGACTGCTCCATGCCAAAACATCGGCAACAACTGTCACCTTGCTGATGGCTAGGACCCGGGTGAAAAATAAAATCCCCCAGTTAGGGTATTTTACTTTTTTCCTTAACTACTCAAAAAAACACCACCTGCAACAAAAAAACCCACATTACATTACGCAGTCATGCACAGGCAAACACATTCTAAACACACCATGCATTCACCTACCCCACTAACCCCCCCCTGCTCTCAGCAAAGCCATCCCCCTCCCTGACCGCCACAACACGCCCTCACCCCGTGGCTCCATGGGCTCCTCAGGAATGCCGTTCCCAGGGGCCTCCAAAACCGCCCTGCCTGCAAAAACCCCATCCCTACACCACTCTGCATCCAAACATTGGTGACGATCATCACCTTGCAGAGTGGCCGGGACCGGGGAAAAAAAAACCCAGCCAGGGGAAAAAAAAAAAATCCCCCAGCGGGGGTTTTTTTATTCTGTTTTTTTGTTTTCTACCTACTCAAAAAACACCATCTGCAACAAAAAAAAACCCAGTTACATTAAACAGTCATGCACAGGCAGACACATTCTAAACACACCACTCATTCAGCTACCCCACTAACCACCCCCTGCTCTCAGCAAACCCACCCGGCCATCTGACCCCCACAACACTTCCTTGCCCCATTGCTGCGGCACTCCTCAGAACTTGCTTCCTGAAGGCCTCCAAAATCACCCTGCCTGCGAACACCATGGCCTGAGCCTAACATCCACCCAAACGCTGGCCATGAACATCACCCGACAGAGCAGCCAGGACTAAGTGACAATAAACCAGGTCAGGGAGATAAAGAAGTCCCCCTGCTCAACAGTTTCTTCACTGTTTTTAAAAGACGCATTAACTCTCGCTACATTCAATATACCCTGAAATGAAAAACATCCTCACATACAAGGATAGACACCTTCTGAAACTAACACTCATTTAACATCTACTCTATCTAACCATCACCTGTCAGTGGGGCAGATCACCCCAATACCATAACCATGCTTGGAACCGCACCATCATACACCTCAAACCATCACAACCGCTTCACGTGATTCCACACCACAGGCCCTCATAGTTGGAAGAAGAGGAATATGTTTCCCTCTGTGTACCCCTCCCGGTCCTTCTTTGCTTCATTTTGTACACTGCGGCAAACTTCATGGAAGGATTTGCTTCTGGAATCCCGGTGGCCCTATTGTACCTGCAAAAGACAAAAGAGGGAACTCTAGAGCCTGCTTACTGATAACTACTGGCCATCTCCAAAACCAACCTACACCACCTCCACCCCAACAGGCCACATTCACCAGCACATTATCATCCCCTTCTGGGACCTTTCCACCCCATCGAGAATGGCTACAAACACACAAATCAGCACCACCTCAAACACACACATCTACATGCTCACAAACATGGCCTAAGGATGCAACAGTACCACACAGGGTAGACTTAATGCCAGTCCAAAAGACACAGCCTGACAGTACACGCAACAATGCTGAGGTGACGTGACACAGACACCCCCGTGTGGCCTGCCGTGTGAGAATGCCAGAACACTGAATGATATATGGGTGATAACCCCCCAGTGAGCAGTTGAGACAAAATGCTGTGAAACACTAAAGACTACAAAGACACAGGGAAGATTCCCTTGGAAGACCTCACAAGAAAGAGTCACAGAGATGAGACCTGGTGGTTTAGTCTGAGACTAAGTTACATGAAAGACCAACCAAATACATCTACAATGCTGAACTGGATCAGTAACATTGAGCTTCTATATCACACTGACTACCAAGACAGAATGGGCACTGTGCCAATAACTCAAGGCTGCAAAATGCAATGGATGGTGACTGCACGCAGAGTAGGATGTGAGTATGCCAGAGGGTCCTCAACAGTGAAGGTCAAGACAAACATTGACACATCACATAACTAAGGCACACTAGGCATACTACACAACTCTACCAACTCATCTCAGAGCTTCTTTGCCAGTATCACTCACCATTTCTAGTTTCTTGCCACAAGGTGCCTGCAAGAAAAATATGAAAGCTATTGCTGATGTACAGGCTTCCCTCGTGCTACCTCACAATTCAGTTGAGATCTTCTCAATTCCCACTCACATGAACACTGGCTTGACAAGGTCACACAATACAGATATAGAGCTACGCAATGCTCTTGCCACTTTAATGCCATACAGCGTAACACTCACATCAGACAAAACCAAACAGAACGCCCAGAGACGCACGCACTGCCATACACAGGCCCCAGGCCCACTATCTGCCCCCAATTTAACAAAACCTCAAGAGCCCTCCCACTGACCCTGATGTCCTACCCCCTCTTCTCACCCTACCCCACCCACTGAAAGGTAAGTCAAGGGACCAAAGCAGAGAGCACAGTCCGTAGTTCATCCTCATCAGCAGCACATTATCTAACTGGGGTTTCCCAGCATTCACCAGGTTCATCACCTGCAAGACAGAGCACCACGTGTCACCGACACGCCGACCTGTATCAACCTCTACCGCAATGACACCCTCCTCAGAAGAGCCGCACTGCTCCCAATAACTGTATGCTGCACCCCCCCCCATCTCTCATGGAAGCCACAAAACTGGAGAAATGCTGCCACCATCCTACTCAGAAGCAATTGCCCACTCGGCATCTCCGAGCCTGCTGCTCCTCTCTTCCACCAACTCACCTCAAATCCTCTGCTGTTTGAGCAGAGACTTCCCAATGCATGCAAAAGCAAAGAAAATGGTCATTCCAATTGCCACGTGATCCTCAGCAATTCAGGTCTGATCAGACCGATTAACAACTCTCTCACCTTTTCTGAAACTGCCCTTGACTCTGCAACATCAACCCTCTGGGAACGAGAGTGGCACCTGCAAAATAAACAGACAAAAAAGCATGGAGTGAGATGCGGCCCGAATCCTCAGCTGGCTCACGGTGCTTCCTCTCCCCTGCTCATTTACCTCAGCCGCTCAGAGATGGATTCTTCCATCTGCTGTGCCAAGGCCTGATCACCATCGAAAGAACTAAAACAGGATATGATTTTAGCTACAACAATATTATGACACCTCAAAGAACTGCTGCATCAGCACACAGGTCATCACTCACCTTGCCAAAGTCCAAGGGTGCAGGTATCCCACTTCGCACATTGATTCACACCTAGAAAATAAAACCAGAGTAAGCCCATCAGAGCCACCGGTCACACAGATGCTCTGATATCTTCCATCACCCTTCAGGAAGCAGCTTCTCGCTTTGCGCCTAAACAACCCAAACGACATAAGGCAAGCCACCTCGTTGTTAACCAAGACTTTTATGAGACCAAAGCTTTGTTCTCGATTTCTGTCTCCCTTCTAACTACTACCAAAATACCCAAAACCCTAAATATTGAGCCCCACATACAAGCTAAGAGTCATTCAATGTTCAACCCACTCAACTACTGCACAAACTGCCACTCCCAGCAAGTCCACCCTCCGGCACCTGCCAAACACAAGGAGATTAACTCTGTGGCAGCTGTCTACAGCTACTTGCCCGGAGATGGACTGTATGATCTTTGCCAAAAGCATCTGGGCAGATCCAGGTTATTACTACACAACTACAAACCTACACTCCCGTCATCTTTACTACAGCTAAACTCCTGGGCAGGACAGCTGCACCCCTGGCACAGACCTACACCACACACAGACACCACAAGTGAAGCGACTGTGAGACACAAGAAGACCACAAGCGAGAAGAACGATGACCGTAGGGAAGATGCTGCCGGCAGAGAAGCCCTACAGCACCACGATGGCACAGACGCATTGAAGCGGCCCCAAAATGAGAGTCGACCGCTGCAGCCTGTGAGACAAAGCTACCATTGAAACCAGAACAACGGATACAGGAGAAGCCGGGCTTCAAGGCCTAAGACATGGGGATGAAATCCCAGAAGACTACCACGTGCCAAAAAAACTCTCAAAAACGCAGCTGCAGATGCCATCTAGCTCGCCCATGCTAGAGACCACTGCTCAAGAACATCCTCGATGCAACACGCACCTGATGAATCCACGCTTCGAGTTACAATTGCAAGACAAGAAAGGCTCGACGGGCACTAAGCCGATGAGTTGATGCACGTGAGACTCTTGGGAGGGCTATTGAGATGCCAGCTGATCATAAAGAGCTACACAGACATCAAGACCTGAGGACTGCATGGTATAAGACACATAATACACAACACAGACACAGGCTGGAACTGCCCTGCCCAGCACACAGTATTCTGGTGCTGAGGATTAACTCACTCCCTTTGTGGGCACAAAGGGCACTGCTCCTGCACAGTCCTCTCCCCTACGCTAACATGAGAAGGCCTCCCTGCAATTCCCAACCCTGTCCCTTCCACCCAGACCCTTCCCAACCCTGGACCCTCAGCTTAGCTTTCAGAGGACCAGGGGCCAGAGTCGTCTTCCACAATAACCACATGGGCTAACTGGGATGTTCCTGAGCCACCAGGTTCCTCTGCGTCATCTGCAGGACACCCACAAAGAGTGTGACCAGTCAGTGTCATGCCAGCCGATGGCAACCTCTTTCATAACACCCTCCTCAGAAGCGCCGCTCGCCTCCTCGTTCCAGAGTCAGACACTGCGGCCATCGTTGCTTGTGGTACCTAAGATACCAAGAGACACAAAATCACCGTTGCACTTCTGACAAGTCACCCGCCCCTGCTCCTCCTTGTTACCGCCCCACCTAACCTCAAATGCTCATCCGACTCCAAAGGCTGCCTGCACAGCACCTGCAAAACCAAAGAGAAACATTTTGCTTAGATGTCGTGGGACGCTTTGCTCTTAAACGCAGACCCGGACGATGCCGCCTCACCTTCTCAGACCGCTCGTCGAGCATGTGGCTTCACCCTTCCAAGGCTACGAATGTCACCTGCAAAAACCAAAGTAACACTTGGTGGGATACTGCCCAAAATTACAGCCCACCCACACCAATAACCCTCTCCCACTCCTTCACCTTGTGTGCTCACCCACCCCACCTCTGCCAGTCACGGATTCTCCTGTGGAGACTTGGATACCGCCTGTAAGACACAAACAGGGGATGCTTCTTACTTCACCAACAATACGATGCCTGAAAAATAACTGATATTTGAGCACACTGGTCATACCACACCTCATTCAACTCGCCTCTGGTGCTGCTGTCTTTCTTCACACCTTCAAAACAAGACATGCTTATAGCCTACTCACATAGACACCGGTCACGTCGTCCCTCTGACGCCACACGTCGACCTACCTTCTCACGGTGCTCCGCTCACCTCCTCTGTCACCCTTTGTCCCACAGGTCACCCCTCTGCACCTGAAAAAATAGCATCGAACAAGTCACCTGGATGCCGAGTGACGGCTTAACAATTCCAGAGGTCTCCTTTAGGTATGCCATCTAGATTGTCATTGCAGCCTGCCATTAAACACAACCTGGTCATCCCCAGCATCTCTGTATAACACTACAAAGAAAAGTTTTACGCCTGCTGCATATATGGCTACTTGCTCTGAAACAGACTGCACACCTTGGCCTACAAAATCTAGCCTTATCACCCTATTAACTATAGATTCTTATTGCTATTCTTTTGTTGGCTATCACTGCTGTGCCCCCAGGCAGAGCAGCTCCAACCCAGACATAAACAGGCACAGACCAACACTGCACACATATAAGACAAATGCTGTGATCGACACATTAAAACAAGCTCTCTAAGAATGACCCCTCGGCCAGAGACAGTGCCAGATGAGAAGACCTAGGGGGCCAAGAGGAAGAATCCATGGCAGGCTGAGAAGAGCCAAACACTGTGGCCCAAGACAAAAACAGACAGGAGCAACTGGGATGAGTCATATGCAAGACAGCTTACTTCAAGACCTAAGCATAGAAAGATGCAGGGAAGAACATCCAGAAAAGGTCTTTGCAATGATAGACCGCTCGAGATCAAAGATGTTAATGCAGCCTAGAACAATGCTACAAAAGCAGACCGACCTGAAACTTCCGAGACCTATCCATGCTTTAGGCTTGTAACGCAATAAAAGAAGCACCCGACCGGCATTCTGCCGATGACTCCGGGCATTCTAGACCCTAGAGATGGTGCCTGAAGCGCACGCTGTGCTACTTCGGCACAAAGAGCAACAAGGATGTCGTGACCTGAGGAAGCTCTAGGACACATAAAACAGAAAACACAAACTACACAACAACATAGCCATAGGCTAGAACTGCCCTGCCTGGCACATGGCAGTCTTGGGCAGAAAGTTAACCTGCTCCCTTTCCCTGCCCAAAAGGCACTGTTCCTGGACGGTCCTCTCCCCTACGTTAACTTGAAAACCCCTCCCTCCCATTCCCAACCTTGGCTCGCCCCAGAGCCCTCTCCCAAACACCAGTCTCTCAACTTATCTGGGGGCTGGGGGTCTGAACCCATCTTCAACAGCAACCACATCCGCTAACCCAGATATTCCTATAGACGCCAGGTTCCTCTTCATCAGCTGCACAAAAACAGCACCAGGAGCCAACATCGTGTCAGCTGATGCGACCATCTCCCACAGAAAGCTCCTCCTCAAAAACATCGGACTTTCTGCTCACCTGTTCCATGCCAGTTTGGGTGTTGGACACTACGGCCATCATCACTTGTGACACCTATGACACCAAAAGACCAAACAGTCTAGTTGTGTTTCTGTGAAAACGCCTGGCCCTCCTCTCTGCTATCCTGACTCACCTCAAACACTCATCCTATTCCAAAGGCTGCCTAGACAGCACCTGCAAAACAATATGTTGCTCTGTGGACAATTAGGAAAACACTATGAGCCATCCCATATCCTGAAAGACACTGTGCCTTACATCCATGCTACTTCCTTAAGCAATGCTAAAACCCTATATACAGATACATACAAGATGCTCACTCTAACCCTTGCTCCATCACCTCAGCATTAGTCCTATTTAGACAGATAATATCAACGACTTCCAATGTATCCAGTAATACTAGGGAAAAAAACAAGATCCCCTCTTCATTAAAGACAGAAAAAGCCAGGAAAATGCAGTGCCTCTAGAAGGAAAAGAAAAACTGTAAGTGTACACTATTAAACCATTTTACCCACCCCACCCAGTCAATACAAAAGTACTTACCTGAAAATAGACCTCTACAGACCAGTGTATTTCATATTATATACACTGCTGAACCTTAACTGATCCTGAAACTCATATCTCACGGACATCTCTTTCTGTGATGATCAAAACACACCTACCTAAAGAGCTTCAACACCTCAAGATCTGCCACTAACTTAAGGAACACCAGAGCACTGACCTCAGAGATGCCCAAAAGCAGAAAGACCTTGCTGAGGAGAGGCTGTGGCTCATATATGCCAGGCCCCACCCACCACCCTGACCACAATCACCTGACAAAAGGGGAGGGGTGAACCACCAGAAGACATAAAAGCAGCCAGGGGAGCAGCAGCAAGTTTTCTCACCTGCCTTAAGTTTACAACCTGCAAAATACTGATTGAAGAAAGCAACCTTTATTGGAAACAACATCTGCTCTTTCACTACATCTATTGCATCAGTCACGTGACTACAGCACCCGCCACGCCGTCACAGGCGGCTGTCCCACCTTTCTGACCCTGCAGGGACACCGTCCTCCACCACAGCCCCCCCACCCCCACCCCCCCCGTCACCCACCCACACCCCTCCACCTCTCACCTGCCTGCAAAACCAGCCAAACTGCATTCTGCTTTTGGCCCCCAAACCAGACGCCTTAGTGCCTCTTTCTGAGCCCAAAAACCTGCCTGCTGAGTCTCTTCTCAAGTCCCAAAAATGCACGACTTGACCTCTGTTTCTGAGCCCAAAGCCACACAACTCCGTCTGTTTCTGAGCCCCTCAATCAGCCACACGCATCTGTTCTCAAGCCCCAGGAACACAAAACGTTGCCTCCATTTCTGGCCCACAGCACAGCTCACCCCGTCTGCTCTCTGACCCCCTCTGCAGTCCCCACGGGCGATGCCCAGGGGTGTGTGTGGGGGAATGCTGCCACCCGACAGCCCTGCACCCCCAGAGACCGACGTGCAGGTTTGGGGAGCGCTTGAGAATTGCAGAGGGCCCAGCCCCACCTCTCTGCGGGGCAGCACCAGCACAGGCAGGGCATCACTTCCTTAGTGCCGCTTCAGGTTTTCTTTCTCCAGCGCTGTCAGCACCACACCCCAAACCCCCCAGGCTGAAGGACTCCCGTGGGGAGCCGTGCCTGGCCACGTCCCCTCCAAGCACAGCACAGCCCGGCCCCTCTCCACGGCCATTTTCCCAGGGCCACGTTTCCATTTTTCCCACAAGCCGAGTTTCCCCTCGGTGCGCGGTCACCCCCGTTCCCTGCACAGTACAGCCCCCAACACGCGATCCCCCTACTCACGCAGCCTCGCTCACTCACTCACTACGCAGCCGCACCACGCTGGAAGAGGGAAAGAGGCGGCAGCAGCACCGGCCATTGTTGCCGCAGATAGCACGCAACCGGAGCCCCACCGGCCACCTCCCACCGCGCATGCGCACTGCCGGGGCACGGGTACACCGGTCCCGGGGGAGCCGCGGGCAGCCCGCGGGAAACCGCACGAACCCGCCACAAAACCGCCCCTCGTCCTGCGCCGCGGGGCCGCGTCGGTAGCGAGGTCTGTGCCGTGCCGCGCGCGCCCAGCAGCGACGCAGCTGCCGGGCAGCAGAGTGCGCGAAAACTACAGCTCCCGCCGTGCCCCGGGGAGCCAACATGGCCGACCGGAAGCCCCGCTCACGTGACTACAGCGCCCGCCCGTCGCCCACGCACCCGGAATCCCGGCCCCGCGCGGCTCCGGGAAGCGCCGCCGCCCGGCCCCGACCCGGAGCGGCTTCTGCCGCCGGTCCCGCCGCACCGCGCGGCTTTCCCCAGCAGCCACCAGGCGACCGACCGCGCGTCCCCGCTCACCTTCTCTCTGCTGCTCCCTCGGCTCGCACCGGCTCCTCCTCTAGCACCTCCCCGGACAGGGAGGGGCCGCTGCCCGCAGCCTCACTGCCCGCCCCTGGCGCTCCTCCAGCCCGGCCCACGCTCCCCCCCCCAGCGGTAACTATAGCTACCAGCACCGGGATTAACCGCCTGACATGCCCCTCAGGCCCCCGAACTTGCGCTCTATGAGCTGCCAGTCCTCCAGTCCCGGGACTGCCACCGCGCATGCGGGGGGGGGGGGGGGGGGGGGGGCGGGGGTGTGTGTGGCCAGCCGCAGCAAACAGGCGGAGGCGTGGCCAGCAGCCGCGAATGCGCGGTGGGCGGGGGCGAGGGTCTCCCCGCCAAGAGTCAGCCAGTCGCTCCGGACAGGGCGTTACAGCCGTCCCATCTGGGTCGCCAAAAAACTGTTATCCCAAAACAGGATTCCTGCCCGGCGGGCAATAAACCCATCTGAACACGCTCAGGAGAGATACCGTATTTATTCAGGCCTGGCTGCTTGGGGGACTTTTCCACAAATCACGTACACCAACAGCAGGTTTTCATGCTTCTCTTACACACAAAAATCAGATCTTAGTGCTTTTCCAAACACACCTATTAGATACTGATTGCTAGTGATTAACATGCATTTAGAATATGGCTTAGGTAATGCTTCTATGACTACACATGCTCAGGGAAAGGGTCTTAACCTGGGCAGAGTTTTCATTCTTATAAGGAAGG
The DNA here is from genome assembly GCF_047716275.1 of Strix uralensis. Taxonomy (NCBI): domain Eukaryota; kingdom Metazoa; phylum Chordata; class Aves; order Strigiformes; family Strigidae; genus Strix; species Strix uralensis. The sequence continues at coordinate 145,861 of NC_133975.1, forward strand.
TAGTTCACCGTCAGGACACTCAAAAATTAGTTTCATTGTCAAGTTAATTAATTGATTAGTCCGTTTGCCAGGTTGTCAAATAACTCATCCTCAAAAGTGCAGACAGAAAAAGAAAAGGGAACACCAGGATGAGAGAGAGAAAGTGAGAGAGTAAGGGGGAGCAGGACAGAATAATAGAAAGAAAAGGTATAGAGAAGAAAAAAAAATAAATCACAGAATGGGGAAGAGAGGGACAGGAAGGGACTGGGACATATAAGGGGGGCGACAGGGTCCCAAGGGCCTGGGACTCACTGCAGCTCTCGCTCTCAGCAGTGCCCGGAGAATTGGACAGGTCAGACGCTTCTTTCTCCTTCCTTCCTCAGGCCCCTCTTCTTCTCTCGAAACTCCAGTCGCCTGGCTGTCCTCCCCCTAAAAGAATAGGCACACCACGATAGCGGACAACAGCGTGTGCTGCAGCCCGTTATTGGCGCATGCGCACTGGCGCCGCCGCTTTCTTGCTCGCTGCTGCCGCCATCTGGCCAGAAGCCACTACTGCAGCCCGCGATTCGCACAAGCCCCAATCGTGGGCTGCAGTACCGGCTTTTGGCCACTTATCGGCAACAACGAGCACGGAAGCGGCGGCGAGACTGCACATGCGCCAATAACGGGTTGCAGTACCCGTCTTTGGCCACAGGGCGGCAGCAACGAGCACGAAAGCGACGGCACTAGTGCGCATGGGCCAATAACGGGCTGCAGTACCCACTTTTAACCACAAGGCAGCAGCAGCGAGCAAGAAAGCAGCGGCGCTACTCCCCATGTGCCAATAACGGGCTGCAGTACCTGCTTTGGGCCACAGGGCGGCAGAAACGAGCACGAAAGCGGCGGAAAGACTCCACATGAGCCAATAACGGGCTGCTATACCTCCTTTTGTCTGCCCTGTGGTCAAAAGCAGGTACTGCAGCCCGTTATTGAGCATGCGCACTGGCGCCGCCGCTTTCTTGCTCGCTGCTGTCGCCCTGTGGTCAAAAGCGTGTACTACAACCCGTTTTTCGCGCATGCGCACTGGCGCCGCCACGTTCTTGCTCGTTGCTGCCGCCCTGTGGCCAGAATCGGGTACTGCAGCCCGTGATTGGCGCATGCGCAGTAGCGCCGCCGCTTCCTTGCTCGCTGCTGCCGCCGTCTGGCCAGAAGCCGCTACTGCAGCCCGCGATTAGCACAAGCGCCAATCGCGGGCTGCAGTACCGGCTTTTGGCCACTTATCGGCAACAACGAGCACGGAAGCGGCGGCGAGACTGCACATGCGCCAATAACGGGCTGCAGTACCCGTCTTTGACCACAGGGCGGCAGCAACGAGCACGAAAGCGACGGCACTAGTGCGCATGGGCCAATAACGGGCTGCAGTACCCGCTTTTAACCACAGGGTAGCAGCAGCGAGCAAGAAAGCGGTGGCGCTACTCCCCATGAGCCAATAACGGGCTGCAGTACCTGCTTTTGGCACACGGCGGCAGCAGCGAGCACGAAAGCGGCGGAAAGACTCCACATGAGCCAATAACGGGCTGCTATACCTCCTTTTGTCTGCCCTGTGGTCAAAAGCAGGTACTGCAGCCCGTTATTGAGCATGCGCACTGGCGCCGCCGCTTTCTTGCTCGCTGCTGTCGCCCTGTGGTCAAAAGCGTGTACTACAACCCGTTTTTCGCGCATGCGCACTGGCGCCGCCGCTTTCTTGCTCGTTGCTGCCGCCCTGTGGCCAGAATCGGGTACTGCAGCCCGTGATTGGCGCATGCGCAGTAGCGCCGCCGCTTTCTTGTTCGTTGCTGCCGCCCTGTGGTCAAAAGCGTGTACTACAACCCGTTTTTCGCGCATGCGCACTGGCGCCGCCGCTTTCTTGCTCGTTGCTGCCGTCCTGTGGCCAGAATCGGGTACTGCAGCCCGAGATTGGCGCATGCGCACTGGCGCCGCCGCTTTCTTGCTCGTTGCTGCCGCCCTGTGGTCAAAAGCGTGTACTACAACCCGTTTTTCGCGCATGCGCACTGGCGCCGCCGCTTTCGTGCTCGCTGCTGCCGCCGTCTGGCCAGAAGCCGCTACTGCAGCCCGCGATTAGCACAAGCGCCAATCGCGGGCTGCAGTACCGGCTTTTGGCCACTTATCGGCAACAACGAGCACGGAAGCGGCGGCGAGACTGCACATGCGCCAATAACGGGCTGCAGTACCCGTCTTTGACCACAGGGCGGCAGCAACGAGCACGAAAGCGACGGCACTAGTGCGCATGGGCCAATAACGGGCTGCAGTACCCGCTTTTAACCACAGGGTAGCAGCAGCGAGCAAGAAAGCGGTGGCGCTACTCCCCATGCGCCAATAACGGGCTGCAGTACCTGCTTTTGGCACACGGCGGCAGCAGCGAGCACGAAAGCGGCGGAAAGTCTCCACATGAGCCAATAACGGGCTGCTATACCTCCTTTTGTCTGCCCTGTGGTCAAAAGCAGGTACTGCAGCCCGTTATTGAGCATGCGCACTGGCGCCGCCGCTTTCTTGCTCGCTGCTGTCGCCCTGTGGTCAAAAGCGTGTACTACAACCCGTTTTTCGCGCATGCGCACTGGCGCCGCCGCTTTCTTGCTCGTTGCTGCCGCCCTGTGGCCAGAATCGGGTACTGCAGCCCGTGATTGGCGCATGCGCACTGGCGCCGCCGCTTTCTTGCTCGTTGCTGCCGCCCTGTGGTCAAAAGCCTGTACTACAATCCGTTTTTCGCGCATGCGCACTGGCGCCGCCGCTTTCTTGCTCGTTGCTGCCGCCCTGTGGTCAAAAGTGTGTACTACAACCCGGTTTTCGCGCATGCGCACTGGCGCCGCCGCTTTCTTGCTCGTTGCTGCCGCCCTGTGGCCAGAATCGGGTACTGCAGCCCGTGATTGGCGCATGCGCACTGGCGCCGCCGCTTTCTTGCTCGTTGCTGCCGCCCTGTGGTCAAAAGCGTGTACTACAACCCGTTTTTCGCGCATGCGCACTGGCGCCGCCGCTTTCTTGCTCGTTGCTGCCGCCCTGTGGCCAGAATCGGGTACTGCAGCCCGTGATTGGCGCATGCGCAGTAGCGCCGCCGCGTCCTTGCTCGCTGCTGCCGCCGTCTGGCCAGAAGCCGCTACTGCAGCCCGCGATTAGCACAAGCGCCAATCGTGGGCTGCAGTACCGGCTTTTGGCCACTTATCGGCAACAACGAGCACGGAAGCAGCGGCGAGACTGCACACGCGCCAATAACGGGCTGCAGTACCCGCTTTTAACCACAGGGCGGCAGTAACGAGCAAGAAAGCGACGGCACTAATGCGCATGAACCCATAGCGGGCTGCAGTACCCACTTTTAACCACAGGGCGGCAGCAGCGAGCAAGAAAGCAGCGGCGCTACTCCCCATGTGCCAATAACGGGCTGCTGTACCTGCTTTTGGCCACAAGCCGGCAGCAGCGAGCACGAAAGCGGCGACGCCAATGCGCATGGGCCAATAACGGGCTGCAGTACCCGCTTTTAACCACAGGGTAGCAGCAGCGAGCAAGAAAGCGGTGGCGCTACTCCCCATGCGCCAATAACGCGCTGCAGCACCCCTTTTGGCTACACGATGGCAGCAACGAGCACGACATTGCCGCCGCCAGTGCGCATGCGACAATAACGGTCTGCAATAAGCCATTTTAACCACTCACCTGGGACAACCCCAACAGATGATCCACTCTGGAGAACTGACCCTCACCGCATAATTCACACCAGAGAACTCCCAGCAATGCCCCTCAAACAGCCACCGTCTACACCCCAGATTTTCCCCAAATTGAGTCTGTCTTTTTTATTTCTGTAATAGAAACTGGAGGTTTTTGCTTTTCCAAAATACTCCACTTCGGTTTTTTTCAGCACTTCTCCACAACATCAAAATTGGTGATTTTTGGTTTTGTGCATGAAAAGGGTGGGTTTTCTGCTCTCCAGCTGCACCACTCCAGGCAGGTTTGGCTTTCCCAGGAGCCCCAAATCGAAGTTTTTTTCCCCAAAAATCCTGTATTTTTTCCATCCCATTGCAGACCCTGAATCAGGGTGCTTGGGGTATATTTGTGCTGTGGCAGCGACACAGGGCTGGCCCCGTGGTCAGGGGGTTAACGGCCGCCAGGCAAACCTGGCCCGGGGGGACCTGTCGAGCATCAGAAGATGCTGACAACAACACACCTGAAAAACAAAAACCCCAAATCCTATTCCGGCATCTTGAAAAACTAACACAGAAGAAAGTTCCGTCAGAACAAGGGACAGGATAGCAGTGGAGCTCGGGGAGGACTCTGCGTGAACAGGTCAGCTCCACATACAACACACCCTGGCAAGGCCGGAGCGATTTCAACTCCTCAAATCACCAGCAAGGCCGATCGATACGATCCCGAGCACATCGTGCCCATAAAAACAAACGCTCTTGCTGGTGTCGGAATGTCTCATCCCGTCCTTACAGCAGGGCTGCAGGGAGGGAACCCTGCGAGGCTGCAGGACAAGGTTGTACCGTCATCACAACCTACGGCTGACGGATCCGCCGCGGCCCTTGCGCTGCTGCTGCTGCTGCTGCACATCCTGCTTGCTTGGTCAATAAAATCAGAAGTGAAGTGTAAAACTTTAAAGGCTAAAACAAAGAATAAAGAATAAAGCTCAGTCCTTCACTCTTTAGTATAAAGGTGGGCATACACTTATAGAAACGTTTTTATTAGATGTGTAAGAATTTGATATTCCTTTTGCATTCCCTGAACTTGCCCAGCTGTGAGCTGATACCATTAGACTATCTCCAAAATACACAAAGAAAACTTGACGAGAGGGGCGTTTGGTGTGTTCCATAATTAGCAGGGACGTCTGGCCAGCTGCACCACCCAAGAGTACTACTGCCAAATACATCATCTCTGAAGATCCACTCTGATGGAGAGTTCATAAAATGAAACTTCCTTGAGAAAGGTTTCCATTTTGTAAAGTCTCTTTCTAACTGAAGTCAAGATTAGACACTGTAGGGCAGCGGTCCCTCATCCCTCAACTCAGCTTTCAGAGGGCCGGGGGTCTGAATCCATCCTCAACAAAAACCACATCAGCTAACCGGGACATTCCTGCAGCTGCCAGGTTCCTCTTCATCATCTGCAAAAAAACCAACAGTGCCAGCAGTCAGCATCACGTCAGCTGACACACCTCTGCCACAACACCCTCCACCTCAACAGCCACGGGGCTTTCCGCTCAGCTGCTCTGTGCAGGGTCCAGTGTCGGACGCTGCGGCCAGCGTGGCCCGTGGCACCTACGATACCAAAAGACAGAGAGCTACCACTGTGCTTGCGAGAAATCACCAGCACTGTGCTCCTCCTCTCTAACACCCAGCTCACCTCAAACGCTCATCCGATTCCAAAGGCAGCGTGCCCGGCTCCTGCAAAACCAAAGAGAAATGCTTCATCGAGCTGCCACGTGACTCTCTGCACAGAAACCCTGACCCAGCCGACAACTGCCTCGCTGTCAAGACTGCTCAGCGGCACGCGGCTTCGCCCCTCCCAGCCTACATGTGGCACCTGCATAAACCAAAGCGAGAGGCACAAGCTGAACCTGCAGCCTGCCCACACCGACTGCCATCTCCTGCCCCGTTACCTTGGCCGCTCACCCACCCTGCCTCTGACATTTACCGGTCGCCCACGTCGAGGCCTGGGTACCACCTGTAAGACACAGACAACAGGAGATGCTTCTAGCTTCACCAACAGTACGACACATGAAAAACAACTGCTACTTCAGCCCACGCGTCTCACCTTGCCCGAGTCACCTCCGGTGCCGATATCCTGCTTTGCACCTTCAAAACAAAAAAAACCCCAAACCGATAAGCCAGTCATGTAGCAACCAGTCACGTCTTCTCCTCCGACACCACACGCTGACCCACCTTCTTACAGTGCCCTGCTCGCTGCCTCTGTCACTCTTTGGTGCATATATTGTCCCTCTGGATCTGAAAAAAATTTTTAAGCAGGTCACCTGGATGCTGAGTGACAGCTTAACAATTCCAGAGTTCTTGACTCCATGTAGGAACACCGTCTAGGGTCTCATTACAGCCTGCCATTAAAAAAAACATAGAAACAAAACAGCATTAAGCCCTACACACACGAGCCTTAACACCTTTGAGATTCCATCTGTTCAACTACCACTCCCGCAGCCTCTCCCAGATAGCTCCGGTCATCCCCGTGACATCCTTGCCTGCTGCTGAGGGCTGCTTGCTCTGAGGGGGCTGTACCTAAACAGTCCAGGCAAATCAACATTAACTACAGACTCTTAGTGCTATTCTTCCCCTGACCGACATCGCTGTGCCCCCAGGCAGGGCAGTTCCAACCCACATACGTGTGCAGGCTGACACGCCAGAGAGTAAGAGAAGAGTGCTCTGAAGAGTGCCAAAAAACAAAATCCAAAGGGAGCTGAAGTGACAGAAGAGTGGGGTGGCGTACACAAAAGGACTCGGAAGACATCGTTGTAGAGAGTAGAGGAGTTAGGAGGGTAAGGAAAGAAGCCTTGCAGACACAGCGAGGGCCCTGGAGTCTCAGGAGGACAGAGGAGGACAGCCAAAAGTATGCTCAAGGACATGATGAAGAATTCCGAAGGGGATTTGAAGAAACTACAGGTGTCCTCAGCAGACCAGGTAGGTATCCTAGCTAGCACAGAGGACAACGCGAGCGTTCTGCAGATGAAAGGTGGCATCAGGAAAGGGTCTCAGGGAGGAAGAAGGGTGCAGAGTGCACCACGGTGCCAAAAGGGGGCTGTGGGGCACGAGGTTGGCCTCAGTAGGTGTGATGACAGCAGGAGCAGGGTGCTGAGACTGAAAGAGAGACAGAGGGCGGCTCTGGGACACGGTGCAAAAGTCAAGGCGTTCCAGCAACGTACAGATGTCCCCAGGGGATGAGCGACTGAATGGAGACATCCAAGACAGCAGTGAAGACTGTGAGAGAGCTCTGGGGCACAGAGAAAGCCTGAGGAAGGGTTCTGTCTGAGTAAGAGAGACATCGAACCCCCACCTGGGCTTTTTATTAAACACAATTTTAAAAAAACATTCACTATCTCAACATTAAATACAACCTGAAATGAAAAAAACTTCACACACACAAGGTTAGACACATTCAGAAACTGACGCTCATTCAACAGCCACTCGATCCACCCCTCACTCCAAACATCCGTTCCACTGCCCACCTGCCACAGTGGCAGATCACCCCCATTCTAAACCCACCCCTGGAACTGCCTCACCGTGCGCCTCGGCAGCGTCGCTGCTCCACACGCCCCCACGGTGTCAGCCTTCCTAACCGGGAGCCAAGGAAGATGTTTCGCAACGGGCCCCGCTCCCGCTCCTCCTTCGCTTGCGTTTGTACGCTCCGGCAAACCTCGCTCAAGGATTTTCTCTGGGGATCCAGATGGCCCTGTGTCACCTGCAGAACACAAAGCCCTGCAAAGCAAGGCGTAGTCAAAACCGACAGCGAGTGCTGCAGTGCAATACACAACCAGAACAACCAACGTGGGAGGAGCCAGGCTTTAAGGCCGAGGCCCACAAGGACACGGGGGGTGAAGTGCTGTAGGGGAGGGACCTCTATGGAAACAGAACTCTGAAGAGCAGAGCTGTCATTCTGGCCCAGATCTCCTCCACAAAGGCAACCCTCCACAAACATCTGTGATGCAAAAGACACCGTAAGCTCCACTCACGAGACGGGGAGTGCTCAACGGGCTCTTTTCCAAAGCAGCAAGGCATCCGAGACCCTATGGACGCCTACCAAGGTGCATGCGCCATGCAGAGAGCCCACGGGGTACCACAGAGACATGGGGAAGGCACCGCACACAAGACAGAACACAGACACCACAAATGACACGAGTACACTGACACAGGCCAGAACATGCACATCCTGTGGGACAGACCCTGCTCTCTTCCCCCAGACTTAAGGAAGCCTAAATAGCCCTCTCCACATCCCTGATGGTAGAGCCTCTGCTGGCCCCACCCTACCCACGGGTTTTGCCCCTTGACTTACCTTTCAGAGAGCACGCTCCAGAATCCATCCTCATCAGGAGCACGTCATCTCACTGGGATGCTCCCGCATTCAACAGGTTCCTCTCCATCACCTGCAAGACAGTGCGCGGCCAGTCACCACAAACGTGGAGTTTGGCCTGGTGCACGCTGGCCTCCCAAGCTTCGGGGTCCCATGCCACCCCGACACCCACCTCCTCCTTTCCCCCGCAGCCCCCAGGGCCCTCCCACAACCCTCCACCTCTCACCTGCCTGCAAAACCAGCCAAACTGCATTCTGCTTTTGGCCCCCAAACCAGCTGCCTTAGTGCCTCTTTCTGAGCCCAAAAACCTGCCTGCTGAGCCTCTTCTCAAGTCCCAAAAATGCACGACTTGACCTTTGTTTCTGAGCCCAAAGCCACACAACTCCGTCTGTTTCTGAGTCCCTCAATCAGCCACACGCGTCTGTTCTCAAGCCCCAGGAAGGCAAAACGTTGCCTCCATTTCTGGCCCACGGCACAGCTCACCCCGTCTGCTCTCTGACCCCCTCCGCAGTCCCCACGGGCGATGCCGAGGGGTGGGGGGGGTGGGGTGAATGCAGCCACCCCACAGCCCTGCACTCCCAGAACCCCACGTGCAGGTTTGGGGAAACGCTTGGGGATTGCAGCACTTCCGGGGGCCGCCACTGCGCATGCGCACTGCCGGGGCACGGGCACACCGGTCCTGGGGGAGCCGCGGGCAGCCCGCGGGAAACCGCACGAACCTGCCACAAAACCGCCCCTCGCGCAGTGCCGCGGGGCCGCGCCGGTAGCAAGGACTGTGCCGTGCCGCGCGCGCCCGGCAGCGACGCAGCTGCCGGGCGGCCGAGTGCCGACAAACTACAGCTCCCGGCGTGCCCCGGGGAGCCAACAGGGCCGACCGGAAGCCCCGCTCACGTGACTACAGCGCCTCCCACACTGGCACAGGCGGCCGTCCCGGCTTTCTGACCCTACGGGGACACCGTGCTTTCCCACCCCCCCGTCGCCCATACACCCAGAAGCCCGGCCGAGCGCAGCCCCGCGCGTCTCCGGGAAGCGCCGCTGCCCCGCCTGGCCCCGACCCGGAGGGGCTTCTGCCGCGGGTCCCGCCACACAGCGCGACACCCCCCGTTGCGGCTTTCCCCGGCAGCCGCTAGGCGACCGACCACGCGACCCCGCTCACCTTCTCTCTGCTGCTCCCTCGGCTCGCACCGGCTCCTCCTCCAGCAGCGTCCCGGAGAGGGAGGGGCCGCTGCCCGCAGCCTCACTGCCCGCCCCTGGGGCTCCTCCAGCGCGGCGCACGCTCCTCCCCCCCCCCCGCGGTAACTCTAGCGACCAGCACCGGGATTAAGGCCAGGCAGCGTGTCCTCAGTGCAGCCTCTGGAAGAGGGCAAGCGGCAGAAGCACTGACCGTTATTGCCGTAGATCGGCACCGGCGCTGCCGTTCCGCTCTTTACGCCCCGAGCACCCGCCGACAGCGCGGGGGGGGCGGAATTATCCGAGCATGACCATCCGTACGGCCGTGCGCGGGCAGGTGCAACACCGAATAGGGTCCGGGTGGGAACAGTGACCCGCGTCAAGGTGCAACCCCTAATAGGGTCCGTGCGGGAACAGTGATCCGCGGCAAGGTGCAACCCCGAATACGGTCCGGGCGGAAACAGTGACCAGGGAGAGCGTGCAACCTGGAATAGCGACCGGGCGGAAACAGTGACCCGCGGCAAGGTGCAGTCCCGGAATAGGGTCCGGGCGGTGACAGTGACTTGGGGGAGATACTGGGGGGGGGGCTGTAAGAGGTGTGTTTGGGTTGTGATTTTTCAGCTGTGAAGAGAGGTGAAGGTCACCTTCACACCACCCCCCCCCTCCGTCGCACACGCACCTGGAAGCCCGGCCAAGCACGGCCCGGGGAAGCGACGCCGCCGACCGGCCCCGACCCGGAGCGGCTTCTGCTGTCGGTCCCGCCGCACCGCGGGGCACCCACCCCGTTGCGGCTTTACCCGGCAGCCGCCAGGCGACCGACCACGCGGCCCCGCTCACCTTCTCTCTGCTGCTCCCGCGCATCGCACCGGCTCCTCCTCCAGCACCTCCCAGGACAGGGAGGGGCCGCTGCCCACAGCCTCACTGCCCGCTGCTGGGGCTCATCCAGCCCGGCCCACGCTCCCACCCTCCCCCCTGCGGTAACTATAGCGACCAGCACCGGGATTAACCGCCTGAACTGCCCCTCAGTCCCGCGAACTCGCGCTGTAGGAGCTGCCAGTCCGCCACTCCCGGGGCCACCGCGACGCATGCGCAGACAGTAAAACTCATTAACTTGACTTTTTTCTTTCCCCAAAAGAGAATGAAATGCAGACATAGTATGAAGATCGTGAGCACTGCCAACTAACGAGGACAGTCCCTGCTCAGGCTGAACTGCCTCCACTGTTGTCAGTAACACGACAAGAAGCCATACGAGCAGGTGATTTTAACCGGGCAGAGAAGACCCCAGAACTAGCGTGTGGCGACCACGAGTGCATGAAGCTGAGAAAATACTTAAACAGAAATACAACAAACATGGGGAACCCGAGGGGTTACCTCAGGGATAAAAGACACTGTCGAACGCCTGCAAGGGGCAGAGGAAGAAACCAGAGAATACTGAAGAGCGGGTCGGAGCAGTGTAACCTTTACCACGGGAGCGCTAGTAACAGCACGCGCGCCTTTCTGCCTTGGCTCCCCAGCTGTCAAAAGGGTTTAACGACCCTTGTCTGGGTCTCGTGCATGTATGTCTTTAAGGACTTAGCACAGGGATGATCTCTGTAGGTGAGTCCATGTCAAATGGAACGTGGCACTGGTTTCCTCAGCGCTACCGCAATACAAATCGTAATTGGTATTTCTGAAGGGTAACTGAGTCTTCACCTGGGATTTTTAGCTACATACGAGATCTGAAGAAACTCTTGGAGAACGACTGATCCCGGTGGCAGTGCAAGCTACTTCTCCACTGCGTTTGACATCATGAGGTGCTCGGGCGGCGGCCCGTCACTCACACCTGCAAGGCTTTCGGGAAAGAAGGAAAAAAGCCAGCCAGGCTCTGCAGCCTTTTAGGGAAAGAAAGCGTTAGCCTGACACGTGATTGTCGTTGGTTCCCGGGCATTCTCTGAGAGTTGCCCCCCGCGGGGGGATGTTGCCCCCCGAGGGGGGATACTGCCCCCGGCCACCTCCACTCCCACTCGCCAGCACTCACCTGCCAACACAACTTCTGAGCTGCAGATGAGCACAACGGGGCTCCGTTGCCTCAAGTTTGGGCACAGGCAGGGCAAACCCTTCCTGAACCGCTCAAGTTTTATTAGAGAAAGTTCAGGAGAAAGGGAGGGAGTGGAGGAAAACACTCCATGGTTGTGGAGTGGCAGCTGCTGCTGCTGCTTCACTTCCTTCACGGAGCTCACGGGTGTGCTGCACTTCTTGGCAGCTCGCTCAGGCACGTTCCGGGGTCTGTCTCAACTTTAACGGCATTAAAATAGAAGGTTAAGAAGTGAAGCGGTCGTGCCGATCGTTTACACCTTTACCGGTAGCAGCACCTTGCATTTCTCAAAAGGAACCTTTCCTGCTTTTGCCCCCAACTGGGCAGCAATTTGACCCCAGTCCACTCCAACGAACACCTTCGCTGTGGAAGCGGCACTCAAACTCACAAGTTCGTGACGGTGACGCTTTCTTTTGACTTTCCTAAGGCGCAGGTTTGCAGCGCTTCTCGGAAGGAGATGGGAACACTGCAGTTACTGACGGCCTCCTCAGCCTCGAGATGCAGAAGGATGGAGGCCGAGACAGTCAGGGAGGGCCGGGGCCTTGTCCGCTCTCAGAAACCCTCCCCACTTTGCTCTGCACACCAGTCCCGTGCGGAACACGTGCAGCCGCGGCTCTGGCTGGCCCCGACAGCTAGCCCGTCCATCCCCTTGCCAGGAACTAGCGCCCCGCCGGCTACAGCTCAGCCCAAAGCCAAACCAACATAAAATCGCTCCTACGGCGACACCGTCCCACCACCAACCTCGTCTCTGGAAACCGCCACCTGATCTCCCCCTGTTTTGCTGATTAGGGGTATCAATTAAACTCAGACACCAGAGTGAAAAGCGCAGGCATCTTTTACTAGAAATAACGTAACAGAATAATACAGAAAACATACAGTAAGAAAACACAGAATAGTGCACTCAAAGAAACAGGAAAATACAGGGTAATGCATCAAATCATTACTACCCGAGAGGGAGGGAATAGCGATTAAGAAAGACCCATCACCACTTGCACCCGTTCCCATCATCCAGACCCGCAGGCGCTGGGCAGCCCCGGTTACAGCGAGGATTTGGAGAGCCTTTCCCGGCAAGTGGGAAGTCCTACGCGGTGCGTCCACCCGTAGGTGAGGCTTCCAAAGTCGCTGTGAGCGGGTCCAGCCTTATATACCCAAAAATCAGCAAGCCAGAATAGCTGGCACCTTTGATTTGAGCGGAAATATCTGGTTTTAATCTCACTTTAGATTCCCCCAGAGCCTGGCCAGGGCTCAGGGGAGAAGCTAAGGGAGTTCCTCGGCTTATCTAATTGCATTAGGTGCAAGGTCTCGCATCAGGCCACAGCGACACACAACGGTCTCCATGACCCTGTTATTTTATCCACACACAAAGAAAGATAAATATACATTCAAGATAGCTACGTCTTCCATACGTATCTCGCTAATGATTACATACTGAGTTAGCAGCTTCGGCTCAGGGCCTGCTGCTCAGGCTTCAACACTTCCACTTTTTACATCAGAACCGTGCAGGTGCTGAAAGAGAAGCATTCAGAACAGGGGAAACCACCTTCAAATCCCTGCTCCCGACTGCTCTTCCCCCGGCATGCCACACAGCCTCAAAGGACACTTCGGGTGGCTGCAGAGCCCTCCCTCTCCCCACAGCTGGTGCGGCCACACCAAACTAAAAAAAGGAGTTTCCTGACAACTTCAGGGAGTCGAGTCAACTTCAGGCGGATTTGGAGCAGTTTCTAAAACTCTGGGGAACTGCCAAGAACCAAGTACCTGCTTGAGAGGCACAGAAAACATCCCCAAAGGGGCAGGGATGCTTGAGGACTGCTTTCTCTCGCTTCTTCGGCAGCCTGCTGCTGCTCATCCCCCCGCTCGCTCTTACCTTTGCAGGCCCGTCTGCACGCGACGGTCGTCTCTTCCTTGTTCACCACCAGCTGCTGCAATGGCAGAAGGACGCCGTCGGGTCTGAGAAGGACGCCGGCCCCCGGACAGAGCTCGCCACAGCACCACCCGAATCCCAGACGCCCTCCCACCCGCAACCCCGTATAACCTAACACCACCACTCCCCCCCCCCAAAAAAAAAAAACTCACAGATCGGCTTTTCTCACCCAATCGACGCTCCGGGGCTGCCACGCGTGCAGTGCCGGCCGGCGCTGGAGCTGGGCTCGGAGTTGGGAACTCTGGACAAAGGGGAGCTGGGCACACAAAAGCGGCGGCCAAGGAAGCTGCGCCCCTGCTTACGGGGGGCTCGAGCCGCTGCCGGCACTGCAGAGTGCCGGGGCCTGCAGGTCACTCACTGGCCAGCCCCGGACTTACAGGGCAGCCTCTGCTGGCTGCCTACAGCAGCCCGCCCAGCCCTGATTACAGGGCGGCCGAGCGGCTCCTGGGGACAGAGGGCTCCACGGCTCGTGGCACTCGCCCCGAGTACGGGGCGGGCACGCTGGCAGGTCGCCAGCCAGGACAGGCGGCCACCCAGGCAGAGACCCGGGCCCTGAACACAGGCGGGTCGCACGCTGGCCGCGCTACGGCCACGGGGCTTCGCTCTCTCCTTCGAAAGGAGGGGCAAGGAGGGGCAAGCCGGGACTCGCCCTCCGCTCGCGGGCTCAGAGGGGACCGACCCCCTGTTGCTGCACAGAGCCCTTCTTTCCCTCCCGGGAAGTTTAAGCTAAGTACGCTGCAGTGATTTCAACAGGGGCCTAAACGAGAAGCTCATTCGCTCGCTCACTCACACCCACAGACACAGGCACAGGCACAGGCAGGCACACACACACAGACAGGGACAAACAAAACTTCCCAGAAGAGAGAGCGAGCTCTGTGCAGCCAGAGTCTGGGGAGCCATCCCTTCCCACGAGCAGGAGAGCAGAGCCCCAGACCTGCCCCCCAGGACGCACACAGGCCACAGCGACTCAACGTGCCACGGGGCTTCACGGGTGGCCAAGGGACAAATGCCGTGACACGCCCCGACTCCAGGGGGTCACGCTGGCCAGGCCGCCAGCAGCCAGAAAGCCGCCGGGGCCGGGGAAACGGCCCTCCCATGCTTACAGGGCGGGCGTGGGGTCCGGAGAGCCCCATTTCCCCCTCGGCGCGGAGACAGCGCCGCTCACTCTCCTGACAGGGCCGCCCTTCTCTCCGGGCAGCCAAACCGTGGGGCAAGGTGGCAAAAGACCAGAGACCCGAGCCCTGCTTACAGGGAGGTCACCCAGCGCAGCGCCGGCCAGGGCACCAGAAGTGCCGGCAACGGTCTCGTGGGACCGCAGCCCCGGTAACAGGGAGGTCCCCTTTGTCCAGAGCTCCCTTCTCTCGCCCCACTCCTCTCTTCAGCCCGCCGCTCCTCACGATGCCTCGCCTTTCTTCTCCAGGAGCTGCTGCTTGGAAGGGGAGCACAGTCAGGCGCCAGCTCCCCCACCCGGAGGATGGAGCAGAGGCCCCAGCCCTGCTTCCAGGGCGCTGGCCCAGCTCAAAGCACTGCCAGGCCTGCCCGGGCCGGACCTGGGCCCGGGCTCGCAGGCACCGTTGCCTCCCAGCCTCCTGCCTTCCCCCGTGCCTCTCTTCCTCCCAAGCTGCTCCTGGGGCTGACAGCACACAGAAAGAGGGCTAGGGCAGGGCACGCCCAGCCCTGCACGTCTCAGCCCCACGCCTCTGAAAGGCCGGGGCCAGGGACACCGGCCTGCTCACAGGGGAGGGTCCCTCGTCCCTCCCAGCACCTCCCCTTAAGCACAGGGGATGCTCACGGCCTTCCTTACAGGGGGTTCTCCCTTGGCTCGGCCCGCTCAACGAGCCCCGTGCACTTCAAGGCTCCCATCTACGCCCGAGTTATGGGCTGGCCGTCCTGACTGCAGCTCACCACCACGGTGGGCTTTAGGAGCCCCGCTTCCCGCCTCGGCTGCGGAGACGGTGCTGCTCACCCCCCTCAGACGCTTGCCACCTGCCCGGGCAGCCGAACCATGGGGCAACGTGGCAAAAGGCCGGCAAAAAAACAAAGACCTGAGCCCCGCTTACAGGGAGATCACCCAGCACAAAGCCGGCCAGGGCACAAAGCCGGCCAGGGCACCAAAGGTCCTGGTGACACCCTTGCACGACCAGAGCCCAGTGACAGGGTGGTCCTGTTGCCCAGAGCGCCCTTCTTTTGCCTCCACTTGTTGCCCAGACTTCCTCCGCTCCTCCCCCTGCTCTCTCTTGCCTTTGAAGGTCTTTCCGCACGCAACGTTTGGCTCTTCCTTCTTCTCTGCCAGCTCCTGTAATGGCAGAAGGACGCCGTCAGGTCTGAGAGGGACACCGGCCCCCGGACAGAGCTCGCCACAGCACCACCCGAATCCCAGACGCCCTCCCACCCGCAACCCCGTATAACCTAACACCACCACCACCCCCCGCCTCCCCCAAAACAACCTCACAGATCAGCTTTTCTCACCCAATCGACGCTCCGGGGCTGCCACGCGTGCAGTGCCGGCCGGCGCTGGAGCTGGGCTCGGAGTTGGGAACTCTGGACAAAGGGGAGCTGGGCACACAAAAGCGGCGGCCAAGGAAGCTGCGCCCCTCCTTACGGGGGGCTCGAGCCGCTGCCGGCACTGCAGAGTGCCGGGGCCTGCAGGTCACTCACTGGCCAGCCCCGGACTTACAGGGCAGCCTCTGCTGGCTGCCTACAGCAGCCCGCCCAGCCCTGATTACAGGGCGGCCGAGCGGCTCCTGGGGACAGAGGGCTCCACGGCTCGTGGCACTCGCCCAGAGTATGGGGCGGGCACGCTGGCAGGTCGCCAGCCAGGACAGGCGGCCACCCAGGCAGAGACCCGGGCCCTGAACACAGGCGGGTCGCACGCTGGCCGCGCTACAGCCACGGGGCTTCGCTCTCTCCTTCGAAAGGAGGGGCAAGGAGGGGCAAGCCGGGACTCGCCCTCCGCTCGCGGGCTCAGAGGGGACCGACCCCCTGTTGCTGCACAGAGCCCTTCTTTCCCTCCCGGGAAGTTTAAGCTAAGTACGCTGCAGTGATTTCAACAGGGGCCTAAACGAGAAGCTCATTCGCTCGCTCACTCACACCCACAGACACAGGCACAGGCAGGCACACACACACAGACACACACACAGACAGGGACAAACAAAACTTCCCGGAAGAGAGAGCGAGCTCTGTGCAGCCAGTGTCTGGGGAGCCATCCCTTCCCACGAGCAGGAGAGCAGAGCCCCAGACCTGCCCCCCAGGACGCACACCGGCCACAGCGACTCAACGTGCCACGGGGCTTCACGGGGTGGCCAAGGGACAAATGCCGTGACACGCCCCGACTCCAGGGGGTCACGCTGGCCAGGCCGCCAGCAGCCAGAAAGCCGCCGGGGCCGGGGAAACGGCCCTCCCCTGCTTACAGGGCGGGCGTGGGGTCCGGAGAGCCCCATTTCCCCCTCGGCGCGGAGACAGCGCCGCTCACTCTCCTGACAGGGCTGCCCATCTCTCCGGGCAGCCAAACCGTGGGGCAAGGTGGCAAAAGACCAGAGACCCGAGCCCTGCTTACAGGGAGGTCACCCAGCGCAGCGCCGGCCAGGGCACCAGAAGTGCCGGCAACGGTCTCGTGCGACCGCAGCCCCGGTAACAGGGAGGTCCCCTTTGTCCAGAGCTTCCTTCTCTCGCCCCACTCCTCTCTTCAGCCCGCCGCTCCTCACGATGCCTCGCCTTTCTTCTCCAGGAGCTGCTGCTTGGAAGGGGGGCACAGTCAGGCGCCAGCTCCCCCACCCGGAGGATGGAGCAGAGGCCCCAGCCCTGCTTCCAGGGCGCTGGCCCAGCTCAAAGCACTGCCAGGCCTGCCCGGGCCAGACCTGGGCCCGGCTCGCAGACACCGTTGCCTCCCAGCCTCCTACCTTCCCCCGTGCCTCTCTTCCTCCCAAGCTGCTCCTGGGGCTGACAACACACAGAAAGAGGGTTAGGGCAGGGCACGCCCAGCCCTGCACGTCTCAGCCCCACGCCTCTGAAAGGCCGGGGCCAGGGACACCGGCCTGCTCACAGGGGAGGGTCCCTCGTCCCTCCCAGCACCTCCCCTTAAGCACAGGGGATGCTCACGGCCTTCCTTACAGGGGGTTCTCCCTTGGCTCGGCCCGCTCAACGAGCCCCGTGCACTTCAAGGCTCCCATCTACGCCCGAGTTATGGGCTGGCCGTCCTGACTGCAGCTCACCACCACGGTGGGCTTTAGGAGCCCCGCTTCCCGCCTCGGCTGCGGAGACGGTGCTGCTCACCCCCCTCAGACGCTTGCCACCTGCCCGGGCAGCCGAACCATGGGGCAACGTGGCAAAAGGCCGGCAAAAAAACAAAGACCCGAGCCCCGCTTACAGGGAGATGCCGGCCAGGGCACAAAGCCGGCCAGGGCACCAAAGGTCCTGGTGACACCCTTGCACGACCAGAGCCCAGTGACAGGGTGGTCCTGTTGCCCAGAGCGCCCTTCTTTTGCCTCCACTTGTTGCCCAGACTTCCTCCGCTCCTCCCCCTGCTCTCTCTTGCCTTTGAAGGTCTTTCCGCACGCAACGTTTGGCTCTTCCTTCTTCTCCGCCAGCTCCTGTAATGGCAGAAGGACGCCGTCAGGTCTGAGGGACACCGGCTCCCGGACAGAGCTTGCCACAGCACCACCCGAATCCCAGACGCCCTCCCACCCACAACCCCGTATAACCTAACACCACCACCACCCCCCGCCTCCCCCCAAAAAAACCTCACAGATCGGCTTTTCACACCCAATCGACGCTCCAGGGCTGCCACGCGTGCAGTGCCGGCTGGCGCTGGAGCTGGGCTCAGAGTTGGGAACTCTGGACAAAGGGGAGCTGGGCACACAAAAGCGGCGGCCAAGGAAGCTGCGCCCCTGCTTACAGGGGGCTCGAGCCGCTGCCGGCACTGCAGAGTGCCCGGGCCTGCAGGTCACTCACTGGCCAGCCCCGGACTTACAGGGCAGCCTCTGCTGGCTGCCTACAGCAGCCCGCCCAGCCCTGATTACAGGGTGGCCGAGCGGCTCCTGGGGACAGAGGGCTCCACGGCTCGTGGCACTCCCCCCCAGTACGGGGCGGGCACGCTGGCAGGTCGCCAGCCAGGACAGGCGGCCACCCAGGCAGAGACCCGGGCCCTGAACACAGGCGGGTCGCACGCTGGCAGCGCTACAGCCACGGGGCTTCGCTCTCGGGGCAAGGAGGGGCAAGTCAGGACTCGCCCTCTGCTCGCGGGCTCAGAGGAGACCGACCCCCTGTTGCTGCACAGAGCCCTTCTTTCCCTCCCGGGAAGTTTAAGCTAAGTACACTGCAGCGATTTCAACAGGGGCCTTAAACAAGAAGCTCATTCACTTGCTCACTCACACCCACAGACACAGGCAGGCTCACGCAGGCACACACACACACACACACACACACACAGACAGGGACAAACAAAACTTCCCGGAAGAGAGAACGAGCTCTGTGCAGCCAGAGTCTGGGGAGCCATCCCTTCCCACAAGCAGGAGAGCAGAGCCCCAGACCTGCCCCCCAGGACGCACGCAGGCCACAGCGACTCAACGTGCCACGGGGCTTCACGGGTGGCCAAGGGACAAATGCCGTGACACGCCCCGACTCCAGGGGGTCACGCTGGCCAGGCCGCCAGCAGCCAGAAAGCCGCCGGGGCCGCGGAAACAGCCCTCCCCTGCTTACAGGGCGGGCGTGGGGTCCGGAGAGCCCCATTTCCCCCTCGGCGCGGAGACAGCGCCGCTCACTGTCCTGACAGGGCCGCCCTTCTCTCCGGGCAGCCAAACCGTGGGGCAAGGTGGCAAAAGACCAGAGACCCGAGCCCTGCTTACAGGGAGGTCACCCAGCGCAGCGCCGGCCAGGGTACCAAAGGTGCCGGCAACGGTCTTGTGCGACCGCAGCCCCGGTAATGGGGAAGCACCTTTATCCAGAGCTCCCTTCTCTTGCCCCGCTCCTCTCTTCAGTCTGCTGCTCCTCACAGTGCCTCTTCTTTCTTCTTCAGGAGGTGGTGCTTGGAAGGAGAGTACGGTCAGATGCCAGCTTCCCCACAGGGAGGACAGAGGGAAGCCAGCCCCCCACGCCCATACCACAACACCCCCCCCCGCCCCCCCCCCCCCCCCCCCCCCCCGAGAAAACCTCACAGATCAGCTTTTCTCAGCCAATTGATGCTTCAATGCTCCCTGCAGGGACGACTGCGACGTCCACTCATCTGCTGCGGGCTCCTGGCTGCATCCAGCGGGGCCTTGGACCCTCCTCAGCCCCTGCGGCGACGGTGCTCGCCCCCCCAAGCGGGTCCAGTCCACCCCCCGCCCGCCCTGCGACGACGGTGCTCCCCCCGCTCCCGCCTCAGACGGCGACGTCGCTGCTCCCCCGTCCCAGACTGCGACCCCCCCGCGTCGGACAGCGACGGCGCTCTTCCCCCCACCCCTCCACCCCCCGGTGGCAGCGGCGCTCCCCCCCGCCCCCGGCGGCGGCTTCCCCCCACCCCAGGCGGCGGCGGTGTTCCCCCCCCAGGTGGCTCCACACCACCCCCTCGCCAGCCCCGCGGCGACGGCGCTCCCCCCCCGCGTCGGACGGCGACGGCGCTCTTCCCCCCACGCCTCCACCCCCCGGCGGCAGCGGCGCTCCCCGCCCCCCCCCCCCCCCGGCGGCGGCTTCCCCCCCACCCCAGGCGGCGACGGTGCTCCCCCCCACAGACGGCTCCACACCACCCCCCGCCCGCCCCGCGGCGACGACGCTCCACCCCGCCCCAGACAGGTCCCACTACCCTTCCCCTCAGGTGGCCGCTCCGCCCCTCACAGCGGCGCTTTGCCCGGAGCGCCCCTCTCTTTCCTGCACTTGTTGCTCAGACTTCCTCAGCTCCTCCTGCCGCTCTCTCTTGTCTTGCGGGTCCTTCTGCACACGATGTTTGTCTCTTCTTTCTGCTCCACCACCAGCTGTTGCAAGGGCAAGAAGACGCCGTCGGGTCTGAGAGGGTCGCCGGCCCCCGGACAGAGCTCGCCACAGCACCACCCGAATCTCAGCGCCTCCCCCCCTCCCCCCACCCCGCCCCGCCAAAAACTCACAGATCGGCTTTACTCACCCAGTTGCTGCTTCAGTGCTTCCCGCAGAGACGACTGCGACCGCCACCCCTCTGCTCGGACTCCTGGCCGCGTCTGGCGGGGCTGCACCCGCCCCCTTCCCCTCAGGCGGCAGCTCCGCCCCTCACAGCGGCGCGCGACTTTCCCGCCCTTCCCCTTCCCACAGGCGGGTCCCGCCCCCTTCCCCTCAGGCGGCCGCTGCGCCCTCACATGGACTTTCCCGCCCTCACAGTCTATTACCTGGGCTACAGTACTTGATCTTGTCCAGAGAGTGGCGGTGTGGTTGCCTCTTGCCTCTCTGCCTATAAGCAGCGGATGCCATAATCCAATTATAACTGAAGGCAAGTTTGTGTTTTATTAGCTGCTATTAAAAAAAAAATTATTTTAGGGAAGTATACACACAGGTATACTTTTGTAACTGAGTGATCTGTTTAACCATCCTCCAAACCCTAATACACAATACTATTAGAAGTAATAAACATAATAAAGTTAGAATTAGGAAAATCAGACCAAGTCCTGTTGGTGGTGGTGACCATCCAGATAAGCTTTCCCACCATCGATGTTCTTCAAGGAAAGAAAAAGAGAACTGTCTCGGGGCGGGGCGGGGGGGGGAAGGCTGAACAGGTTACCCCTTAGGATGCAGGATAAATCCATCTCGTACTGAGTTTCTTTTACTCCATTGTTGTCACTAGCATCCCATGCTAGAGGTAGGGGGGGTGCATCTAAAATTGGTGAACGTTTAAATGGCTGCTGTAATGCTCGTGGGTCAAGTATTAATAGGCATTTGTAATTTAGATATGTTTTTAATTCGAGTATCAGAGTTTTAATCGCTTCTTCATGTTCTGAATGCCAACTCCACCGTTTTCCTTTTTGTAAAAGCGAATACAGTGGACAGGCAATGGAGAATCCAGGTACCTGTTTTCTCCAATATCCTAAAGTACCCATTACAAAGCTGTTGTAATTTTTTTTCTAGATTGGGGCATTTCTGATTGTTTCTACCCCCCTCTGGGAGTCTGGTAAAGGTATGCTGGCTACCCTCCCATGTAAATGCAAATTTTTGTTTTGCCTTCTTCCCCTAAGGGAAAAACCATGTCTTTGACATGTAGCACTGCCAGCCAAGGACGTGCAGGGACTTGCAGCCTAGTCGTTAAGGCTGCATTGTTGGGGTCTGCCGCTGACAATGGGGCTCTATTTAAGCACTTAAATGCCCATAATGGCCTGTTCAACGCCACCTCCCCCTCTGGTTTACTGACTGGCCAAACAGGAAAATTGGGGGGGGGGGGGGCGAGTTCGTTCTGGAAGTAATCTGTCGTTTTTCTAAATCTGCAATAGAAAGCTGCTTAGCAACTTATTTACTTACTTCTAGCAAGTTATAGTACTACTTATAGTACTTTTTAATATTGCTAAGAATCCTGCTTGCCCAGACTGTTCTGTGGAATTTTACCAAGGACTGATGTGTTCATCAAAACAAAGCGGTTTACTGTAAAAATCTACCAAGAACTGCAGTGTTCAGCAAAATATCATGTTTTTGTCCTCGAGGAAGAGGTGTGCTCTAACTAGTTGGGCCTCGGTAATGAGTAAAGATAGCCATATACGGATGGTAGAAGTTTCATTGCTTCCCTTAAATAAGATAGCATGAGTAAACCAGCTGAAAAACATTTTTGTTTTTCAAGAAATTGGCTAAGAGAATCTGCGCATGCTCCGGGGAAAAAACAAGGTGAGAAAGACTACGAGCCTTCCTCCCAAAGACCCCGAAGACGCCTCCCAGGAGGCAATGCGCAGGTGCAAAGATAACATAAACTGCTGACACCAGCCTCTAGAACTAACCCAGCCTTACTCATGCATATGTATGTTTGTGTTACGTAATCCAGTGAATAAGTGTATCCACACTCTGTAACGTTTTGGTAAAATGTGCTGGTGGTGTGCAAGGTTTGTGGAGAAATCCCCTTGCACCCCGGCTGGAGTAAAACATACCTGCTTTATAACTCCATTTCGAGTTGTAGAGTCTTTTTCCGCGGATCAAAGACCACTGCAGATCCACTGCAAGCAGCAGCGAAAACGACAGTACAGCGAGGCCTGTGCTGGTCATTATCAGCATCCCGTGGCGCTGCAGCTTCCAAGGTGCTGCTTGGAAGGAAAGTTCAGTCAGGCGCCAGCTCCCCCACACGGAGGACAGAGGGAAGCCGGCCTCTGGAGGGAGGTCCCCAGAGCGCTTCCCCCCCCCCCCCCCCCCCCGAAAAGAAACTCACTGATCAGCTTTTCTCACTCAATCGGCGCTCCGGGGCTGCCACGTGTGCAGTACCGGCCGGCGCTGGAGGTGGGCTCAGAGTCGGGAACTCTGGACAAATGGGAGCTGGGCACACAAAGCGGCAGCAAAGCTCCCTTCTCTCGCCCCGCTCCTCTCTTCAGCCTGCCGCGCCTCAAGATGCCTTGTCTTCCCCAGGAGCTGCTGCTTGGAAGGAGAGTACGGTCAGGTGCCAGCTCCCCCACCCGGAGGACAGAGGCGATCTGGCCCCCCACCCATACCGCAACACCCCCCTCCCTCCCCCCCCAAAAACCTCACAGATTAGCTTTTCTCACCCAATCGACGCTCCGGGGCTGCCACGCGTGCAGTGCCGGCTGGAGCTGGGCTCGGAGTTGGGAACTCTGGACAAAGGGGAGCTGGACACACAAAAGCGGCGGCCAAGGAAGCTGCGCCCGTGCTTACACAGGGGGCTCGAGCCGCTGCCGGCACTGCAGAGTGCCCGGGCCTGCAGGTCACTGGCCAGCCCCGGACTTACAGGGCAGCCTCTGCTGGCTGCCCACCGCAGGCAGCCCGCCCAGCCCTGATTACAGGGCGGCCGAGCGGCTCCTGGGGACAGAGGGCTCCACGGCTCGTGGCACTCGCCCCGAGTACAGGGCGGGCACGCTGGCAGGTCGCCAGCCAGGACAGGCGGCCACCCAGGCAGAGACCCGGGCCCTGAACACAGGCGGGTCGCACGCTGGCCGCGCTACAGCCACGGGGCTTCGCTCTCTCCTTCGAAAGGAGGGGCAAGGAGGGGCAAGCCGGGACTCGCCCTCCGCTCGCGGGCTCAGAGGGGACCGACCCCCTGTTGCTGCACAGAACCCTTCTTTCCCTCCCGGGAAGTTTAAGCTAAGTACACTGCAGCGATTTCAACAGGGGCCTAAACGAGAAGCTCATTCGCTCGCTCACTCACACCCACAGACACAGGCAGGCGCACACACACACAGACACAGACACACACACACACACACACACACACACAGAGGGACAAACAAAACTTCCCGGAAGAGAGAGCGAGCTCTGTGCAGCCAGAGTCTGGGGAGCCATCCCTTCCCACGAGCAGGAGAGCACAGCCCCAGACCTGCCCCCCAGGACGCATGCAGGCCACAGGGACTCAACGTGCCGCGGGGCTTCACGGGTGGCCAAGGGACAAATGCCGTGACACGCCCCGACTCCAGGGGGTCACGCTGGCCAGGCCGCCAGCAGCCAGAAAGCCGCCGGGGCCGGGGAAACGGCCCTCCCCTGCTTACAGGGCGGGCGTGGGGTCCGGAGAGCCCCATTACCCCCTCGGCGCGGAGACAGCGCCGCTCACTATCCTGACAGGGCCGCCCTTCTCTCCGGGCAGCCAAACCGTGGGGCAAGGTGGCAAAAGACCAGAGACCCGAGCCCTGCTTACAGGGAGGTCACCCAGCGCAGCGCCGGCCAGGGTACCAAAGGTGCCGGCAACGGTCTTGTGCGACCGCAGCCCCGGTAACGGGGAAGCACCTTTGTCCAGAGCTTCCTTCTCTCGCCCCGCTCCTCTCTTCAGTCCGCTGCTCCTCACAATGCCTCTTCTTTCTTCTTCAGGAGCTGCTGCTTGGAAGGAGAGTACGGTCAGATGCCAGCTCCCCCACAGGGAGGACAGAGCGAAGCCGGCCCCCCTCCGCCCATACCCCAACACCCCCCCTCCTCCCCCCCCCCCCGAGAAAACCTCACAGATCAGATCAGCTTTTCTCAGCCAATTGATGCCTCAGTGCTTCCTGCAGGGACGACTGCGATGGCCACTCATCTGCTGCGGGCTCCTGGCTGCATCCAGCGGGGCCTTGGACCCTCCTCAGCCCCTGAGGCGACGGCGCCCGCCCCCCCAAGCGGGTCCAGTCCACCCCCCGCCCGCCCGCGGCGACGGTGCTCCCCCCGCTCCCGCCTCAGACGGCGACGTCGCTGCTCCCCCGTCCCAGACTGCGACTCCCCCGTCCCAGACTGCGACCCCCCCGCGTCGGACGGCGACGGCGGTCTTCCCCCCACCCCTCCACCCCCTGGCGGCGACGGCGCTCCCCCCCACAGACGGCTCCACACCACCCCCCGCCAGCCCCGCGGCGACGGCGCTCCCCCCCCACCCCTCCACCCCCCGGCGGCGACGGCGCTCCCCGCCCCTCCCCGGCGGCGGCTTCCCCCCACCCCAGGCGACGACGGTGCTCCCCCCCACAGACGGCTCCACACCACCCCCCGCCCGCCCTGCGGCGACGACGCTCCACCCCGCCCCAGACAGGTCCCACTACCCTTCCCCTCAGGTGGCCGCTCCGCCCCTCACAGCGGCGCTTTGCCCGGAGCGCCCTTCTCTTTCCTGCACTTGTTGCTCAGACTTCCTCCGCTCCTCCTGCCGCTCTCTCTTGTCTTGCGGGTCCTTCTGCACACGATGTTTGTCTCTTCTTTCTGCTCCACCACCAGCTGTTGCAAGGGCAAGAAGACGCCGTCGGGTCCGAGAGGGTCGCCGGCCCCCGGACAGAGCTCGCCACAGCACCACCCGAATCTCAGCGCCTCCCCCCCCCGCCCTGCCAAAAACTCACAGATCGGCTTTACTCACCCAGTTGCTGCGCCAGTGCTTCCCGCAGAGACGACTGCGACCGCCACTCCTCTGCTCCGGACTCCCGCCCGCGTCTGGCGGGGCTGCACCCGCCCCCTTCCCCTCAGGCGGCCGCTCCGCCCCTCACAGCGGCGCGCGACTTTCCCGCCCTTCCCCTTCCCACAGGCGGGTCCCGCCCCCTTCCCCTCAGGCGGCCGCTGCGCCCCCACAGCGACTTTCCCGCCCTCACTGTCTATTACCTGGGCTACAGTACTTCATTTCTTGTGGCCTTTCTGAGATATAAGCATTATACGTCAGGCATCTTTTTAGAGCCAAAGGCACCTTCACACACACCAATAGCGAGCAAAACTCCTGGAGATGGGAAATTTAGAGCAATGCAGGTTAAGGAGATAAGAGAGAACATTATTACATAGCCACGACTGTTGCGAGTGCAGTGGAAATCATATGTCAAACAGTGAGCCAAAGTCAGACAAGTAGCATAATGACAGCTCGCAAAAGCCCTGCAAAAG
Source organism: Strix uralensis (assembly GCF_047716275.1). Lineage (NCBI taxonomy): Eukaryota > Metazoa > Chordata > Aves > Strigiformes > Strigidae > Strix > Strix uralensis. Next base: position 171,483 of record NC_133975.1, read on the forward strand.
ACACCGAGGACGAGGTGATTGCTTTATCTCCCCAGATCGGTGTGTAGCTCGGGGGGGATGTGGGTGGAATCACACCTAGCACCAAGCAGCCCAACAAGGAGGAGCGGGGAGGGGTAAGAATTGCACCACCACAATCCACCCCGTGACTAAAGTCAATTTATCTTCTCCATAGAGTGGCAGTGGCAACTGAGGCACGGACTCGCCATGAATATAATATTAAGAATATATAAAGCCATTGCTTATAGGTTATGTGGTCTTGACAGACAAGGGACACCGCATCCCAGTTTCAGCACCTTCTGTAAAAACTGCCGCTTTTGGCGGGGGGCCTAGAGCGCGGTGCCGGGCTTCGCCTGGTGCCGGGCTTGGCCGCAGGCAGTTGCCCCACGGCAGGGGGGGGGGGCTCGGGGAGGCCCGGGGCGCTTGCAGGTGGGGGGGCGTGAATGCTGAGTACAGAGATCCACACAGTCGGTTTTCCAGATAGAACACTGTGCCGGCGTTAATGCCGTTTTTAAAAGTGCCAGCCAATCCCATGGGACCAATTGACATCCATGAGCGATTGCCTCCAGTATACCTGTTGTAAATGAGTTTAAGTCTGTCGTCATTAACGGTCTTCTGTAGTTCTTTAATAACAGAAAAATGCAGTCCTTCACAACGTGGCTGACGTCCTGGCTCATAAATTACAGGAGCAACAATCTTTTTTGCCATGTCCATATCCCCTTGCGCCAAGGCTTCTTGCCTCACTTTTACCCACGATCATCCCCAGCTAAGGGAGGACAGAGCCCAGGTTGTCTTTTAGGATTTACAGTGTCAGGGTCTAAAAGATTATCACAGTCTAGAGACCCAGCATATAAATCTTGCTCCCGGGGTTCAAAATATGCGTCCTTGCTCTCTGGGTTCTCATTCTCTGTGTTTACAGTCTGGCCGTGTTCATTATTTTGTCTTTTTATTATCTCAAAATCTGGATCTCAAAAAAAAAAAAAACCTGCTTTATTATCTGCAACCTCATTCCCTCGGGTTGCACAGTCCCACAGCCTTACTCCTGCTTTATCCCATATCGGAACAGTGAATATAGTAACCGCGGCTGCTACCCACTTTAAAATTCTCTTCAAGGCATGCAGATTAATATGCACCTTATATTTAGCTAACAGTCTTTCCATCAGTGCAAGCACTGACTTTTCTTCCGAGGGTATTGACCTACCCATCGCTTCCCCACAGCTCACCTTGCTCACACTGCAACGGTGACTGATGCCGGCTCCTGCTTCCTTTCAGCAGCTACCTAAGTTCTGTGGGGTTTGCCACCGCAGTGATCCAAGCTAATCACGCCTATCGCCGCCTCACACGGGGCACCATTTGAGGCAACTTGAGGCACGGACTCTCCATGAAGTCCGGAAGGAAAAAAGAGACTTTATTGTTACAATGGTACATACTTATGCTCTGGGATGCTGTCAGTAAAGCTCTTACTTCATAGCTACCAAATCAGCAATTAGACAGCTACCAACCTTTTCTCCTATCAGCATCAGACCACTCTAACATGCCCTGTGCAGACCAATCACCCTCTCGTTCACGCGCTGTTTTCGCAGCAGTAACTTCTCACAATTCAGTATTTTTCCACAGTTCAGTGTTGCAGCTGTCTGTTGTTTTTCCCTGCCACCTTGGCACTACTCAGCAGTTTCTTATCTTTCTTCTAAGGCCTGTTTTTCATCAAAGCCTAGCTATTTCTCAGAGGCTGTGCAAGGCTGACAGGCCAATGCCTCCCACAAGCGACAGTGTGGTTGCCTCTTGCCTCTATGCCTATAAACAGAGGATGCCATAATCCAATTATAATTGAAGGCAAGTTTGTGTTTTATTAGCTGCTATTAAAAAAAAATTATTTTAGGGAAGCATACACACAGGGATGCTTTTGTAACTGAGTGATCTGTTTAATCATCCTCCAAACCTTAATATACAATACTATTAGAAGTAGTAAACATATTAAAGTTGGAATTAGGAAAATCAGACCGAGTGAAACATGGAATTGAACAGTCCTGTTGGTGGTGGTGACCATCCAGATAAGTTTTCCCACCATCGATGTTCTTCAAGGAAAGAAAAGAGAGCTGTCTCGGGGCGGAGGGGGGGGGAAGGCTGAACAGCTTACCCCTTAGGATGCAGGATAAATCCATCTCGTACTGAGTTTCTTTTACTCCATTGTTGTCACTAGCATCCCATGCTAGAGGTAGGGGGGGTGCATCTAAAATTGGTGAACGTTCAAATGGCTGCTGTAATGCTCGTGGGTCAAGTATTAATAGGCATTTGTAATTTAGATATGTTTTTAATTCGAGTATCAGAGTTTTAATCGCTTCTTCATGTTCTGAATGCCAACTCCACCGTTTTCCTTTTTGTAAAAGCGAATACAGTGGACAGGCAATGGAGAATCCAGGTACCTGTTTTCTCCAATATCCTAAAGTACCCATTACAAAGCTGTTGTAATTTTTTTTCTAGATTGGGGCATTTCTGATTGTTTCTACCCCCCTCTGGGAGTCTGGTAAAGGTATGCTGGCTACCCTCCCATGTAAATGCAAATTTTTGTTTTGCCTTCTTCCCCTAAGGGAAAAACCATGTCTTTGACATGTAGCACTGCCAGCCAAGGACGTGCAGGGACTAGTCGTTAAGGCTGCATTGTTGGGGTCTGCCGCTGACAATGGGGCTCTATTTAAGCACTTAAATGCCCATAATGGCCTGTTCAACGCCACCTCCCCCTCTGGTTTACTGACTGGCCAAACAGGAAAATTGGGGGCGGGGGGGGGGCGAGTTCGTTCTGGAAGTAATCTGTCGTTTTTCTAAATCTGCAATAGAAAGCTGCTTAGCAACTTATTTACTTACTTCTAGCAAGTTATAGTACTACTTATAGTATTTTTTAATATTGCTAAGAATCCTGCTTGCCCAGACTGTTCTGTGGAATTTTACCAAGGACTGCCGTGTTCATCAAAACAAAGCAGTTTACTGTGAAAATCTACCAAGAACTGCAGTGTTCAGCAAAATATCATGTTTTTGTCCTCGAGGAACAGGTATGCTCTAACTAGTTGGGCCTCGGTAATGAGTAAAGATAGCCATATACGGATGGTAGAAGTTTCATTGCTTCCCTTAAATAAGATAGCATGAGTAAACCGGCTGAAAAACATTTTTGTTTTTCAAGAAATTGGCTAAGAGAATCTGCGCATGCTCCGGGGAAAAAAACAAGGTGAGAAAGACTACGAGCCTTCCTCCCAAAGACCCCGAAGACGCCCCCCAGGAGGCAATGCGCAGGTGCAAAGATAACATAAACTGCTGACACCAGCCTCTAGAACTAACCCAGCCTTACTCATGCATATGTATGTTTGTGTTATGTAATCCAGTGAATAAGTGTATCCACACTCTGTAACGTTTTGGTAAAATGTGCTGGTGGTGTGCAAGGTTTGTGGAGAAATCCCCTTGCACCCCGGCTGGAGTAAAACATACCTGCTTTATAACTCCATTTCGAGTTGTAGAGTCTTTTTCCGCGAATCAAAGGCCACTGCAGATCCATTGCAAGCAGCAGCGAAAACGACAGTTCAGCGAGGCCTGTGCTGGTCATTATCAGCATCCCGTGGTGCTGACGGCTGCAGTCTCTGTTGTGGCATAACTTCGTCAGCCGGAGCTTTCTGGGGGGAGGCAGAGTAAAGTCCACGACCCCCACGGCTCCCGCAATGCCGACACAGCAGCTGAGGTACTGGCACCCACGGGCACACCACCCCCCAGCCCGGGGCAGTCCCTTGCCAGCTCTAACCCACCCCCCCCCCCCACCCCCACCCCCCGCTTTCCTGCCTCCCTCCACCCTGCAAGGGCATTTCAGATGCCCTCTCGGACTGTCCCTTCAAACCACCCAACCACGCAACCCACTGAGCACGACCACTGAGCCCTAAAAGCCCTGACCACTGCAAAATTACCTTCTCCTCTTCTTCAGGAGCGCTGCGGCCGGAGTAAAGCAGCAGGCGCTCGGGATGGCCTTGAAGCCTGGGGCAACTTTCTCACGCCTGTGGTAGCTCACGGCCCTGGATGTGACAGCTGTGACTCCAGAACTGCAGAACGGTTTGAGGTGGGAAGGGAACTCTTGCAGGTCATCTGGTCCAACCACGCTCTGGAACTAAAAAGTAGCCACAGCGAACAAAAGAGGGGACGATTTAAAAAGACAGAGAGGGCACTAAGGAAAGAGAAAAACTCACTAAAAATTCACTGAAGGGAAAAAGAACATTTTAAAAGCAACAGGTGTTGGTGAAATAAAGGAAAAAATGATCACACAGGGATACCGAACTAGAACAGAGGCACAGAAAAGAAAATTTAAAAAGCGGCAGCACTAAGGAAACACGAAATAGCGACAGCAAACTAAAAGACGTAGAATGAAAATTTAAAAAGCGACGACGCTAAGCGCAGAGATGGAAGATGAAAAAAAGGAGGGAGAGGCAGGACAAAAGCACAGAGAGAAATGAGAAAAGGGAGCAGTAGGACAAGAGAGAGAAAGCGAGAAAGGAAGGGGGAGCAGGACAGAAGAATAAAGAAGAGGAGAGGCCTAGGAAAGGGGCGGGGGCGGCAGAAATAACAGCAGCATGGAAAAAAGAGGTCCAGGTGACGGGCAGGAAAGGACCGGGACGCACAAGACGTGTGACAGGGCCCTGAAGGCCCAGGACTCACCGCAGCTCTCGTTCTTGGCACTGCCGGGAGAATTTGACGGGTCAGATGCTTCTTTCTCCTTCCTTCCTCCTGCCCCTCTTCTTCTTCTGAAACTCCAGTCGCCTGGCTGTCCTTACCCTAAAAGAATACGCGGGTGTCTCTCACTCTTACAAGACCAGGCTTCCGACACACGCAGCCTCGCTTGCTCGCGCACTACGCGGCCGTACCGCGCTTGGGGTGACGCACGCAGACCCTGGGTGCACGCTGGCGGTCTGACTGTGAAGAGGGCTCCTTCCTCACGCAGAGAGGCAGGCTCTCTCTTCCTGCACTGGGAGGCGGGTGCTGCACAGATGGTCTTGATTTTCTCTTTCTTCCGCTTTCTCTGGTCTCTCCAGCTTCAGCCGCGGCAGCTCCTGTCTGCTGTCCACAGCCGGGAAGGCCTCCGCCTGTCCCTTTTTGCCCCCGTGCCGTGAGAAGCGCAAGGCCAGGCAGAGATACCTCACACAAGCCCGAGGTGGGCGCAGTCAACAGCACCCCAGGGCAGGAACAGACAAGCGCAGCCTCAGCACGGCCTCTGGAAGAGGGAAAGAAGCAGCACTGACCATTATTGCTGTAGATCGCACATGGCCGGAGCCCCACCTTCCACCTCCCACCGCACAGCAAGGCATCACAGACCCCATGGACACCTACCAAGGTGCGTGTCCCGTGCAGAGAGCCCACGGGGCACCACAGAGACGGGGGGAAGGCACCGCATACAAGACAGAACACAGACACCACAAACGACACGAGGACACAGACACAGGCCAGAACATGCACGTCCTGTGGGACAGACCCTGCTCTCTTCCCCCAGACTTAAGGAAGCCTAAATAGTCCTCTCCACAGCCCTGATGGTAGAGCCTCTGCCGGCCCCACCCTACCCACGGCTTTTGCCCCTTGACTTACCTTTCAGAGAGCACGCTCCAGAATCCATCCTCATCAGGAGCACATCATCTCACTGGGATGCTCCCGCATTCAACAGGTTCCTCTCCATCACCTGCAAGACAGAGCGCCACCAGTCACCGCAGACGTGGAGTTTGGCCTGGTGCACGCCGGCCTCCCAAGCTTCGGGGTCCCATGCCACCCCGACACCCACCCCCTCCTTTCCCCCGCAGCCCCCAGGACCCTCCCACAACCCTCCACCTCTCACCTGCCTGCAAAACCAGCCAAACTGCATTCTGCTTTTGGCCCCCAAACCAGCTGCCTTAGTGCCTCTTTATGAGCCCCAAAACCTGCCTGCTGAGCTGCTTCTCAAGTCCAAACAATGCACGACTTGACCTTTGTTTCTGAGCCCAAAGCCACACAACTCCGTCTGTTTCTGAGCCCCTCAATCAGCCACACGCGTCTGTTCTCAAGCCACAGGAAGGCAAAACGTTGCCTCCATTTCTGGCCCACGGCACAGCTCACCCCGTCTGCTCTCTGACCCCCTCCGCAGTCCCCACGGGCGATGCCGAGGGGTGGGGGGGGGGGGGGGGGGGGGGGGGTGGGGGAGGGGAGAATGCAGCCACTCCACAGCCCTGCACTCCCAGAGACGCACGGGCAGCTTTGGGAAGCGCTTGGGGATTGCGGCACTTCCGGGAGCCGCCACCGCGCATGCGCACTGCCGGGGCACGGGCACACCGGTCTGGGGGAGCCGCGGGCAGCCCGCGGGAAACCGCACGAACCCGCCACAAAACCGCCCCTCGTCCTGCGCCGTGGGGCCGCGCCGGTAGCGAGGACTGTGCCGTGCCGCGCGCGCGCGGGAGCGACGCAGCTGCCGGGCAGCCGAGTGCCGACAAACTACAGCTCCCGGCGTGCCCCGGGGAGCCAACATGGCCGACCGGAAGCCCCGCTCACGTGACTACAGCGCCCGCCCGTCGCCCACGCACCCGGAAGCCCGGCCCACGCGGCCCCGGGAAGCGCCGCCGCCGCCCGGCCCCGACCCGGAGCGGCTTCTGCCGCCGGTCCCGCCGCACCGCGCGGCCCCCCCGTCGCGGCTTTATCCGGCAGCCGCCAGGCGACCGACCGCGCGGCCCCGCTCCCCTTCTCTCTGCTGCTCCCTCGGCTCGCACCGGCTCCTCCTCCAGCACCGCCCCGGACAGGGAAGGGCCGCTGCCCGCAGCCTCACTGCCCGCCCCTGGGGCTCCTCCAGCCCGGCCCACGCTCCCCCCCTCCCCGCGGTAACTCTAGCGACCAGCACCGGGATTAAGGCCAGGCAGCGTGTCCTCAGTGCAGCCTCTGGAAGAGGGCAAGAGGCAGCAGCACTGACCGTTATTGCCGTAGATCGCCCCCGGCCACTGCTCACGGGCGGCATCGGCGCTGCAGTTCCGCGCTTTGCGCCCCGAGCACCCGCCGACAGCGCGCACGGAGTGGGGGCGGCTCTTCCCGAGCATGACCCCGGGCACGGCCGTGCGCGGGCGCGGTACCCGGGCTGCAGTACCCGGCTTTAACCACAGGGTGGCAGCACAGAACACGGCAAACAGATGCGCCGCTCCGCCAGCCCGGCCCCGCGCTGCAGTACCGACATTTGCCCGCCGGGCGGCGCCATCGCCCCATCCCGCCCCTCGGAGCAGTTCCCGGCAGCAGAAATGACGCCCGCAGCAGCCCCCTTCTACCATCCCAACGCGGCAACTGCTCCCCGGGCGGACCGGGCTCGCGTTCCCCGGCCCCGGCAGCGCCGGCAGCAGACACTGCAGAGAGAGTTTTCACCCCGGCGGCAGCACAGCGGGTGCTGAAGGCAGCAGGGCACAGACGGAAAGCTGCTTTGTGCCAGGGGGGCGGCCGCACTCAGCAGCAAACAGCACGGCCGAGCAGAGCCGGTGCCAGCGGCGGAGCTGCACAGCAGCGATGACACCCTGGGGACCCGCGGGCTCTGCGGGGCTGTTTGCACCTTTCCTCACCTCTGGGCTACCGGTGCTCTGCTCTCCTCCCCCGGCATCCACACGAGGCTCCCTGGGCAGGGCCTGTCCCTTCGAGAAGAGACGCCGCACAAAGTTCCTCCCCAGCCTGCCCTCCAGCGCGCAGCGAGCCGGGCGGCAGGGAAAGCAGAGAGGCCCGTTGGGCTGGGAGATGTCCTCAGCAGGGGACCGCAGAGCCCGGGAGGGTCCGTCTTTGCTCCGGGCAGCCGCGGAGCCCCGTGCTCCTTGCCGCTCCCGCCAGCGAGCACTTTGCTGCCTGCAACACGCAATACTTGGTCGGCTGGAGGGGCTCTTCTGCCACTGGGTCAGGTGAGCAGCTCAGTGCCTTCGGCTGCCTGATTCACCTCCTTAAAACACGCACTTCAACCCTCGCTTTCTTTAATTGAGACCCCTCTAGCTATCTCCTGGCCTGCCAGCTGTTTTCAGCTAGCAACACAGCTGACATACAGTGCTGGTGGAAATCGAGCGGTCATCTTGCTTTGATGGCAAAAGGCTTTTGTAACTCGGACGTCTGACCTGTCAGCAGGACTGCAAGGCAAGAAATATGCCTTTACTCGAACAAGCAAGACACCGGCCAAATAGCTGTGCACAGCCATACGCGGCTGCCTGGGACCGACACCTTTTTCTGCTAAAACCAGAGCACAGCTCCCTCGGGAAGAGCCATCGGCAGCGCAGAACGTCCCTCCGCTTGCCCTGTGCCTGGTGCCCGGAGAACAGCCTCTTCCTCTGACTGGAGCGGGCAGCGGCCTGTTGGCGTACCAGCCCCTCGCCCCCGAGAAAGCGGCTGCCTGTAGCAGCGGCAGAACTGCTGCTGCCCAAATGGGAGAGGAAGGACTTGGGCTAAAGCTCTCCAGACTGCCTGTGTCCCACGCGCAGTCGATGGCCTCGGCAGCCCAGACACAGGGCAAAGCCGACAGAAGGAACCTAAGAAGGAACCCCAGGGTGTGTAGCAGCTTCTGCAACAACTGTACTTTCCCAGCCCAGCTGGGCAGAGGAAGGGGCAGGAGAAGGGCCGGCGGTTCCCTTCAGAGGCAGAACGGCTGCAGATTGTGCCGGGGCCGTTTAGCTCTTTCTCTTTGGCAGAGTTACGTCCCAGAGGTCGGCAGACGGGTTTGCGGGCACAGCGTGAGCGCTGCTGCTTACAGAGCAACAAGCACTAGAAAACAGCAGTGAAGAACAAGGACGGCCCATCGGGATGGTGGCAATAACAAGGAGAGCCTAGAGCATCAGCCGGGCAGGGCTGGCAACTCACCTCATGTCATGGTTTGAGCCCAGCTGGACACTGAGCACCACACAACCGCTCACTCACACCCCCCACCAGCGGGACGGGGAGAGAACGGGAAGGGGAAAGTGAGAAAACTCATGGGTTGAGATACAAATAGTTTAATAAAAGAAAAAACCACCACACACCCACCTTTTGTGGGGGAAAAAAACCTCACGCAGGGCGGGGGGGAACCTGGGGCAGACACGGCAGCGGGGTCTGCGTGTGGGTAGAAATGCACGTGGGGGGACACGGGTGGGGATGACCCGCACCAGGGAGTCCACCCGGGATAACCCGCAGCAGATCACTCACCTGGGACAACCCCAACAGATGATCCACTCTGGAGAACTGACCCTCACCGGATAATCCACACCAGAGAACCCCCAGCAATGCCCCTCAAACAGCCACCGTCTCACCCCAGATTTTCCCCAAATTGGGTCTGGCGTTTTTATTTGCTTTTCTGTAATACAAAAACTGGGGCTTTTGCTTTTCCAAAATACTCCATTTTGGTTTTTTTTCAGCACTTCTCCACAACATCAAAATTGGTGATTTTTGGTTTTGTGCATGAAAATGGTGGGTTTTCTGCTCTCCAGCTGCACCAAGCCAGGCAGGTTTGGCTTTCCCAGGAGCCCCAAATTGAAGCTTTTTTCCCAAAAAACCCTGTTTTTTTTCCCTCCCGTTGCAGACCCTGAATCAGGGTGCTTGGGGTATTTTTGTGCTGTGGCAGCGACACAGGGCTGGCCCCGTGGTCAGGGGGTTAACGGCCGCCAGGCAAACCTGGCCGGGCGGACCTGTCAAGGATCAGAAGATGCTGACAACAACACACCTGAAAAACAAAAACCCCAAATCCTATTCCAGCATCTTGAAAAACTAACACAGAAGAAAGTTCTGTCAGAAGAAGGGACGGAATAGCAGTGGAGCTCGGGGAAGACTCTGCGTGAACAGGTCAGCTCCACATACAACACACCCTGGCAAGGCCGGAGCGATTTCAACTCCTCAAATCACCAGCAAGGCCGATCGATATGATCCCGAGCACATTCTGCCCATAAAAACAAACGCTCTTGCTGGTGTCGGAATGTCTCATCCCGTCCTTACAGCAGGGCTGCAGGGAGGGAACCCTGCGAGGCTGCAGGACGAGGTCGTACCATCATCACAACCTACGGCTGACGGATCCACCGCGACCGCCGCGGCACTTGCGCTGCTGCTGCTGCTGCTGCTGCACATCCTGCTTGCTGGGTCAATAAAATCAGAAGTGAAGTGTAAAACTTTAAAGGGTAAAACAAACAATAAAGAATAAAGCTCAGTCCTTCACTCTTTAGTGTAAAGGTGGGCATATGCTTATAGAAGCGTTTTTATTAGATGTGTAAGTATTTGATTTTCCTTTTGCATTCCCTGAACTCGCCCAGCTGTGAGCTGATACCATTAGACTGTCTATCTCCAAAATACACACGGACAACTTGACAGGGGGGGGGGCGGGTTTGGTGTGTTCCATAATTAGCAGGGACGTCGGGCCAGCTGCACCACCCAAGAGTACTACTGCCAAATACATCATCTCTGAAGATCCACTCTGACGGAGAGTTCATAAAATGAAACTTCCTTGAGAAAGGTTTCCATTTTGTAAAGTCTCTTTCTAACTGAAGTCAAGATTAGACACTGTAGGGCAGCGGTCCCTCATCCCTCAACTCAGCTTTCAGAGGGCCGGGGGTCTGAATCCATCAACAAAAACCACATCAGCTAACCGGGACATTCCTGCAGCTGCCAGGTTCCTCTTCATCATCTGCAAAAAAACCAACAGTGCCAGCAGTCAGCATCACATCAGCTGACACACCTCTGCCACAACACCCTCCACCTCAACAGCCACGGGGCTTTCCGCTCAGCTGCTCTGTGCAGAGTCCAGTGTCGGACGCTGCGGCCAGCGTGGCCCGTGGCACCTACGATACCAAAAGACAGAGAGCTACCACTGTGCTTGCGAGAAATCACCAGCCCCGTGCTCCTGCTCTCTACTACCCAGCTCACCTCAAACGCTCGTCCGATTCCAAAGGCAGCGTGCCCGGCTCCTGCAAAACCAAAGAGAAATGCTTCATCGAGCTGCCACGTGACTCTCTGCACAGAAACCCTGACCCAGCCGACAACTGCCTCGCTGTCCTGGACTGCTCAGCGGCACGCGGCTTCGCCCCTCCCAGCCTACATGTGGCACCTGCATAAACCAAAGCGAGAGGCACAAGCTGAACCTGCAGCCTGCCCACACCGACTGCCATCTCCTGCCCCGTTACCTTGGCCGCTCACCCACCCTGCCTCTGACATTTACCGGTCACCACGTCGAGGCCTGGGTACCACCTGTAAGACACAGACAACAGGAGATGCTTCTAGCTTCACCAACAGTACGACACATGAAAAACAACTGCTACTTCAGCCCACGCGTCTCACCTTGCCCGAGTCACCTCCGGTGCCGATATCCTGCTTTGCACCTTCAAAACAAAAAAACCCCCAAACCGATAAGCCAGTCATGTAGCAACCAGTCACGTCTTCTCCTCCGACACCACACGCTGACCCACCTTCTTACAGTGCCCTGCTCGCTGCCTCTGTCACTCTTTGGTGCATATATTGTCCCTCTGGATCTGAAAAAAACTTTTAAGCAAGTCACCTGGATGCTGAGTGACAGCTTAACAATTCCAGAGTTCTTGACTCCATGTAGGAACACTGTCTAGGGTCTCATTACAGCCTGCCATTAAAAAAAACCATAAAACCAAAACAGCATTAAGCCCTACACAAACAAGCCTTAACACCTTTGAGATTCCATCTGTTCAACTACCACTCCCGCAGCCTCTCCCAGATAGCTCCGGTCATCCCCGTGACATCCTTGCCTGCTGCTGAGGGCTGCTTGCTGCGAGGGGGCTGTACGGGCTGTACCTAAACAGTCCAGGCAAATCAACATTAACTACAGACTCTTAGTGCTATTCTTCCCCTGACCGACATCGCTGTGCCCCCAGGCAGGGCAGTTCCAACCCACATACGTGTGCAGGCTGACACGCCAGAGAGTAAGAGAAGAGTGCTCTGAAGAGCGCCAAAAACCAAAATCCAAAGGGTGATGAAGTGCCACAAGAGCGCGGTGGAGTACGCAAAAGGACTCGGAAGACATCGTTATAGAGAGCAGAGGAGTTAGGAGGGAGCACGGTAAGAAAAGAAGCCTTGCAGACACAGCGAGGGCCCTGGAGTCTCAGGAGGGCATCTGGGCAAACTACAGATGACTGAGAGAACAACCAAGCGGAGACACCCTCGATGGCAGAGAGAAAGAAAAAGGAGCGCTGCACAGCAAAGAAAGGAGTGAGGCTCTGACAGAATGAGAGAGAGAGAAAAGGAGATCGAGTGCCTCAAGGGGCTGTGGAGATCGAGGGAGGTCTCAGCAGGCACTGCGACTGTGAGGAGAGGGATCGTGGGGGCGGGGTTGATGGATAAACGAAGGCTGAGGGACAACCAGGAGGAACTCGGGTGATCACCTGAGCAGAGTACAGATGGTCTTGGGTGGCTGGGAACTAAACACGGGAATCCTGGCTAGCACAGAGGAACAAATGAGTTCGTGTGCGGCTCAAAGATGGCCCCACCTAAAGTGCTACAGGACGGAACCGGACCACAAGGAAGGTCTTGGGAGGCATCGTGACTGGGAGGAGAAGTGTCCCGAGGGAGCCAGAGGGACAGAAAAAGGACTGGGGACATGACGATTAAATCCCGAGGGGATCTGAACCAAGTAAACACGTCATCAGAGGGCCAGGGAACGAACAGAGGCACGGCTAGAGGGAAGAGAGGACAGACTGACTGGGCTGGGTCACAGATAGCACGAACGCTCGGGAAGCCCTCTGAGGGAATGAGATGGCTGCGAGGTCTGCTACAAAGCTAGAAGTCTGCTAGGGGCATCCTTGAAGGCATCGATAAGCATCATGACACCCTTAGAGAGGTCCTGATTGGGCCAAAGGCACCAAAGAAGGCTCAGGGACATGAGGAGGAAGTCTGGAGGGGATCTGAACAGTACAGATGTCGTCGGGAGGCAGGGACCAAATGGAGACACCCTAGATGGCACAGAGGATGATTAAGAGTGCTCTGAGGTACAAACACACCTGAGGATGGGTTTCTGAGGGCATGAGAGAGAATCCAAGCCCGCTACAGAGCTAAAACAGGGCTGTGGTACACAGAGAAGGTCTCAGGAGGCACCCTAGGTGGCATAAAGAAGAAAAAGAATGCTCTTTTTTGGGAACAGAGATCTTAGCAGAGGTGCTATTGCGACAAAACAAGTCCAAAGGAAACTTACAGAGCATTTTTCCTTTGTCTCAGCAGTTGCTGCCTCTAGTTCCCTTTCCTTACTGTCCCGCTCTTCTTTCCATTCTTTTAGAGTCTCACTCAGCAGCCGCCAAATAGTAGCCAATTCTGATGCATCTTTTGACCCTTTAGAAATTGCATCCCACAATTTTTGCCCTACTGCCTGCCACGCTGATACACTAAATGCCGTGGCAGCTGTTGCTTCAAATCCGTGCATTTTACTCCAAACGAGCATTCGCCTTAGCCCGTATTCACTAAACACCCTTACGTTGAAGTAATGCTTTCCATGTAGACAGTATTGTTTCCTCTTCTTTCGTTAAGTCCTGTCCCATGGCTACAGTCCCGTTCCAGGTGGCTCACTTTATCAGGTGTCGAAGTTCAGGTCCAGACCAAGCAGGTTCCCACTGCTCTCAGCTTCACCGGGCTCCGTCTCCGCTGCACGCCGACCTGCAGCCCACCTTGGCTAAGTTGCGAATCCCGAACCCCGGCCTTGCCAAGTCACGATCTCGGCTTTGTTGCACCTTGTCGTCACACGTCGTGGTCACCACATGCCGCTGTAGAGACGGACAAAGCAACACACACACACACACACACGGTTGAACAAGTGGCTAGTTTCTTATTACTAAAAGCATGCATTTTTATATATTTCAGGTGCCAGAGTGTTACAGTATAATTGGTCAAAAAGTTGTTTTTAACATTCTCGTTGGATAACCCTTAGCAGTTTCCTCCCTGCTTGCTTCATCCTGCTAGGTAGTCAGCAGCTCCTTGGAAGTTATTTGCTTTAAGCATAGCTTCCTTATCTCAAGGGTACACCGCTACCTTGTCAAGGTCAAACTCTTCTTCAATCAGGTTATCGGCAGACCAGCTGCCTTCCCTGACACTATAATTTTCAACATGATCCAAATTATCTTGTTTCCCAGAAATATGCTGCACCCTGCAAATAAGACCTACATATTTCTATTCCAGCTGATATTTATTATTATTTCTGGCTCTGGTTATTTTGTTATCTGTAATCTTCATCCACAATGACTAGAAACACCTGTTCAAATGAACGATAAAGGCATGGGAGATAACAGATTGCTGCAGCATCTGATCAGGAACATGCCTGATGGGGGATCAGCATGTAACGGAGATTCAATGCATGTTTGATTTAGTTTTATTATTTAACTGACATATTGAATTTATAAATTAATGTATAATGTTCTGAGATGGCAAGTGTCGTTACTGATTTTAGCCTGAGATCTCCAGCAGCTATTCTTACACTAAAATCCCTTCTGAAAAATGCAGGTTTTCCTTTAAGCATCCGTTTCCTCACAGATGAGAGGGCAAGGGCACGGGCCAATCCCACAGCCACTGTGCTGCAGGAGCCACCGCCCGTTCCTCCCCCGCCCAGTCCCCAGCTCCGGCCTGCGCCCACCCGCGCCTCGGCACGCCCGCGCCCCCCCACGCCTGAGGGCCGGGGCGGAGCCCTCCTCAGCCCCCCGTCCGCCGGGATCGCCGCGCCGCTGCCGGGCACGTCGGCCGGGGCTCGGGCAGGTAACCGCGGCGCCGGCCGCCCGGGCAGGGCTGCTCTCGCCCCGCGGGCCCGGCGCCGCTCCCCGCGCAGGGCCATACCCGGGCCACCGGCAGGGCCCCGCGCCCAGCGGGCAGGGCCGCGCCCACAGCGGGCAGGGCCCCTCCACCCGCCGCCCCGTGTTTGCGGCCGTGGCGCTCAGGGAGGTGCTTTGGGCGCGGCCTTGGCAGTGTCGGGCGATCGATCGGGTGGACTCGCTGATCTGTCCCAAGTGGCGCCGCGGGCCCGTTCCTGGGGAGCGGCGCAGACGCTGTTCCCGCCATTTCCCCCAGCCCGCCCGGCTGTGTGACCCCGCCCGGTACCCGTCCGCCCTCCTCCGGTGGCACCGGCGGGCAGAGCGGGGAGGATCTGCCGCTCCCGCAGCCCTGCGGCGGCACCGACCCGGCCGCGGGGACAGCGGCTGCCGCAGCGCCTTGGCGCCTCCGGCGGTGCGGGGGTGCGGCTGGGCACTGCGTCCCTTCGGAGCGGGCGGTCCCAGCGCTCGGCAGTGAGGTAGTATTGCTTTCTGAAGCCTTTACAAAAATAGTACAGGAAATAGTAACCTGCAAGAATGTTACGGTGAGACTTACAGTTTGGAGACTCGGAGGTCACATCCGGGATACCACCAGGGCTTGCGGTTGTAGCACGCGATCTAAACACACCGGGCATACATTAGTATTCTACGGATTTTTTTCTTGATTAACAAGATTTGTTATTAGCACATCATTAACGCATAAATTCTGCTTTCTGCCACTTGTGTCCAGTAAAATTTGGTTATTTTATAAAACCTCTCGAGGACAATTTCCAGACTTGAAAAATCCTAAACTACACCTTAGCAACACTGAAAGCCATTGAAAAAATACATATACTAAATTATGCGCTTTGGTTTATCATCTGAGTTTAAAGTATTCCGTATTCCCTGTTGTCATATATGACAAATGCCATTCAGTAGTAATGGGGAAGTATCAGTTGCATTATAAATTTGTGAGATGCCATCAAATGTTTTGTGTAATTTGAATAAAATATGAATGGAAGTGAAATATGTACAGAAATGTTTAAATTGGAGCAGCTGCAGAAAAGAGTGACTAGGATAATGGGGGAAATACAGAGCCTGTTTTATGAGCTACAGCTAGAAAAGCCGTGGCTCTTGAAGGGCAAGGTGAAGCTGAGCAGGGGTATGATTTTTGTCTACAAATATGTAAAAGGTGCAAATAATGAGGCAGAAGAAAAGTTATGGAAGGAAAGGATAATGCTGGCACAAGAACGATGGTATAAAATGGCAAGACCCCACATGTTTAGGATGATAATTACTGGAAGGTTTCTCACCACTAGGGCACTGAGGTTTAGGAGCAGTCTGTCAATAGAAGCAGTGGGATGGGAAGCCCCACTACTTTAAAAGTGAGTCTTGGCCAGTTAAGGAAAGTGCGTGACATGCTAACTGTGATACTGAAGTTCCACTGACTAGTCCCCTATTCCTAATACAGCGTGACATCATGGGACTCCTTCTAGCGTAACCTGAAATCATACCACTGGAGATAAATTGCAGCTGGCCATCAGCATAATGTGCAGCCTTCAAAAGAGTGTCAGGTGCTTTGGCGGTAGGAAGTAGTAAGGAGATGCAGCCCCTGCTACATGATTCTGCCCAGGAGCTGAGAGATGACCCTTTGTTTGTCCTTTGTTCTTGCACCAATTTTTATTTGGTAGAGGAAAGCGGTTTGAAGAGGGAGAGATTGGAGGAGGGGGCTGGCTGCTCTCTACAGCATTGTCCCCTGCCAAACTGCGGATTTCCTTTGTTAATCTAGCCATGAGTTATGCTGTGAAACAACATTAACTCCTACTAGGTCCT
Organism: Strix uralensis; assembly: GCF_047716275.1. Classification (NCBI taxonomy): domain Eukaryota; kingdom Metazoa; phylum Chordata; class Aves; order Strigiformes; family Strigidae; genus Strix; species Strix uralensis. The sequence goes on from NC_133975.1 coordinate 188,048, forward strand.
CCGTGTTACTGTACAGCTCGTGGGGGAGCTGCATCAGCTCGAGGTACAGCTCGAGGAAGGGAGGCTGTAGCGTCTGGGGAATCGATCTGCGCCACAGGCTGGTGTGTACTTGTGAGGATGCGGGCCTCGGGATCTGCGAGGATGTCTTCCTGCCCTTCTCTACCAGCTTCTGCCTACCCCGGGGCATATTTGAGAGGAACAGCTGTTCCAAACCTCCTTCCCGAAACCCTCCTTGCAGCAGTTCTGTTTGATTCAGCCTCTTGCTGTCCCCACAGTCCAGCAGAATTTGGTGTTGCTGGAGAAAGAGAAGACCGGCTGCTTTGGTCTGACGTTTGTGATTTCAGCATTGCTCTTGGTCGTTCAGGTGCAAGCCTTGTTCAGTCAGGGCTGGGAAGATCCTGTGTAGAATCAAAGCAGAACCCAGACCACGGTGTTAGATTTTGGGTTCTAACCCTGAGCAAGGACTTACCTCAGCTGGCCGTGTGGAAGTAGAGAAGGGAAAGTGGTGTCTTAAACCCTGCCCTTTTTGGCATGTAAATGCTCAGGTCTGGGTTACGGTGAGGCAGCTGCTTCCACTGAGGATGCACATACCAGAGTTCTCTCCTGGTTCCATTAACTAAGTTGCTGTATTCAAAAAACAAGAAGAGATCACTCCTCTGCTGAAGCTGATGTGGTTATTGCCACTAATCATTTCGTACACTGGATTAATGGCTAGAAAAGACATTCAGAATGTGCAAGGTCTGGATTCAATGCTGTTCTCAGGGTGAGGAGTTCACATAAGATATCGTACCTCTCAGAAAAGTGCCCTGACTATTGTTAAAGGATATTTCAAGGTGTGATGGAAGGGAAATAACAGTCCCCTTTTGCTCCATCCTGTTTCATTGCGTTGAAGAGGATTCAGGATGCCTTGTGTCAGGGAGTAGCAGAAAGAAGGAAATGAAAGTGGGCCTGTCTATAAGGCATTAGTATGGAGGACAGTGCTAGTCTCCTCTGATAACGTGCATGTATCTCATGATTTCATGTGCACTTGCTAAAGTGCCCTCAGTGATGATTGCCTGTCTACAGTTAGGTTTTGAGGCTTATGAATTATGCAGGTTTTTATCTGTTTAATGTGTATGTTGACTTCATATCATTCTAGTTTCTTAATCAAGATGCCAGGCAAGATAGAGCGTATGCCCTATGAGGCTTCATTAATCATATATATAATCTCATCAAAAAGATATTACAATACCTAAAAAGTTTTAATTCTGAGAGTTCCAACACATCAGTCAAACAGGAGTCCCTCATGATAACATGGCTTTCCTCAGAGCATTGTTGATGGGTTTTATGAGTTGGCTCGTTGTTCTATAGGGGCACTTGGGCATATGCATTATGCATCAGCTTGTCCTTGTTTTGCTTTATCTGTCAACACACTGATTGATAAGCATTCACAACCATTTGCTGCATCATTTTTAGTGATTCAGAATTAAAAAATGCCTTTTTCTAAACTCCTATAATGTTATAATTCCCCTTCTTTTTAAGGAAAAAAAAATGTAAGGTTATAATGAGTGATTTTAACACTATGATAAAGTGACTATTCTTACTAAGATTTGGTGATTTTATATCAACAAGAGCACAAGCCTGAAGCCACTTATTTAATATTGGTTATAGCACTGGTGTATAGAAAAACATGTAATGTAAGACATTACTATTTTATTACTATTACCTATTATATAGGATCCTGAATAATTTTGTTTTCAGTAGCTTGATTTTATGCTAACTTTTTTTTGTTTGGTTGTTTTTATTCTTCTGTTCATCCTGACCTTTTTTAATAAATGCCTTCCTTTCTAGGCTAGGTAGACAAAAAGTTACACACCAGAGGCCATCCACACTGCATTGCCACTTCACAGCTCAGGCTTCTCCATGTCTTGCTCTGTTTTTATCTAGTAAACCCACTTATTTGTGCAGCTTGATCTGTTTTCCACATGAGAATATTCATGTTTCCCAGGGTCTTGAAGCTTACTCAGAAAATGGCACGTTTTTAAACCAGCTACTTTGAAACTCCAGATGATAAATATATGAAAATAGTGACACAGGGTAAACCCACGATCTGTCTCCTCCATGAACCTGTGGCCCAGAGGCAGATGCTTTGGGGAGTGCAGGAAGAGGATGAGCCTGCAGTGATGCTGCTGCAGACCGCTCTCCCGGCCTCTCTCCCTGCAGTTCGGGGACTTCCTGACTTGAAGGTGACATAAGCTCTTACCTTTGGCTACCTCTGCTGCTCTTTTGGTTAGTTGCATTTGGCTATATTAGAATGCATAGTATGCAGATTAGCCCAGTTTGATAAACGACTGTGTTTATAAATGATATATATGTCATAAAATATATATAAATGATATATTTATAAATGAGTCTTCTTTGCAGTGTCAGTGTTCTGTCTTCTATACATTTGATGAGGTAAATTTTTGTGCATCATCTGATTTCTACTTAATTAAGTAAAAAATAGATTGCTGTATAACTGTAATGGAAACATTTTACTGAATAATCCTCTTTTATAGATATCTGCAATTTCTCCATTAATGAGCTCTTACTCTATTAATTGAGGGGATTCGTGCTTTTTATAGTAATATGGTCACTAAAAGCAAGTGTGTTTAAATTGAATGCTTCATAGAGGCAAATTATACTCTGCTGATGCTCCTGTCTTGACCACCTAGACCTATACGTAATCCTACTAAAATCTGTTGATTAATGAGATCTATTTTGCATAATTATGCAACTGTTTTTAAAATCTGATATTGACTGCATTATATCACTGTTTCTATGAATTTGCCTGGTATGTACATTATGACAGATAGGCTATCGCCGTCTGAATAGTTTTGCATGCTCTTTGTTTAAACAAGAACATGGTTACTCTGGAACTTGCACAGCTCTGAGATGAGTTAAAGGTTAACAGCAATGGTTCAAAGAGCTTCTGTGCACAAAGATCCCCTTTCTGAAATGTAAACCTCACAGTCTTAGCAGCTGCAGGTCAGTATCTGCCCTAACCACTAATGGAAAAAAGAATCATTAGTTATCAGTGCTTTTTTCTAAATGCAGATCAAAATATTTATTGAACACTTTTTCTGCATCATTAAAAAAAATCATATCCTTATAAGCTAATTGCAGATTTATACTATTTCAAGATTGTCTTTTCTTCTTGAAGTGTTTAGCCTTTGTTCTTCAATAATTTACAGAGTAAGTTTTTATAAACCTGTTGACTGTTACCATTTGTTGGTGCCTTTTGTTCACCATTTTCTGTGCATTTCCTTGCCAATAGCTTGTATTCATTATTATCGCATCTCAGTTTTTTTCTTGGTTTTACTCCCTACTTCTCTGTAAACAGACTGCTGTCAAAGTAGTTGTCTTTATAGCTGTAGGACTGTAGGGCTTAGCTACCCAGTAAGGCATTCTTAACTTAAACTTATTATTCACATTTTTGGTTTTTTCTTCCCACTTAGAGTAAGGTTGGATCCAAGTTTTGCTGGTTCTTATATTAGAAAGAAGATGGAGCCTATCCGTAGTGTTCTTTAACCAGTGGCTTTGGTGTTGCCTCTCATTTATGTTTTTTTAGACTTCAATGTTATTTAATGGTTTTGTATAACTGGAGCAAATTGAGCACATGGGATAATATGCAACAGCAGAATGTCATCAGCACTCACAAGTCACTCAATATGGCAAAGTTTTCTTCCCGTCCCTGTCTTTATAGTTCTGAAAAATGTATGTCTTCTTGCATTGAGCAAAATGTACATCACCGTTAGCAGCTAGCTCTGACAGTTGGTAAGTTCTGTTTTATTGAGCAATAAGTTACTGTCATGTCAGCTGCTAGAACTAACGGTTTTCACTTACGCACACTGAATTGTGGTGTAATCCCTTAGGCCAGGCTCTCTGACAGTTCACTTGCTGCTTAAATGAAGATGTGATTTTACCATAGCAACCAGTTAGACTATTATACTGAATTCTTCAGTTATCCAGCCTCATCACAGCTAAGTGTAACTGGTGTAGGCTGGGAGAGAGGTGGGCAGTTTACACTGTGTGTCAAATACTGTACAGAAAAATCATATGAATATTGCTAAGCAGAGATTAATTAAGACACCACAGTTATGAAGAAATTAAATTCATTCAGTTGATAAGGAGCATAGCTGGTGAGAGATCCTTTTTGCAAAAGCATTTTAAAATAAGCATAGTCCTGTACAGTGTCAAGAATGAGAGAATTCATTCAAATTTAAGAAAACTGTATCTTTTTCATAATCAAGGCTCATTTTTCTCTCTGAAACCAATGCACATCAAAGACCCAACTCTCCTAGATTTCTGACTGCCACATGGGTTTTGTTTCCTTGTTTGAGAAAGCACTGGGGGCTTGCAGAGTTCAGTAGTATGAAGCCTCATCACAAAAAATGCAGAGAGACAAATATTTTCCTCGATTCAGTGAAGTAATTTAGTAAACTCCTGTAGATTGTAAAGCTCCAGAAGAGACACTGATTAAAGTGGTATCTGGCAGTTTTTCATTTTCCAATGAAATTGTATCAGGTTACTAGTCATAGCAAGATACCTACACATATGTACATGATCTGTATATATATAACATTTTCACCACTTCTGAAATGTTAGCCTCGGTTTTGAAATTCAATCTGTGATCACTCAGTTTTGCTTTCACCGACATCCTAGAAATACAGAGGTTTTTTCTGGTGATACTTCAATCAAATAGAAATGCATTTCTTGCTCTTTTCAAGACTTACAGAAATTCTTACTCCAAAGTGCTGGAGGCTGTAGAAAATACAGTAGCTTGTCTCCTTGGTGAGCATACAAGAGTTAATTGTCTCAGCTGAGCATACCACACAAATTACAGGAATGCATACTGGCCTGGGTTCTGACCAGAGCCCAACTATGTAAATCCAGGGTCGCTTCAAACTTTCACTAAGACTACTGAGGATTTACACAGCTGTAGGAAGAAAGAATTTATTCTAGTTCATATTAAGGAGGTATATGCAATTATACAAACACTTTTCTGGGCACAAGTAGACTTGTATGTTACATACTACTGTTATTATGAAGATCGAGACATATTCTTGAAGCTTTTTCTATAAACTTAGAAACAGCACTGAGTGCTTTGTGCAGATATGTTTAGGTTTAGTGAAGAGAAGATTTTAGGCAGGATCTTTGTTGACGATGAAGGAAGAAAAAGGATTTTTTTAACAGGAAAATGCTGACTCTTACGCTTAAGATGTATGCATTGAAGGAAAACCGGGGGGGGGCGGGGAACAAACATCATATTCAGGGTCTGAGGATGAGTGCATGTGAATACTTTTGCCTCTAAACCTCTGAGCCAAACTACAAGGTGTTCGCTCTGGGCTCAAGGCTGAGTGGTTTCCTCTGTTTCATACACGTGAGGCACAGGAAAAACACAAGACCTGACAGCACACCCCTGTTTGCTTCTCGCTCTTCTCTGCTTACTGTTTCACAGAAACGGTCAAACTTTCTTAAAAGATTGTGGGGACGTCTCTCAAAGCAGCAACAACTGAGCCTTATGCATGCAAAGATACGTAGTGGTGGTGTTGGATGAAAGTGTGGATATTTGAAAGGAAACACTAAAAGAGATGTGGGAGAAACGTATCCTAACCACACACTCTGTTCGTGTGCCTTGAGGGATCCGGGGTCTCCCAGGGCACTACATCAAGAACCACCTGTCTTCCCACACAGGACCTGGAAGCTGAGAAGCCCTGATCTTTCCTTTCCTTCCTTGTGCAAGCCGTCACCTGCAACACTGACAGCACCACGAGCTGTGCTAACAAATCTCTGCGTCATTTGGCACAGCTCTGTGACACATGAAGCACAGCCGCCTCCCTGCACAGCATTCCCAGCATCTCCAGCCAGCTCTGGGAATCAAAGCTGGTGTTTAGCTGAAAATACTTTCTGTTGGAGTTTCTGACATTACAGATTTTTTTAAGGCGTGCAGCACTCCCGTGTTCTTGAATAGTATGAGGTACTGCTGGGCAACCTTAGTGCTGCATTCCTTGAGGCTTTTGTCAGTGCAGAAAGCAAACCACAGCTGTTAGAAACTCTGAAGGATAAAGGTCAGTTCTCCACCAACCACAAAGTTAAATTTATGTATATACAATATTTTCTTGCTGCATCATGCTGGCCTTTCTTGTATATGACAGCTACTTGTCTCATATTGAGTATCAAGGAGTGGGGACTGTGTTCTCCTTAGGACGTTTGGGTATAATCACTTGGCCACTGCAGAAGTAGGAGTTCAAAGTCTTGCTGTCCACCCACTGCTGGAGATCACTTCTCTGTTGGAGATTGATGCCACGCACCTGAGCCATGCTGAGGGATCACACGACATACCACACAGCTCATCCATGGGCTGGGCATGGCTATGCTATTAACATTTTTAACTGCTCCAGTTGCAAGAGTGTATCTGCTATGCGTTTTCTTTAGTTGAACTGTTTTGTTTTCTGACCGTATGCATTTTTCCTTCTCTTTGTGTGGGTTTATCTTAAGAGTATGGAGAATGACTGCTTTGGAGAAAGCTCTAGGAGACTAATTAATTACTGTCTGCTCTGTCTCAGGTTGCTTTCAAGAGAATGGGAAAGGGAGAGTCTCACTGATTGCTATTATTTGTTCCTTTTTCCTGTTCAGATGCAGATGGATAACTGGACATCTAATACCCATGTTCAGAAGCCATGAATTCCAGAAGATTACTCTCAGAAACACGGAGAACATTTCCTGCTACTAAAGTACACTGCCAGCAGCCATCACGGATTCTCATTGTGGATGTCACATCACCTTCCTGGACCAACACTTGTTCTGTACTTTCTGAAGCTCTGGAAAACACTCTCTGTTTGGCATGCAGTTTGATAGGCCCCTGCCGTGTTCCCCTGCTGAGCCTCTACGTGGTGCAGAACCAGCAGGAGTGTCTGCTTCCCTTTACGGTATGTGTGAAATTATGTCTCTTGGGGTCTAACAAACATGAGTCGATACATTGGTGCAGTTCAGCAAAGAAAGTTGTAATTTACTACAAATGTGTATCTAAAAACTAATCATTCTCAAAGAGCATAGTTTCATAAAATTCACCTCTTCGTGAAGTCTATGAAAGAATGATACTTAAAAGGAGGAGTGTCATATTTTTGATCTGTGAAGTTGCTCAAATGCATAATTTAGGTTTTGTGCTGTTCCCTTCTAAAACATCTCTTGTACCTCTCCCTTTCATATGCTACTTTCTGCACTATCTGTAATGCTTCTCTGTCAAAATTATCAAACACAACTCTACAGCTGTAATAATTTGGATGGTGAAATAGTCTGTGTACCTGCTGATTACACAAATATTACCACTTTGGGAGAGATTCCAGACATTTAAGTGGAAAGGATCAGAATTCAAAATATTTTTGCCAAATTTGAGAAATATCCTGAAATGATAGAATCATTTAGCTTGGAAAAGACCCTTAAGATCGTTGAGTCCAACTGTAAACCTAACACTGCCAAGTCCACCGCTAAACCGTGTCCCTAAGCACCCATCTACACGTCTTTTAAATATATAGCTCAAAGTCAGTAAGAACAAGCATTTCACTCATCTAGGGATATGCAGCAGAATAAACATAGATGGATAATGACTAGCAGCTCTACAATAAAAGTTTGGGATTACAAAGCATCGTAAAGTTCACAAGAATCTATGAAGTCATACTATTATGAACAGTCATACTGAGCACTCTCATTTACACTACATTAGAGTAAACACACAGTATTAACCCTTCCACTTTATTCAGTAATGGTGAAAACATTCTGAAATATTGTGTCAAGTTTTCACATCTCAGGAAAGGTAGAGGCCAACTGGGAAAAAAAATCAGAAGTCAACGGTAATTTAGCAAATGTGATCTGCAAGAAGACTGCGGCTGATGGTGGTGTTTATTTTGTAGAACAGGTTATCGATAATGTGACAGGGATAACTAAGGGGATACCAAAGAAACATTTTCTGGAGATACTGTGAAATCACCCTGATTAGGGGCTGTAAGAACACACATTTGTCTTGCTTCCTAGGATGAATTTACATGTAATTCATCCTGGCATGTCACTGTAGGATGGACTAAGCAATCTGTTTCACAACTGGTTCCAGGCCTGTTTTCTGTGATTTTGCATTACATCCAATTTAATTTGTAAGTGGGGCCAAATACCTGCTTTTGTATTTGCTAGGTACGTCCTGACACTGATACAACATGTGCGGGCTGATGGCAACCTCAGATTTCATTTGGTAATTATGGGTCACCAGAGCACAAATGCACTTTGACCCAATCCCTCTACTTGCCCCATCATATGAATCTTCTACTCATGATATCTGTCTTTTTTATTTAAACAACAAATCCTCATATTTTGCTAATCACAGGTTTTAAAGACAGAAGAACCATTAGATCATTGTTTGGCTTCCTTCATATTACAGGCTATTATATTTCACTAAAGTACCCATATATCATTAAAGCACTTCCTCCAGAAAGACATCTAGTTTTGATCTGAAGATATTATGAGGTGGAGAGTCAAGTACTTCTGTTGATAATTTCTTCCAGTGGTTAATCATTGTCATTGTGAAACTTGCACCTGGTTTCTAATTTGAATTTATTTGCTTTAGCTTCTAGGGATTTGTTAATATATCTCCTCTTTCGGCTACACTGAAGAACCTGCTTGTATTTTATACTTTCTTCCTCTAAATATAAACAGGTCCCCTCTTAATCTTCTAGCTGGTAAATGAAAGAGAACAAAGTATAAGTAACTGCAAGGCATTTTTACAGGCCCTTAATAACTTCCAAGCCCTTCTGTGTATTCCCTCTTCTGTTTTTTTGGATGCTACATTCCAATACTGGACTCAACAATGCTGTACAGAGAGCTAAAAAACACCTTTCCTCCTGTTTGCTTGACTAGTAATCACACCAACTCTTTTGCCATAATATTGTTATTGTGTTTCTCTGGGACTTGTCCAACACAACAAAGTTCACACTCAAAGACTTGAGCCCATGGTGTGTAGCTGGTTGATAGGCACAGTTCTGGTGTGAGCCTGCACTCCCCTTCTCCCCAGCTTTGCTTGGATGTTCTGCCTAGTGAGCCATCTCTTTATTTTAGACATCTGCTGTTGTACTGCAGGCTGTTTTTCAGAACTATTATTTATTAGGCACAGTAAAGTATAGCAAGATGATTGTCTTCTTCAGTGGACCTAATTTCACTAATAATGGTATCTGGTCCTCTGCGGCTTCTGGAATCAGGAACAGTTTTACATCTGTATCTGATAAACATCTGTTCTGTTTCAGCCTTCTTCAGAAATGCCAGGGCTCCATTGCTTTTTCTGTACTCCCAAATTTGCCCTTTTGACTCCACAGGGCATCCTGTTTATCACATTGACTTTCTGATCTAGCTAGAGAAAAACTTGATACTTCTCAGTGAGGAACCAAGATAGAGCTATATTAAAGATTGCTTATTAGACAAATCATATGAAGTCAGGAAAGTCCCAGAGCCGAAAATAGAGATTGGGGGAGATTACATGGAGAAGTATCATATATGGTTGTTACCCTTTTCTTAGTCTTTCCTGGGCCCTTGTTTATGGTCTCTGTTCCTACTGGTCTCCCCTATTGGTCTAACTCTAACAAGTCCAAAGAGCTTTCCTGGAAAGGGCAGGGGGGTGCCAAAGAAAAAGAAACCAGGAAGTAAATAATTGTGCAGAACAACAGATGATGACAAGAGGGGAAGTGAGCATTAAAGTGTCAAAAAATTTTAATGTGGGCCTGAGCAAGGACTCTGAGCAGAGCACCTCCAGCTGATGGGCCCTGTTCGTACTGGTTTTCCCTCAGGATGGGCAGCCATCCCCCCCAACTCCCAGAAAGGGCAGAAAGACAACTACAGGGACTAGCAAATTAAGACAGTGAAGTGGGTGAGGGTACAGCATGTGAAGGGAGACAGACGGGACAGTGAGCATGGTGCCTACCCTGGCTTGTGGCCAGCTGTGATCTCTCATTCTGGGAGCTTTTCTGTGGAAGCAATGTAGCATTGCAGATTTAAATGTTTTGCTGGACACACAGTGTGAAGTCATTAATTCCTGGAGTTATGTAATGAAGGAGCAGGGTCACATGTGAAGAGACATATCAAAGACACTGGGCTGCGTGTCAGCACCCAGAAGGGGGCCGCAGTCAGAAGTAGTTAAACAACACAATTTGTGCTTAGAAGTTTAACTTGTCCCAAGAACGTTCCAGAGTTGAAACTGCAGTTTGCATAGACTCGCCTAAGTTAACATTTAAAGTAGCTGTGCATATACAAGAGAAAATGCAACTCTGCTGGTGCCAATTCCACAGGACAGGTACTTAACTAGACTTCAGGCTGCCCTGCAGCCCATGCTGAGCCCTGTTCTGCCGTAGTTAGGAGCAATACTTGACCTGAGACAGCCGGTTTACATCTGTGTGAGCTGCAGCTGCCTCCTGGGATTGCAGGGCAGGCATTCCTCACCTTATTTGCAGAACTGTTGGAGCTGTTTGTGAGCACATGCCTGGGCTCCCTGGTGCATTACTTAGTCACACTGAAAGACCATGCTGTAAACCATGGCTGCTCAAGAGTGGTTCAGTTAGTCAGAGCTCCAAGCATCTGAAGCAAACGAGTCATAGTTCATCTGTGGCCTCTTCTGTGAGGAGGGTGACCTCTGGCAGCAGTGTCTTACACTGCTTCAAATAGATTTGATAGAGTTCACTAATAATCTCTCCTATAGCCAGAATTTGCCCATTTACCTGCTGGGTACCTTTGAGTTCTTTCTGAAACTCAGGTGAGCTGATACCTGTGTGAACACCAGCTGAGATGCTCCACACACCTTTGGATCCTGGGTGTTCCCTAGCATTGTCGTGTCTATGCTAAGGAAAGGTCATGGCTAGGTAATAGATACCAGGTAGCCTCGAATAATATTGCCTGGAGAAAGAGTGTGAGAGGGGTCTACCGTGATCCTAGCCAGCCTGGTTCATATTCAGACTGCCTTCTGTGCATTTAGGTGACCACTATAAAGGGATACCAAGTTCAAGGAAGTGCTAAGCAACATATGTGATATAAGGGTTCAGCAGGCCTGGACTGCAGATAATCTGGAGGTAATGACCATAGCAGGCAGTGAGAATAGGGCCCAATATCCTCCAATCTATGGGACTGACACCAAGTATCATTGTGGAGCACAACAGGTTAATAATTGTGCATTTATAATGTTCATCTTGCCATAATGAGTCAGACCAGCTGTCCTTGGGGCAGCCATTGTATAGCGGTAGCTGTTGCCTAAAGGAATAAAACATTTTTGCAAATGACAGCTATATAATAATTTTTTCTTTCTAACACTTGCTCTGGTAGCTCATCTTTGAGGCAGGAGGGTCCACAGACCTTCCATCAGTGTTTGCTTTTTTGATAATTACTGTGGTGAATGTCCTAAAAGAGCAGTATAAGAGCATAAGAAACGCCAGTCCAGCAGTCAGACCAACAGTCTATCAGCTCAGTCTCAAAAGGAAAGGCTCTTCTGGGGGAGTGCCCCAGCCCAGTCACTGCAATTCACACTCCCCTAGTTCCACAGCTGTTGTATTAAGAATGATCGAGGGTACATTTGAGGCTATCCTCTTGGTATCTGCTTCTGGACCTGTTACCCATGAGTTTGTGGAACCCCTTTTTGAACCTGTTGCCGCTGTCTGACTGAAGACCCTCCTGAACACAGGTTCCAGAGGTCCACAGCTCGACAAGTAAGGATGTCAGGGGTGACATCAGACCGCCTCAGCGCTCCCATTTACATCTCAAGTTCTGCACCTCTGTGTTACGCAGGGCCAGAGGAGAGGGGCATGCTGAACTACTACATTTTAGCTAGCAGCAGGTAGACAACTAAAGCTTGAGAGGTGATCGTGGGTGTTGTTACAAGTGTAACAATCAGCTGGTTTTGATTCACATCACTGTTCACTGCTTTATAACTTGGTTCCTGCCCCTGGTCTTATCTCAGTGCTGTGAATTCAAAAGCCTTCTTCTACACTATGGAAAAATATTTCATATTATCAGTTTGACATTTCCAGTCTTTCAATTTCATTGAATACTGTTTTGCAGCAAGTGAAAGAAAACTTTGCACGAATTCAAGCCTGCATTTCGGAGCTCCGTTCGCTACCAAGAGAAGGCTGTTTCCCACAGAGGGGAAATGGAGTGGTACAGGCTGTGCAAGATGGATTGCAACAGTTCAAACAATACAGCAGACACACAGCAGCAGGAGGCTCAACAAATAGTTCTGTTGAGGTAAGAAAATGTTGGGAAAGTAGTGGGAGCCATCCACCAGACTCGCCACTTGTAACACATTAAGATGATAGTCTGTGTGGCATCTAAGGTCCATGGAAGTGAGAGAGTAATTAAGAAAAGAAGCCTTCCAAAAAAACCCATGTGGCAATCTCTGAATGCTCATGGAAACTAGACGGATTCAGGTTTGAGCTGCTTTTGGAGACTGATTTACTTTATAGAAAAGTTAATTTAATTTACAGGCATTTAAGATTGGATGTTTTTTCAGCTTTATTTTGATTACTTTCACAGAACTGTGTCCAATGCAAAGACATTCACAGGACTTATGGACTTGATTTTCCTTTCAGCCTACAGTTACATTCTGTGGTTATAGTGTCTGGAACTTTCACTGATACAATAGGATGTTTGTACAAAGGTCCTCATTGTGCTTGAAAGCACGTCCACCACTCATTGGAAGTGAGATCAGACAGACAGAAGAAACGCATATCATCTTGAGATTAGTTGGTATAGTTGCAAAGGACAGGAAAAGCCTGCAGAATGTTCATTGTCTTGGCACACTCCTCTTCAAATCAGTTTTCAGAGTAAAAAGAAAATACAGTATTTGAATAACAAGAGGGTTTGTTTATAACTAGCATTTTTCTTTTCTCAGTGGCAGCTTGAGAGTTCCACAGGGCTCCTACTCTGCGAATTGTCATAGGAGTCCCTTACATCATTGGCAATGGCTGCATGAAATAACTGAAAAGTCTAAAAAGACCATTTTAAGCTCTGAACAGCAGACGGCCCCTGAAATTCAGGAAGCATCATGTCTGTTCTTGGCAGGCATCCCTACACTGGGTGAATGGAAAAAGGGTAGTCTCTTAGGCCTTTATGACAGACACAGAAAGAATGGGGCAATCCAATTGCTTTGCCCATGCCCCAGAGAATTAGGGGAGAACCGTGCCTGCTGTAATCCTGATGCACTAGGACTTTGTCCCCACTCCTTGCACTTTACAAGGCCCTTAATAAGGTGCAGCTGCTGATGCACTAAGAGCACTCTCTCTCACTTACCACTTCATGAATCATGTTTTATAAATGTATCTCTCATGTTCCACCTACACTCACATAGTTTAGAAAATTTCATAAAAGACAGCCTAAAAGCAAATTCTACAGCTAAATAAGTATTCCTGCATCATGAAAGGTATTTCTGTTCATCCCAGCTCTAGGCTATGTGTTATTCTATATCCCAAGCCACAGTGGTTCCCAAACTTCCTTCTAGGAGGAGGGCCCTGGGAAGGGAGAGTAAAGTGTTTTGAAACACCACATGCAAACGTTTCCTTTCTGCTTAGGCTTTGTGAAGTTTTCAGACTGGCTATTGATGATTTGCCTGGAGAAAGTAGAAAGAACAGGGCCTTAGCTAAATAAGTCTTGTTGGACAGGTTAGTGACATGAATTAGTGTGGTAGGACAACCTGATGTTTGTCTGGGATTTCAGTACGCATACATACTGGTGTCTTGTTTCCCAGGATTCTCAGTGGGAATGAACATGCACACAGCAGGTCTGTCCAGTGCTTCCTGAGCCAATTGCAGAGGTGTGTTGTCACTGTTTAGCTTGAGCAGTGGCTCTGACATGACCCTATTTACAGTGAACATGTCAGAAAATTTTAGGTATTCAGCAATCTAGCTGTCTCAGAGATCTAATGTCCAGAAATCCTGCATGAATATATCAAGTCCTCAAATCCCTCTGGGCATATTCCAGGAGAAAAGGGGTCATATCTAGGGAAAACTATATGTACAGCAGTCCTGGGACAGGATCTAATAGATTTTGGTGCATGCTAGTGACTGTCTTCTCAGCTGGGTGTGTATGCTTGCATAAGTGGGAGGGAAGCTGCTAACACATGAGAACATATGTGCAAATATAGGAAGCAGAGCAAGGTTCACAGGAATAAGTGGGTTTTTAGAAGTAGTATCAACTGATGTGAAAGGACAGGCACTTACCAAGAGGGGAAGGACTCAGCAGTCATGTTATCTTCTGGACATGAGGAAACATCAGCTCCAAACTGTCTTTCATTTCAGACTTCACAGGCTCAGGGTCCACCTGGTTTTGGAGCTTTGTCAGACCTAAAAAGGAATTCAGACTCTCATGAGTGAAATTTCCCCAGTCCTTCTACTTTGTTTAGATCCTTAAACCCTTCCAGAGTCATACTGTGATTAGGCAGACTCCCCCAGCTGTAATTAAGGCTCACTTCTAGTGTCTATCCAGGAAGCCTTTCTCCTGATTTCACTACTTCTCTGTGTTTTCTTAGGGGCTTGAGGCATTTTTCCCAACCATTTCAAATGTGATGTGTGCTTTAACTGTAAAGCCAGGAACAGATGGAGTACACTTAAAGATAAGACCTTTTTTGACACACAACAAAATCCAGGACATCTTCTAGTATAGTTGAAGGAATGAGATAACTACATTCAAAATTATCCATGAATATGGGGAGCTTATACTCCACTAAGTGATCCTTGTTCTTTTAGAGTATGCAAATATATTATACTTTTCATTACAAGTGTGTTGTCCCTCAAACAGGGTTTGCTACCCAGTGTGCAAAGGCCAATCTCACACCCAGAGCCGAGACACCCGTTTATTTCATATCTGCACAGAGAGGGGTGCTAGGGGGTAATTCCACAAAGCGAGCACACCACGCTGAAGGACTTCAGGTTGTTTATACACTTCAGACTACACAAATACACATTTACTATAATGACCATTGGTTAGTTTCTTATCACTTTATCCCTCATTGGTTAACAGCATGCCTCATCTCAGTTTTATTTTTTCTGCACAAGCTCCAAGGGTGAGGGTCTTTATTTGGGCAGGGGACCTCAGAGCAGTGGGCGTGATTTTTACTATTATAATGGGGATAGTGCCTCCAAAGGACACTCTAATCTCTAATTAAGCTGATTTACAGTAAACCATTTTGATGAGCCTCCATATTTCAGGATGTGGTAGTTCTTCAAGGACAGTAGCTCCTGATTAGAAGTTCCTTACTAAATCATTGCCAGCAGTTTAAAGAACAGACTGACCTAACTGATACATCCTAGATGTCCTTGTACTTGATGAGAAACAGTTTTACGGGCTACG
The DNA here is from genome assembly GCF_047716275.1 of Strix uralensis. NCBI lineage: Eukaryota > Metazoa > Chordata > Aves > Strigiformes > Strigidae > Strix > Strix uralensis. The sequence continues at coordinate 203,429 of NC_133975.1, forward strand.
GTTCCCCTCTTTGAGACTATCTAGAGAACTTAAATTCACCTAGATAGGTCTCATCTTTTCCACAGTTTGTTTACCCATACATGAGCAGCATCTGCATGTACATTGGATGAGTACACAAAGGCATACAAAGACAATTATTATTGTAACTAAAATTCCTAAGAGTTTCTTTACCCATAGACTCAAATGGGGGAACGAGGAAATTAATCATTTGAATGTTTCTTCAAATCCTTAAGAGGTGTTATCCTTTTGTATCTCATGAAGCATTTTAGTCTTTTTCCAAATTTCATTTAAATCAGTGGAAATCCTTCCACTTCAATCTGCATATACACAGCAGCTCATATTTGTGCTTACTCCTCCTTGAGAGGTCAGTATCATATCAAGAGCCATCCTATTTTGTAAAGCAATTTTAGTTAATTCAGACACTTCTTCCTGTAGGGCCTTTATAGCAGCGTAGGTCTCATTCCCAATTTTCTCAACTGCAGCCGAAATATTTGCTATGGCTTTTTCCAATTCACTGAATCCTAACAATGGTAAAACCATCTGGCAAAAGAATGACAAGCTGTTGGTCATTCTGTAAGAGGATTGGGTCTTTTGTGTCTCTCTAGGAGTGATCTTAGTCAAATTTGGTTATCTCCACTAAATTTGTCCATGATTGTTATATTTGGAACAATTGCACCTAAAGTGCAGATTCCTGCCTGGTTCCCTGGTAGAACTTTTCAGGCTCATGTGTCACATATCCAGTACCATCCCTTACCTTCAGGAACTGGCCAGACAGTATTGGGCAAGCTGACATTTCCTCTTTTCCCTATTGTTATTGTACAATTACAGCTAGTGTCATTTCCCACAAAAGTGCTGTTTTTCAACAAGCAATTTATCCTCTCTGTCCCTTTCAGGGGGGAACATCTTTGAAAACATAATTCATAACTCTCATATGTAGAGGTGGGTTTTCTACTCCCCATTCCCAATATTCTGAAGAATCTGCTTTAAAAGAAGTATTACTCCACAGTTTTTTGCCATGACATATTTGCAGGAATGGGTATTCCCATTAAAGGAATCCCCTTTTGGCCATGTTCTGGAAAATTAGTACAAACCCAGCAATCAGATCAGTTTGCAACTGTAAGATTCTCTGAATCGGATTCAAATGTAAGTTCTGATCCCATGGATTTCCTGGTTCCTATCGAGTCAGAAAAATTAGCATACAATACTATATCACCCAAACTAATCTTACTTTGTTCTTGATAGACATTTCTAAGCCTATATTTCACAAAAGGAATCAATATTATGAGTAACACAAAACAAAGAAATCAATCTTTGAATACAATCTAAATCAGAATATGACTTAATGGATTCCCAGCTGCAGTTCATTGGATTCTCAAAATCTTCAGCTTCAAAGGTTGGATTTCCTCAGAAATCCATTCTTCCTTTGGAGCCTCCTTTACTCTGGTGCACTGAATCCAAGAGTCTGTCCCTCTGTGTTAACAGTGGCATAGGTAACCACCAGTACCTGGTAAGGTGCTTTCCACCGTTCTTTAAGGGCTCATCCTTCCAAGTCCAGATATAGACTCTGTGGCCTGGCTGGAAGCCATGTACTGGAGCATCTAAAGGCAAAGGTGATCTCTGCTTTAGGTACCTTTTTACCCTTAGGTAACTCCAAGGCTCAAGTTAGAGCTCTAATTTCTGCCTTTGAAGGGAAGCGTTGGGTGGCAATGCTTGCAATGCTTGCGCTTCAGTCTCTTTTTGTGGGGTTACCATGGTATCCAGCCTTCCATTCACCATGAAGCCACTCCCATCTTGCCATACTTCCAATTCTTTGGCAAGTACATTACCGAACAGGGTCAGGCTATTCTTGAATCCCTGGGGCAGCACAGTCCAGCAGGGTTGTACTTTCCTACCAGTAGTGGGACTCTGCCATTCAAAGGGAAAAATTTTCTGGCTCTCCTCCTCCGGGGGAATGCAAAAGAAAGCATCTTTTAGGTCTAGCACTGTAAAATATATGCTATTTTCAGGTATTGTAGGCACTAGAGTATAGGGATTAGACACTACAGGATGAACATCTACAGTGATCTTGTTAATTTCTCTTAAATTTTATACCAGTCTGTATTCTTGAGTTTGAGGTTTCCTTACCAGTAGAACAGGGGTGTTAGACTGACGTTCCCGTAGTAAGCCATCTTGCACAAAGGTATTAATTAGTGGTTCTAAGCCCACTCAAGCCTCTAATTTCATTGGATACTGCTTTTTCCTCACAGGCTGTGATCCCAATTTTAATTCCACCTTTACTGGAGTAGCTTTCTTTGCTCATCCAGGTTTCTTGGAGGCCCATACCAGGGGGATTACAGCATCCAAAATTTCTTCTGAGATCCTGGTCTCCCCCTGTTTCTTTTCAGTCAGTAGACAATTGAACTTTCCACACTGTCTTCTCAGACACACGTAGCTGAATAGACTCATCAGAAAACAATAGTTGTACTTTCAATTTACATAATAGATCTTGTCCCAACAATGGGAGGGAGCACTCTGGCATGTACAGAAATTTAGGAGTTAATGTAGTACCACCAATTGTACATTCCATAGGTTTTAAAAATGGCCTTAAAACTTGCTTTCCCATGACCCCAACAATTGGCATATGTGTTTTACTTAAAGGTCACTTACAACTAATTACTGCTGAATGGGTTGTCCCACTATCTGCTAGAAAATCAATAGTTTCATTCCACAGCTTAACTGGAACCAGGGGGTTAACCGGAGAAATTTTAATATTTTCCCCCGGTCCCTGTCTGAATCTGAGGCTCCTAGCATGATCAGGTCTGCCTCAGGTGCCAGCCCCCCTTGGCCCATTGTCCTTTTTGTAATCTTGGACACTCATTTTTCCAGTGCCCTTCTTCCTTACAATAAGCACACTGATTTTGTCCTAACAGCCTGCAGATGACGTGATTATTGGCATGGCCTCTTCCCCTGCCATCACTACCACCCTTATGAACCCTCTACCCCTTCCTCTCACTGAACTCTTAGTAATTGCTGCTGCCAGCAAGGTAGCCTGTAATTTTCTATCTTTCTGCTTCCCCTTTTGTCTCTCTTTTCTCAACATCATCTCGAGTGTTACAAACCGTATAAGCTATTTCAGTTAACTGTGAAATCAACGTTCCTCCAGCACCATCTACTTTTGTAGTTTTTGCCGGGTATCTGAAGCAGATTTCCCAGTGAATAACATATTAAACATTCTTCTGTTCGTCTCATCTTCCGGATTCAAATCTGTCCATTGTCTAGCAACATCACAAAACCTTTCATAAGGTGCTGATGGATTTTCTTCACTTTCTTGTCTTACTTCATGTAACTTTGACAGATTTTTAGGTTTCGGAACTCTGTGTTGGACCCCATACAAAATTAATTGCTGATACTGTTTAAGCGTATTTTTCCCTGCACTGATATTTGGATCCCATTCTGGATCCATCTTGGGCATGTGTCTGGCAGGGTTGTCATTAGCCTTACAGCATTCATTTTCCTCTCTAGCCTTTCCTAACGCCAAAGGCTTCTCTTCTACTATTAAAAAAAAAAGTATTTAACACTGCCTGAAGAGCTCCCCAATTAGGGTTATGGATTAGTATTATTGTTTCCAACAACCAGTACATCTTTTTCTGGATTTTTGCAGTATGATCCTATTGACTGTTTCCAGTTCAACAAATCTGAGATAGTAAAAGGTACATGTACAAACACAGGCATTCCTTCCACCCCAACTGCTTGTCAGAGGAATGCTTGTATACCTGGATGCTGTCCTCTAATCCTTCCTGAGACTGGACTAAGAGTCTCTCTCCCTTCCTTCTGGGAAGATCTCTTTTTCTCACTACTGCTTTCACTCACTGGTTCCTCTTTCCTGACCCCTGATACCAACCGCTCTACATCATCTGGCTCCTCTGAATCGCAGAATCACAGAATCATCTAGGTTGGAAGGGACCTTGAAGATCATCCAGTCCAACCGTTAACCTAGCACTGACAGTTCCCAACTACACCATATCCCTAAGTGCTATGTCAACCCGCCTCTTGAACACCTCCAGGGATGGGGACTCCACCACCTTCCTGGGCAGCCCATTCCAACGCCTAACTACCCGTTCTGTAAAGAAATACTTCCTAATATGTAGTCTAAACCTTCCCTGGCGCAACTTGAGGCCATTCCCTCTTGCCCTCTCACTTATTACTTGGTTAAAGAGGCTCATCCCCAGCTTTCTGCACCCTCCTTTTAGGGAGTTGTAGAGGGCCATGAGGTCTCCCCTCAGCCTCCTCTTCTCCAGACTAAACAACCCCAGTTCCCTCAGCCGCTCCTCGTAGGACATGTGCTCCAGACCCTTTGCCAGCTTTGTTGCCCTTCTCTGGACACGCTCGAGTCATTCAGTAATTCTGGTCCTTTAAGTCCTTAAGGATGTGTTAACCCTTTCCCTATATCACATGCTGAGCAACACTGCTGCTTTTTCTTTCCTTGCCCACTTTCAGCTACATAATGACCTTACACCATTAGGATCATTATGTAACAATTCACATTTTTTCCTTATTTCATGATTATTCTGCAACATGAAACATATGGTACTTCATCCCACTTATCCATCCTTCTACAGAACAGCATCAGTTGTAAAATAGTGTTATACTTCAAGGTCCCATACTCTGGCCACCTTTTGTCATGGTCAGGCTTATACATGGGTCACCATTGTTGACAATATCTTAGTAATTTTTCTTTTGTCAGGTGATCCCGTCCAAATTTATTCCAGTGTTTAAGGATGCATCCCAAAGGGGTACAAGGGGGTATCTCGGTGGAGGAAACTGAACCCATTCTGAAATTATTTCCTAGGAAGAACTTCCTTAACTTCATGCACTCAGCTTTGTGGGAAGAGAGCCCTCTGCTGCTCATCCCCCACGCCTGCCTGTAGAAGGAAATGAGCTGATGGAACAAATTATGCAGAGCAATCAATCTGAAATAAGAGTTCCTACTCAGCAATCCTCCCTTGCGTCCCTTTATCGCCATCTCATAGAGGCGTTGCACTGTTGTCACTTGCTGCCCAAGTGCAGGAGAGGAGCTGACAGAGTCCCCGATCAAAAGGTCGGTGCACGCTGGAGTCCAGTTGGGCTGCTGCTCCCCGACAGATACAGCAAGACCATTGGGCAAGGCTGTCGGCACAGACCCTCCTAGGTCGTCAAAACTGTCCCTCAAACAGGGTTTGCTACCCAGTGTGCAAAGGCCAATCTCACACCCAGAGCCGAGACACCCGTTTATTTCATATCTGCACAGAGAGGGGTGCTAGGGGGTAATTCCACAAAGCGAGCACACCACGCTGAAGGACTTCAGGTTGTTTATACACTTCAGACTACACAAATACACATTTACTATAATGACCATTGGTTAGTTTCTTATCACTTTATCCCTCATTGGTTAACGGCATGCCTCATCTCAGTTTTATTTTTTCTGCACAAGCTCCAAGGGTGAGGGTCTTTATTTGGGCAGGGGACCTCAGAGCAGTGGGCGTGATTTTTACTATTATAATGGGGATAGTGCCTCCAAAGGACACTCTAATCTCTAATTAAGCTGATTTACAGTAAACCATTTTGATGAGCCTCCATATTTCAGGATGTGGTAGTTCTTCAAGGACAGTAGCTCCTGATTAGAAGTTCCTTACTAAATCATTGCCAGCAGTTTAAAGAACAGACTGACCTAACTGATACATCCTAGATGTCCTTGTACTTGATGAGAAACATTTGTACAAGCTACAAGGGGATGCAAGACACCTGCTGCAGTGATAGGCTTGTTTGGAAGTGTTGATCACCATTTTTACAATCTACTTTCATTGTCTCATAGGAACAGTGTACATAGATGCAACACTAATTCCTCCTCTTCTGACAATTTACCAGCTTGCATTTGCTTGGATCAGCCTGGAAAATTGGGTGTCCTCCACTGGAATTAATCTGACCACATAGACTTTGTTGATAATTTTGATATGTAACCAAATGTTTTTCTTCCTGGTACCAGAAAATAGTGAGTTCACATGGCTTGTTACACTATTGTTGGCCCTGCAGAGGTGCTGGATATGTATACTCCGTCCCATCTAAAGACAACCCTAGGAGTGACTCTTTGTAAAAATGCTCAGGGCAGTCTGAGCAGACGTAGAGCTGGCTGTCATGCCTAGCTAGAACAGCAGTCTGATCAACATTTGTAGGATTAATGCCAGTATACCCAAACCAGAGAATGATGTAGTTGATTTTTGTATTAAAAACCCCAAAGAACAGCAAAACCACAACACTCAAACAACAAGCAAACAAAAACCCACTCAAACCTGCATGGATTCTAACTTGAAAGATTTCTTAGGGAGAACAAGAACTGTATGACCCAGGAGATGTAGCCATTCTTCAGAAACTTCATGCAGCAAGCTGTATTTAAATTGCTGCATAGAGAATCACTGCCAGAAAATACCTCATCCAGTATCAGAGAACCCTTGCAGAGGGTCTGCTGGAACGGGTGGGAGGAGCTCCTTAGAAGCCTCTCATTGAACATACAATCCCCTCCCTTCACCACATTCGAAATAACGTCCACACTGGAGACTTTGAATTTTCCTGGTTTCCATACAACAGCAAGTACCACAGACATCAGTCACACTTGCCAGCTCTAATCTTCCCTCTGAGTTGCTCCATGCTAACTATATTTCATTCCCCATTTCTGCTGCCTTATTTCCCTTTGAGCTGTTTTGTGACAGGCTTCAAATGTTTCTTCAGAGAATGCATGCCTTATAAAGCAAAGGGGGAAAAAAAACGAGAATAGCTTTTTAATGGCTACACTAGTAGATACAATTTAGTGATCCTATTTCATTTGACAAATATGCAAAATAAAACTAGAGAGAGAATTCAAAGAATGAGGAGATCTGAAGTGTTACAGTACACATGATTTTAGCACAGGTACTGGAGAGGGCTTCCAAAAGGCAACATATCATACTTGCCTATCTTGAGGAAACTTTAGCGCAAAGTTTTGTTCTGTGGAGAATTTCAAGGACAAAGGACTCCTCTCCAAGCTAGCAATTCTTCCTGTTCTGCATGCTTGGTAAATGTAACCTGTGGATGAAATTCAGTCTGCAAATCCAAACAAAAGGTGTTTCACAGACCTAGATGGGATCTAAGAGGTGGCCTTGCTCTTTCATATAGGGTGAATCAACACCATCAGATCATTAAGGAGCCAGGAAGTAAGCAGAAGAGCACCTACAATTCTCAGGTCTTTGCTGAAAAATAAAAGCCGGTGATCACAGAAAGGCAGAAGGGTGTTTCACCCTTACAAAAGGGCATTTTTCTAAAAAAGGCACCTTTCTGCTTCAGATACTTCAGTGATTGAAATTTTGTTTTCGTCATAAGCATTTTTTTTATGCAGAGTAAGTTGAATTTTTATTTGTGTTTCCTTTCCTCAGAAGGCATTTGAATGTTTTTGCTCAGATACGTTATCTTTTGAAGAAGGAAAAAAAAAAAGATACCTTCTTGGAAGTGAAACCTGGATAACTTAAGCCAGTTAAAGTAGGCATTTACCCTGTTAAATTCAACTGTATCAGGTAGACCATGTGTGGTAATCAAGTACTTAACATCTCCCACAAGCATTTGCTGTTTAGTCCACTGTGAAGAGAAATAGCAATTCTGTTTCTATGATACTTTAAAGCACTAGTGAAACACCCTGGCACAGACTGGCCAGAGAGGTGGTAGATGCCCCATCCCTGGAAACATTCAGGGTCAGGTTGGACAGGGCTGAGCAGCCTGATCTAGTTGATGTCCCTGATCATTGCAGGGGGGTTGGACTAGAATACCTTTAAAGTCCCTTCCAACCCAAACTATTCTATGATTAGAAAACATACTAGGAGAAATACTTCTGCATTGAACTATAAGTCATGGACAAGAGAAAATAAGCCCTACTTTATCAAATTTTTGAAACTCTCTAGTTCCATCTGTTTTTCTGATGGGATGAATGTCAGGTTTTACCAATACAATTTCTTCCTTCTGTTTCAAGAGCTTCATGTCTTAGTTAAGTGCCCTCATAAATCAGTTGATTCCAGTATTTTACAGTTAAAATTTAACATAAAACTTATCTGGAGTGTTTGTTACTCATCAAAATTTAATTCTTTGTGTGTCATTCTCATGCATCAATGACCAGTTGCCAAACTGACATCTCAGTGGTCCTGTTACTGAGATAAAAGTAGCCCATGATGCTGGCTGGAACAGCAAATTACAGGCACGTAATTACAGTCAGTAAACAACTGAGGAGTAAGTAACTGGGAACAAGTAAGATCACTATCTGTGAAATCCTGCAGCAGAAGGAAGGTGCTTAGCAGAGGAGTGTGCACAGCTGGGCCGGAGGAGAAAAGGCATCCAGCAAGAGCCCAGACCTGTCACAGAGCTGCACTGGCTCATCTCATCAGAGAAAGTTATCATTTCTGTTTTGTGAAGCCTCTTCTGAAAGAAGTGGTTTTTTTTGCTTTTGCAGCAGCCACAGGGCACACTGCAGGCAGCCAGGCACATGCCTGCTGCAGCTCAGTGGGAAGAGGCAGGAAGGACAGGACAGGACTGAACAGCAGTAGGATGAAGAAACACAGTATGTCAGAAGCTGATGATGAAGTATGCTTGCATATGAGCTAGCAGAAACACAAGCCCTTAAGGAGGTGTGACAGGTATATCAGAAGTACAGTTTCTTTAGTGTATTTATAGTACAAGAGTGCCACTAGAAATTTACTTGTGCAAGTCAGATGTAGTCTTTAGGCAAATGTGCATTTTCCTAACAGTTAAACTGCAGAGAGGCAAGAATATTCCGAGCTGACCAGTAAGCATAGGAGAGAGACTTTTGTTACAACCTGCAATTGTTTAAAACCCAAATATTTGTTAAAAGTATTGATAAATCCTTACTGTTTTGAGATCCAGACTTCAGAGGGGAAAAACCACTAGCATCAGCAAAGCTAAGTCTCAGCAGCAGCTACAGAGCAGGAAATGTGGCCAATCTGCGATAGCATGAAGAGCATTTTTCAAGTCACCAGTAGCCCATTTTTTGTCAGATTAGGAAGTATAATGGCATTAAGGGATTATATCTAGAAACTCTGGCAATGTGAAGGGAAGTCACTGTAGCTACCTCAGTTTTTGTATGTGGCAAAATATTTCTCCTGGTCTCTAACCAGCATGTGCTAGTGTGACTCAGGTTGTGAAAAGGGTAAATTAAAGATGATAGCCTACAGATGTAATGCAACCATGGTTTTAGTGAAATAAAGGTGCATCAGTAGCAAATGCTCTCTCTATAGCTCTGCAAAAGGTAATTACATCTTAGACAGTTCAGCTACCCCCAGCTCAAGAACAGTCCCTGTTCACCATTTTCATTAGTTCCTAAAAGGAACCGGTAATAATTTCTTCCTTCACAGTAACTTGGAGGCAAACACTAGGGATAAGTACATTTAGAGAGGTATACTTTGTTAGAGAAATCGGGCTTGATCTGACATCAGCAAGGCTGCCGCAGCTTCATGCCCCCAGCCCCAACCAGTTGTGAGGCTGAGCCTGTATTCCCAGGGGCAGGTGCACACAGAGCACATGTATGTAACACATACATGGATGGTCACACGGGTCACAGACAGACACTCAGAGCATGCACACAAACACAGACTGCAGCAGTGGCCTCAGCCTGCTCCCCTCTCTGGCTGAGCAGGGTGGAGATCCACGAGCAGGAACACATGTAGATGTATGTGTACACACACACACCTTTCTCCATACGTACAGTGAGGATCCCTCCAGCAGCTGGGCTCAGACACTCAGTCTGCCCAGTAGCTGCTGCTGGATCCCAGCCTCCCCAGTTGCTGGCATCTGGACATACGAGTCCCCAAGGCTGCAGCCCCGTTCCAATTTCTGGTGCAGACCATCACGTGCGCAGACACACAGACAGAGCTGGCCAGGACTCCCCTCGTCCCTCCAATAGCCAGCTCCTCCTGCGGTCTCACCCTTACAGACCCCCTCGCTCCCAGGCCGTTTCACCTATTCACTGGTTGGTCCCTTTTGATCTTCACTAACGATCACACACTCACTCGTTCCAGCCGCTGCACCACAGACACACGGGGCCTCCAGCCCGTGGTATGGCTCCAGCTGCTGCACTGAGACCCCCCCCACACACAGGAGAGGGCCCTCACCCAGGACAGAGCTGGGAAGGAACTTGAGAAGATGGGACAGACTGGGGTGATCAGGGCAGGGTCTGGCCAGGCAAGCATACTGACCAGCTGGCTGTTCACACGGGACTGGCTCTTTTTATCCCCTTACCCCTCTATTTTCCCACACTTGTTCCTTCTCAGATCACCAAGCTCCATCCCTTTGCCCACTTTTTGGTTGCTCCCCTAAACATTCCATCACAAGCCTTGTGCAATCCCAAACTGCTCTTCCCCTGCATCCCAGAATGTGTCCCTCACCTTCAGGCAGCAACCCCCTCCCAGTCAGAAAGGTGCTCAGGGTTTGATACCTGGACAAGGGCTCTCCGGGTTCAGTCCAGGCAGCGGCTCCCAGAGGGTGTCCCTTCCTCCAAGCCCCTAATTTGGTTTCCTGGTCTGGCACCATGCCCCTGTGCTCCTTTAAGCTTGGGGAAATGGGCTTCCGGTGGGCTGAGGGCAGTAGCCAGGACAGGGCATTATTTGGGCTCTTCTGCCTGTCACTGTGTCTGTTCTGCTTTGTGGGTGTGCAGATGAGCTTCCATCACATAACCTAAAGGTTTTCTTGAAATTAAGGTGTACTAGTGTAGGAAGTGCTCTATCTATAGCTGTATAAAAAACTAATAGTATCTTTAGATGGTTCTGCTTCTCCCAACTCAAAACCAGTTCTGTTATCTACTTTTGTCAGTTCATAAAGGAAATCATAATTACTACCTCATTCCCAATATCTCATAGATAAACACTAAGGATAGATCTGGATGGAGAAAGTATACTGCCTGCCCCCTGCACTCTCCCCCCAAAAAATCCCTAACCCTTGAACTATCACTTCTGTTGTCATTGTTTAATATCTTTGTAGTAGGACTCATTTGTGAAGGTCTACTGTTAAGTTTCCCCAGATGCTCCCTACAGGACATTTGTTAGCAGCCTTACCTACAATACACCTTACCCTTTATTTAGAGTTATTAAATAGTCCTTTGGAGCAATGAGCCGATCTGAGACGACTCAGTACTTCACCATCACTAAATATCAGCGGGGTCAGAACTTGAAACTTTCTCCCCTAATTACTGTTTCAGGGTAGAAGCTGGTGTCAAACATGCCTGACATGTTTCTAGAAACTGTTGCTGATTGTCAGTGATGAATAAACTCTCTGCAGTCACTTACGTAGTATTACATCAAAACCAGGAGGTGGGAATCAAACCTACTGTTGCTCTCTTAAAAAACATCTTCAGGATAGACTACATACTTCTTAAAAAAAAAATCCCATTCAGCCTCAAGTGAGAAGGCCAAATTTAGTCTACTTGACTATAATTCATGCAGTAATGGGAAGTGGTGCTATCCCTCAGAGAGTCTCAGGTGGAATCCCTCCTATACACACACAGACTCACTGACCGTAAGTGTAAAGCGCAGAACACAAGTTGTGAATTGTTCCATCTTCTTCCAGCAGTGGCACAAAATCTGTTGGTGTTCCTACAGTGAACCTCTCAGTCCATTTCATATTGGCTTATATATAAGCCAAAGCTCAAAAAAAATGCTTTTAAATCTACTTTTGGTTAGATATTTTAGCAAAATCCTTTCTCTGTAGTGGGACCTGTGCTATTCAAACAGACCAGGCTATCAAGAGAGGGTTAGGGCAGAGACAGCTCTCACACACTCTGATTTGTGTTTCAGATCACAATTTTGACTAGCCAGTCCAGCAAAGAAATGGCAAAGCAGCTGGAAAATAAGTTAAAAGATGTAGACCTTGTGAGTCTGCGAAGAATACAAGTCATTGAGGTTTTGAAGAGAGACTTTCTAGAGCCCGAGGATGTGGAACAGTGCATGCCAGCAGAAGAGCCCAGCAGCAGTGGTGAGTGCGAGAGAGACAGGGAATCGGGGAGGTTACGGCTATGGACAGCAGCACAACCACGAGTCCAAAAATACACCGCTTTGTGCCATTTAGCATCAGTCACGTAAGCAGCAACTACTGTCCCTGGAGGAACAGCAAAAAGTTTGTACCAGAGCACTTCTCTGGGGCTTTATCATGTTTGGGCAAAATTAGCATATAGACTTTATGCATTACTGCATTTCTTGGTATTACCTAAAATTGACTTCCTGTGCAATACAGCTTTACTGATGGTTTCAAGAGAAAAAGGCATTGAGTTTGTGGGGGTAACACACTCTCAGACATACATATACTGCTAAACATCACCCTGGGCAACTGACTGGCTGATCCAGAGGTCCTTGGTGCAAGCAGAGGCAACCAGAGTCCTTGAAGCAGGTTGTTAGCAGAGAGAGAAGCAGGCAGAAGAGAGGGAAGGAGAAGTAGGCAGCCCATTTACAGCCTCAGTGATGCTATAGAGATAACCCTCTCCTCCCTCTCACTGACTCAAAATCTTGTCTTTTTACAAGATGTCTTGTTTCTAGACAACTCTCAGCCTTTAGCCCTTTCCCCCAGTCTACATATTGCACAATGCTGGCAAGAGTTGCTTTCCTAGACCAAGGCAGGTACTTACCCTGTTGATTAGCTGGTTTTTGTCACTGATACCATTCTTGCTTTGCTGCTGCTTCTTTTCTCTGCGCTTAGGGCAGTTTTTCTTAAGATTGTACTTTTTCAGTAACCAGTACTTGCCCCTCAGTGAGTTCTTTATAGCCCTGCAGCCTCTGTTTTCCCATCCAGGTCTGCATTTCAAAAGCCTTTACAGCTGACACTTAAATTCCACATCAACAAGACACACCTGTTACCAAGCTGTGATTCATACAGCAAGTTCTCACAACGAGTTGATAACAAGTTTAAAAACCTGAGTCCTGATGCCTTGCAAAGTTAGTGTAAGACCTGTTACTAGCAATGACCATGTTGTTTTTACTGAGTGACAGGCAACATTGGACATTATTGCCTTACCTGTCTCTAGCTGTTCTTCTTTTCTGGTTGCAGCAGCGAATTTCTGGTCAGTTGGCAGAGTAGGGGCTGGGAATGTTTAGGCAGATTGCAGATTCCCTTTTGCCCCACCCCTCACACACCTGGCCAAATGCTTCATTAGTGAAAGAGCGAGTACACCCCAGACCCTGAATTTTATTTTTCCTGGCCATATCTCTGAAGAGCTCCTCCCTTAATCTGACAGTTTTCAGCAGCGAGAATTTAAGATATGGTAATGAGAAATTCAGACACAGAAATTCCTGTTAGCTCCTGTTTTGAGCCTTTTTGTTTCAAAGCAAAAGGTGCTGAGCCGACTCTAAATAAACCAGCCAGATAGTCATCAAAAGTCCAATACCACAGCAGTTCAGTGGTAGAAGCCTGTACATTGCAATGCTGCTACAACTGCAACTTTCTTTTCTGTATTTCATTTTACCTGACTTTCAGATCTGCTCAGTTATTTCTGCTGAGTTTACGCTGGTTTTCCCCCACCTGCAGCACAGCACTGACTAGGTGCCTCTTGCCACAGATGGATGCCTGCTCTCCCCGCTGCATCCCACTAATCTGGTGGCAGACAAATCAAACGCTGAGTCAACCCTCTTACTGCCCATTAAAAGCTTCCTGCCCTGAAGGGTCAGTCTCCCTCAGTGAGACGTAGCTGGTTATTTTGGACTCCGCCTGTGAAAACAGAGGCCTCTGACAGAGTAAAACTGCTTGGCTGGAGAAAGGGAGTGCCTTCTCTTTCTGAGCAGCACCCTTACCTCTGACACTGTGAACAATGAGTCCTAAGGAAGAGGACCAAGGTTCTGTCACTCTGATGTTACTTTAGAATTAATATAATATGCCAAAACTGCACCAAACCCACGAGTTACAAAATTGTGGAAAGAATTGTTGACTACAACTCCAAGGCTGAGGTATCCTTTAAAAGCACCAATCCTGGCCATATGGAAAGAGGGCACTATTTTGTGTGGCTGCAAATGCTGCTTCTCAATTGAGGAGGAGGAATATTGTCAGGACTTTGCATCAAGCTGGCGCTGCACAGAACCTTGCGGGGAAACCTTGGAAAACTAGAAACCACAGAACAGGAGATGCTGTGTGCCTCTTGGTGACAAGACTGCTTTAGAGCATGCAAAACCCCACCATATTGCTTCTAAAAGTGAAATTGTATAACCCTTTCACCCGATAAATGGCATGAAAACATAAATGGGGACACAGAGGCCACTGAAATTTCAGATGACGAAATTCTAATTTTCTGAGTCTTCTATAGAGACTCAGATGATGTATTTGGTCTGTAAGAGGAGCACCGGAGAATAGGTAGTCCAAATAGTTTGAAAAAGGAACCCAACTGATTTATGAAGAGGATTTTTTACCTGTTGGAGCTCCTTTCCTCTGATTCTGAAAAAAAACCCCAAAATTATTGTATTAGAAAAAATTACAGTAAAGAACATTGAAGTTGCAAGATCTAGCATGCAGGAAGTGCATGAATTAATGCTGTGTTCAACTGCAGCGCATCCCCCACTGCAAAATAAGTGTTGTGATGCAGCACTTAATTATGAGGTTCATCCCACTGTGGATGTTTCTTCCATTAGTTTGTTTAGTGGCTGCTCAAACCTACTTACATTTTTAATATCTAGAGCATTGCTGTGACATTGCATCCTGCATTTATATTTGTAGCACATTGAAAAATCATCTCTTTTTAAATCCTGTGCCTGAGAAATTCATTTTGTACCCTCTCCATCTCAGCTTATTGGAAGCAAATGACAACTTCCAATTTATTTTTTCTGTTATTGTTTTATATAGCTCTACCACAGAGCTCAGAGATCTTAAAATGTTGTGAATCTGATTAGCCTGAAAAAATTTAACCTATTTGTCTTTGGTAAATTGCTCTCAAAATCTCTTCTGACCTCCTCACGGGCTTTAATGTTAGATTGCTAGAGTTTGAGCTCTTTTCTTGGTTGGCCCCATCATCCTGTTTCTGAGGTCTTAACAGTTAAGAGCCTCCATGTGTGCCAATGAGAGTGGAAATATTTTCTGACTGGGTTTCATGAAGAGTCTTTGTACCATTGTAGGCTTCTGTCTCTTTGTGCTGTTCCGGCTGCTGGACCTCATGTCTGCTTTGATTGGATTGGTTAGCAGTGTCCTGCTAGCAAAACTTCCTCAAAGTTCTTTCATCTCACTGTCCCAGAGTTTCAGAAGGGATGGTTTAAATCTGGTCCCGAAATCAGGAAGCTCTCCCGTTCAAGACGCCTTCTGACCAGAACACACATTGACTTTTTATCCAGCCATTCTGGGTATTTCTTCCAAAACAACATTCCTGCCAGGCAGGATGGTTAATAGGGGGCAGCTGTTGCTGGCATCCCTCCCCTTTCTCTCGTATGCATGTTTCTTGGGTATGAAGGGGGGCGCTGAGTGCCTCCATATCTGACTTCTGACATTCACTGCAGTAATCCTTGCATGTTACTCCCTAAGCCCAACATTCTGCTTCTCCAGAACCTTCTGTTAAAACATACGTAAAATCAAGGTTTTGTTCCTCTCCTGACTTAATATCCACGACTCCTGATTTCAAGGAGAACAGGAAGATGTTGTTTTCCTGGCTTTACCCATAAATACATCCACCATCGGTGGATGACTGACCTGGACCTTAGTAGAATAGACCAGAACGGTCTGCCTGGTGTTTCACCTTTCTTTCCCAGTTAACTTGCATGCATTAATCTTTTCTTTTTAACAGATTGCATGTCATATTTCCTCTGGGAGATAACTCCCTTGACCATTATACAACAGGAGTAAAGGAATTTTTGTTTTGTCTTTTAAATACTAACAGACTTCAAGAATATGACCTAATTTTATTCCCTTCACAACATGGGGGTACAGTTTTATTAGATTTCTGAATCAAGCCCGCAGTTTCTGGAGAATCCAGAACCTTTAGAAAGATACCTAGTTTTAAGGTGGTGAAGTCTTGTTACAGACCAGCAACAGCCACCCATTAGCACAAATGCCAAGTTTGGAACCCATAGAAATGTGGGCTGACTCTAACAATGAAGAGCTTTAGCTCTTGATTATTACTAGAATTTATTTTTCTTTTCACCCAAGGACCCAAGTTTTGTTACTAGCAGACTCCCTGAAAGGAAGTAACAGGTAAGTACTCAGATATAACATTAGGGCAGTCAAGCAGTTCTTCTGCATGCAACAGTGGTGCTGAGTTTTATCCTCTCCAAACCTCAAAAACAAGCCGGTAATTTCTTTCACTGGGTGTGGTTACTCTATTTAAGGTGACACGAAAGTGAGATTTTAAGTACAGTTTGCAAAAAAGTTTACAGTATGAGTTAGGTAGTGGTGAACATCATGTGTATTTAAACCAAACTGTATTAATTTAGTGACCTTCAAAATGGCACAGACTAAATATGTTACGAAAAGGCAGAAAAAAGAATAAACTCCCTAGAAATCCCATGCAGGATGTGGGATTTCCAAGAACGGCTGATGCTGAAACATGGAGTGTTTGACTAGGAAACAAAGCTTTGCCTTTATTACTTTTTAATAGCACAGCATACTTCTCTTAAATGACACTTTGAAAAGCATCACAAAAACTTGCTTTCAAAGTGGAAGAAGTATCATAACAGCTTACTACGTGAACTGAAAACATTTAGTAGACAATCTGCTTCGTTGAAGACACTTGCAACAGCTAACAAAATTGTTTCAGCAGATACAGCAAGAGATGTTATATTGCTTGAGAACTACTGTCATGGTGCGATAGGGAAAAACAATCCCACGCTCTCTGACACTTACAACACAGTTGTTTTAAGAATTTGATAACAAAACTGAGATTATTGGACATACATACCTGTATATAAAAGCCATACCATAGGAAAACAGTTAAATTAAGAATTAAGGAGCTGGGAACTATGTTTATAAATCATGTTTATGTTTAGACCTTCTGTGATCCTCTATGTTTAGAAGATCACTGGAATAAATGCAAGTTTGGTTATTTTTTTCTTTTTTAGATAAAAGGATGTTTGGAAGCGCTGAGACTTGGTTAACAATTATGACTTGGTATTCAGGGCATACTGGAATGAAAGGAGTTGCCAGAATTTCCAGGAACAACTAAAATTGTGATTTTGTGTACTGTATAAACCATTGTTATTGAAACAAACAGTTCTAAATCCCTCACCTTCATTCCATTCCTCCATCAAAACTGTTCGATATCAGGAAACTGATCACACTACCCTGGGAAAAGAAAAAGTGAGCCTGTTTTCACTTAACTTGCAGATCTGTGCTATAGGGTCTATTATCTCTTTTTGTCTTTAAAGAAATCCTGTAGATCTGCAGACCATTTATGTAAGTAACAAACCTATATTGAGATACAGCTATTGGAATTAAATACTTAGTTTTCCTCCCTCCTCCTGCCCCAACCCTCTAAAGAACTTTGGAAGTTAAATTTAAGGACATAAGACAAATTCTAATTAACGAATATGAGGAAAAAACAGGGTTTGGGGCACGTTTGTGCAGTTGTTCCCTGTCTCTATGAAGCCGTCATCTTTGGCAGATGCTAGATAGACAGAAACAGTCTTGTTAAACTGGGCTTGTTAAATATCTGGTCAAGGCTGGAAGTTTCCATTTATGCAAGAAGAAAGTACATAGTGTTGAATATGCTGCTGAGTATCGTATTCAAGACAAACACTTGCTCCAGGAAAGGCACAGACAACAAACTGGAGGTTTAGCCATTAGGGAGGGCAGCTGCGACACTTGGCTCAGGCTTTCAGTGAGACATGTCACTTGATTATCTTGCCAGATAAAACAGACTTGTATTCCATGATTTCAAGACACTCTTATGGACAATTTAGTGAGAAGCTTGCATTTTCTCCTTAGACTCCTATGGAGTATATGGTATTGCCCTGCTTCCTTCTTTTGGATCTTCTGTTGGGCCTGTAGGACCTTCCAGGCTCAGATCATCTCATTGCCTTGCTTATACGGCAGCTACTGCAGAGATCCTCATCCACTGCAAGGGTTCCTGCTGGGCCCGTAATGAACGTTATCTGTGCTGTTTTACTGTCACATAGTACTAGACTACAAATGGCTTTTTCCAAACCCAAGAAGATGTGGAGATGCAAAATCTGCATCCTGAGAAAGTACCTAATTTTTCAGCTCACCCAGGAAATGTCCTCTCTCGTTTACCATTGCGGGGGGAAAAAACCAAAATCAACATACAGTTACAATTTCCTATGGTACTGGAAGAAGGGAGGCAGGATCAAGATATCCCCTCTCATTTCCAGGTTAATGCAGCTAAAAAAGACTCCAATATTTTGAAGCCCTGCAGATGGCAAGTCTTAGAATAGCTTTGAACGTGCTAAGAACAGCCTGTCGTGGGTGGAAAATGCTTGCTGTTTTCTTCACAAGAGCAGCCTCCGTGGGAGAGTGCATTTCTAGACAAAGACCATGTGATGAGCAACAAGGATTGTTTTTTCAAAACTGCAAAGCAGCTCTGTGGGACAGAGACTAAATCTGCAATGTTTCTTTAATGATGAAACATTAGGGATTGCCAGACTGCAGACTGGAGCAGGAATCGTGGTGTAATATACAGTGCATGCGGCATTTGTGGTGGGATACCATGTAGAAGAGAAAATAAACAAATAGGAAAATACTTACTGAGGAAAGGACTAAAACATTTGCCAGCCCCAAAACACTGTCTCTCAAAACACAGGTAATTCCCCTTGTCACCTGTGTATAAACTGTTTGTCAAAGTAAGTGACATGCATTTGTCTTCTGAACTGTTAATGCCATCTTCAGTGCATATCCCAGAGAGAAACTGAAGTCTAAAGAAAGGTAGGGAGTGCATGGCAGCTGAAACACAACCAGCACACTCTCTAGGTGCATTAGTGCAGCCTTCAGGGAAATAAGAGCAAGACTCAGCCTCAGGGCAAGCGACGGACATTGGCAGTAGCTCTGCTCATGATGAGCAGCCTGCGGAGAGAAGCAGGACATTCCCTTACACCAGAGCATCCTCCAGCATTGCTCCGTGGGGGAGAAACTCGTGTTCCCATGAGCACCAGCGACGACTCGGGTAAAGTATGGTAACAGTCTCAAGATATGTTTTTAAAAGCTGCTACAAAGCTAAGGGAATAATCAGTTTACCATACAGATTTGGGAAGAACTGAAAAAAAAAAAAAAAAAAGGCATGAAATGTCCTTGCAGCCAAGGACAGTCAGACGGGACATTAAGAAGGAAAGACTTTCAGCAGCAAGGACCGTGTGAAGGACCTCCCATCGTAAGTGGGAGTTGATTCTCCTTTGCTGTAGAGGCACAACCTGCATGATCTCGAGGCCTTTGTCAAGGCTGGAAGGTGGAGATGATTGGAAAGTATGTCCTGCTGTGATGGCCATACTACAAAAAGTGCATTTGCAAATTGCAGACTGTTTCAAGAATTACAGTCATTACGTTAGCCCTAGATTATTTGCCATGTAAAGGGAGATTAATTCATTTCTCTTTTTTTTAAGTGTGGGAGCATATGTATAATGTCATTTTTGCAAACTATAAATACTAACACATAAAGAAAAGATGTCTCGTTGCAGATGGATATAGCACTGTATTTTGGTCCCCATGTGGCCTGATAAACACATTGGGGAAAAAAAGGCTATTTCTGCTATGTATTCATCTTCACAGAATACCTGTTTCACATCCTAGCTGTTTGGTGACCCTGTTAACGCTGCCAGGCTGTTTGTTCCTTCTGTGTTTACAAATGGGTATATTACGTGTCCTATGCATTTCACAAACTGTTCATCAAATATTTTTTTTCCACTTTTACCTGTTTATTTATTTATTTAATCTGTAAGACTTTATGCTAGGTTCTCATTTGGATTCACCTTTGAGTTATTATTTGGGGGCGTTTGGGGTTTTGGGTTTTTTTGCAAGGGTTTAATCTTGTTTGTGACCTCCCTAACTCTGCTGTCAAGTGTACATTTCTCCACTCCTAAATGTTGTTGCTAGATCATATACATTTGCTCTGCACCTCCAACATGGTAGCTTAAATACTTGCTGTGTTCTTGCAAACATTTTACTTTCTCCTTTTATTTTCTTTTTAACAAGTCTCTACATTTTATGCATTTTGCTTCTTTGAAATCAAATGTAACAGTGCTGGATAGTTTTGACTACTGTTGTATTTGCAGGGATGTTCTGCTGTGGGGTTGCTGTGCTGCCAAGCAGCACTTCAACAGTCACGTGTTGAAACATGCCCTCTGTGTTGGTCAGGGCCAGGCCAGGTTTTGCTTCTGTTCTTCTCAGGTTTGTGAGTAGCTGCTCCTTTAAACACACACTAAGGATGTTTAGCAATTTAGTCCTGTGGCCATATTGCAAAGTAACATTTGTCTTCTGTATGAGGAGTAGTACTTTTCCATCACTACTACAAAATTCTCCATTAGCATAGCATTTCATATCCAGTGTCCCTTGCTTAGGGAAAAGGAGGAAATGGTTTAAAATTGTGAGAAGAGTCTCTGAGGCCAGTGCTGAGGTGATCACAGCAGAGGGTGGTTTGCGTCAGTCACAGCTAGTCCTCTGAAGACAGTAGTAGCCAGTCCACCCCCCCGCATTGATGAGAAGGGTGTTGGTGTGGCCTGTGGTGCCATCACAGTGCTGTGCTGTGATTTGCATGGTGACAGCTTCTGAAGCACTTACGTGAAAGCACTTGAGGGACTAAGGAGGTATAGTGTAGTGGAAATGCAAAAGAACGTTCTTTTCTGTGGCTAAACATATTTGTGCTTTTTCACCTTTTTTTTTCCTGCAGACATGGCAATCCTGGGAATGGACATCGATGTGCAAACCATAGAGGACAATGTCATCAGCTTGGAGGTGCTGTTTAAAACGTGGCTATGTGACTATGGCACAGAGAGAGAACACCTCCATCTCCTCCTTCCGTCCGGAGGCTTCAGCCATGCCACTGCACCCAGGACCACCCCAAGTATTTAATTTTCTCTCCCCCTCTGCAGGGAGTTCCTAAATCCCACAGCCTTAAAGATTACCCAGGCCTGCCCTATGGGCATGGTCCCTCACATTTACAGTCCCAAGTAAGGGCTCTGGGTGACTCTGAAAGCTGTCTGGAGTTTCTGTTGTCTCAGGCTGAGAGGGGACATTTGCTTAGAATACTTACAGATTGCTGCCATGTCCTGTGGCTGCTGATGCTATAATCCATTTCCATTCTGCAGCAAAAACGTGCCTTGAAGAGTATGTGAATTTATAGCCACTTTCCCGAGGTAAAAGGGACCTTACATACTGAGAGCCAAGGACCGTCTGGCTCAGGTGTATAGCCCTAAAAATTGTGGTCCTTGTATTTGATACTAAAAGTCTGTGCCAGAGCTGCACTAAATAAAGACTGTCTCACACAGGGACTTGGCTTGTAGTTATATCTTATTGATTTAGCACTGAAATAGCTAATGTTCTAGCTGGAGCTGCCAATTATAATGCATGGGAAAATTTATAAGGAATGTGTAATTTTTTTTTCCTTCGTTAAGTCCAAGTCCCTAATCCATCCTTGGGTGAGCACTGAAAACACCAACAGCTACAGCACATCGGTGTTTCCCATAAGTTGTTGTATTGTCACTGCTGCACTGCCATGGGAATTGCACGTGCGGTTCCGGTAACCCCTCTCCACCATGGTGCTCTGTGCTACTCCAGCATGGAGCTCACGGGCAGCTTCCCATCGCCATCACAGCAGCAGCATGCTTGTTTTCTTCTGGTGATCCACAGGCCAGTTCCAGGCTGGAAGCAAAGCTCATAGAGGGTTGCTGGTGGCTTTTGTGGAGTACTGTGTCCTGGAGTGCTGGGTCCAGCTCTGGGGCCCCCAGTATAAGGAGGACACAGGCCTGCTTGAGCAGGTCCAGAGGAGGCCACGAAGATGCTCGGGGGGCTGGAGCACCCCCACTGTGAGGACAGGCTGAGAGAGTTGGGGGGGGTTCAGCTGGAGAAGAGAAGGCTCCGGGGAGACCTCTGGGGCAGATATGCTCCACAGCAAGCAGAGCAGAAAGCCTGATGTGACTTTTTATTTATGTAGTAGCTACCATAACGGCCTCCAAATGAGCACAGGCAATTACGATGTTTTGTTAAAAGTGGATTTTCCTTCATCATAATATTGAGCTTCATACTTGATGCTTTGTCTTATTATAGCTAGCAAGGCAAACCATGTTATGCTGCAGTCAGGTTTTTTCACCTTCCCACACTCAATAAATCTGTAGAAGGCCAGAGAAATTGTATGCAGCTATATATCACCATATTCCAGAGTTACTAGTGTCATCAGTGTGCTGGGTTTCTCCGCAAACACAGATAGAAAAGCTGGCAAGAAATGTGTGGCATTGGGAAATGAGCTGCTCCCTCTGCAGCTGGCCACTCATCACCAAAACTGGAACGTGCCTGCCTGGCTACCAACCAGTCATTGTTTCATGACCGTGCCAAGCATGTGGTATTTCCCCTTGTGTGTAAAATGGGGATAGACTGTCGCCTTGTCACAGGCTTTAGCATTGTTCTTCCCTTAATAGTTGCTGTTGCTAGAAAACGTTAACTTAGTGTTTGTAAGTGCTTCGAGCATGTGCTAAACATTGCCACTTACAGCAATCTAAACCAATTGCTTCTCCTAGTGTGCCTGAAGTGTGATTTGCAGGAGAGATTGCTCGATCCAGCTCTGCTTTCTGAGACAGTTGATGGCACCGTGAGAGCAGCAGATTTTAATTCACCCTTCCAGATGGCAGCCTGGCCAGCTACAGTGCTGTATAAACTCCGGGTTGTAAAGTGAGTGTTGTTATGTGCTTTTGTGCTTGGTAACTGGAAGGCTGGTATCATAAGCAGCCTTCACTCTTTCTGTGCAGTTTCAACTAGGCCCTAATAACATCACCATAAAGTGCTAGTGAGCAAAATTCTGGTGTAAGGTACCCTCAACTCCCGTAACTCTTTGTGTCATGGAACAGCACATCCCACACATGCAGACAGGAGTGTGGAGTCAGAAATGGTGTTACCATGACACTACCACTTCGAGTGTAACACCACAGATATTACTCATGCAATAGTTGTTTCCCTCAGGTGTGAAGTTCTGTAGATTGCAGCCATTGCTCCATATATAATTTTGCTGTTCTCTCACTGCCTAATGAGGCCACAGCAATTAATTGGATGTCAGAGCCTGAGCTAACTAGTTGACTAGTAGTAAAAAAGCAAGCAAAGCCTCATAGTGCTGTGTGACTTCATATAAAAGTTTATTTGCTTTCCTGTCAGCAGCCTGTGGCCGGTAAGCACAGAGCATCAGAAGTGATGTCTCTAGTGTCTTTTCTGAGGTGTATTTATAGGAAAAATCGTGTATAATTTCTGAACTATACAGTTGTTCTTAAA
Organism: Strix uralensis; assembly: GCF_047716275.1. Taxonomy (NCBI): domain Eukaryota; kingdom Metazoa; phylum Chordata; class Aves; order Strigiformes; family Strigidae; genus Strix; species Strix uralensis. The sequence goes on from NC_133975.1 coordinate 226,841, forward strand.
ATGATTCTCATCCTGTTAGTAGCTGAAGAGTGCTCAGTAACTGTGCATAAATGGCCCACAGCCAAAGCACTGAAGCTACTTAATAATGCCCTGTCGTGAAGCAGAAGTGTGCTATGGACAGGCAGTGTCAAGCACTGTGAAGTCCATAGTGGTGTTTGCGGTAGGATGTTGGCTCTGTGCAGGAGTAGAGCACATGTCAGTTTAAGTGAAGGATAACCACAGTCTGGTAAAAATCACTTCAGAAGAGATGTAATTGACTGGGTGAGTTATTGCCCAAGAGGCCAGATTATCAATCTGTTTTGTATGCAAAATGCATGAAGATTGGATTTGCTTCTTGGCATGCTCTTGTCAAAGCAGATACAAGGGGATCTGGAAATCGGCAAGAAAGCCTCTTTTTACTGCAGTTGGACTTTTCTGCAAGGTTTCGTAGTGACAGGCCACAGCAATACAGATGTTAGGTGCTTGTAGCAGTGTGGTAGCTGATGCTGCCATAGCCAGGTGAGCTAGTCATCTCCTGGTAGTCTTCTTGCTGTTTCCTGTTGGCTGTGCTTCACTAACACGAGCTGTATATCTGTAGGGCTCTGAAGTCCGAAGGGGTCTGTGAGTCTGTACTGTATGGCCTGCCCTTCATCATCAGGCCCACAAGCTGCTGGCAGCTAGACTGGGATGAACTGGAGATAAATCAGCACAGCTTCCATGCTCTATGTCATAGTCTTCTGGTGAGTGTATGAGAATTGCAGTTTCATGGGGGAGGATTGCCATAGAAAGGAATAGTCAGTGCACATCTAGTATGATCTGTCTAGCCTGCACCAGAAAACATGTTTCAAAAGCTGCAGCTTCATCTCATGGCCCAGTGTCAGGCTTGTAAATCCTTCCATAATGCAGAATAGTGTTCTTATTCTGATGTGTATGAATGTCTCTGCTTCTGAACCCAGCAGCCCCTACAGTGAAAGTGCTGAAGGAAGTGGCTATTGCCCATTGTTCACATTGGTTTTGGCTTTTGCCATTTAGAAAAGGAAGTGGATGCTTTTGGCCAAACGTGAGCCACAGAACACTAGTCCAAACTGGAACATCGTGGTGCATTCCTACTACATCATTGTCCCTTCCGACTCTGCCACTCTACTTGTCAAAGCAGTCGCCACCAGGGAGCTCTTGCTGCCGTTGAACTTCCCAGCTCTCCTTGCTGAACACCCTGAGAGAGCACATGGCCCTGTAGAGGTAAGTCACTGACAGCCCTGCACAAACCTCTGTGGAGAGGATCCCAGCTGTACAAGCAGGGATCAGAGAAAGGATCAGCCTTTATGCACAGGACATGCAGCTGCTGCATCTGTCTCCCTCATTGCTGGGGAACGTGGATCTCCTCAGACTGCAGAGGGAGGTGCTTTAGGCATAAGATAAATCAGTACATAAAGTGTCTCTGTTTCTTCCAGTAGATTCAGGCTTCTACATTTTCTGTTGTGCATCCATGTGTTCTTCTCCTGAGTTGTCTGCCTTTGCTTCAGGTGACGCTAGGAAGGGCAGAGCCCTCACTAGAGGTTTTAGCAGATGAATAGAGGAGGAGATGACTGTGAAAATGTCTAGTGACAGCTGGAATATGATGGAGCAATCTAAAACTTCTTCCCAGCAGCCAATATATCCTACAGCTTTCTTCACAGACAGCCAATGCCTGTCCTCTGGAGCAATGTTACATGTCTGTTGGGGGAGGGGGAAGAGGCCTTATGAAGCAGAGAGGGTGACAGTGCCCAGAAAAGGTGCTCCAGCTTGTTGGCTGATTCTGGGCATGGGAAGGACAGGACAGCATCCTGCAAGGGAATGCTTAAATCCATTAAGACCTGGTTGCAGATAAGTCTTGTTCTATACACAGCTAAGAGTGGTCCTTGCGGGTAACAGCCACAAGAGCCCTTCTCCCATCACTGCAGGGTGGCACAGAGTGTCTGTAACCCTCATACCTAAAAAAAAAAAAAAAAGCCCTCAACACTAAAAAAGCAAAAAAGCCCAAGCAAACCCCACGGCCTCTACCTGTCACATCTCATAGCCACTATGTTCTTTCTTCTGTCTGAGCAGAGTGCCCTGAACAGCTTGGAAGTGGAAGTTGCTTATAACCCCTTGCATGTAAAAAGCAACCTCTACAAATACCTGAAGAGTGTGTTGTACAAACCTCTGCACTGGCAGCAGGCCCAGCCCAGGGACCAGCGGCCAGAGCGGCATCAACCCAAGCAGGTATGTCTCTTGCCTTTGACTAGCCTCGACAGTCTCTGCTCTGCCCGTCTGGTCTGCTTCCCGCAGAGGGGCTGAGGGCAGCTCCCAATACCCCGGCAGTACGGGGAGGGCAGCAGATGGCAGGGCAGCATCAGCGTGCAGCTGGCAGAGCAGAGGGATGTGGGTAGCATAAGCTGATGCAGTTACGAGGGAGATGCAGACACAACTGGACAGGGCACTGTTGGACAAGCCAGCGCCTCCTTCCACAAGGTGCATTCATATTTTGTCCCTGTATTGCAGCATCAGAGCAGAGCCAAAGCCACAGTGGCACCCCTTCTGATGGCTCCTTCTCCTGTCCAAGCGTTCAGACCAGCAGCGGTGAGGAGAGATTCCTGTGAGCGCCCCCTGCTCCCCAAAGAGTATGACGAGTTCCTACAGTGAACCCCAGGGCACTGCTTGAGCCTGCTCACGTGCAGTCAAGGCTTGGCTTGTTGCTCTGCTGCCAAGCCTTACACACTGGGCCAGAAGCGGTCAGGCAAGACACTAAGCTTGGCCTTGGTCCGACAGGCACTTCCCATCGTTTGTTCCTCCTTGTTTTATGGTTTTATTAGTCACCAACCCAGTCTGCAGGAAGCCTGCTGCTCTGGGGCCCTCTGTCCAGAGAGTCAGATATCCCCCACAACACCCTGTATTTCCCATTTTTGTCAGCACACATCACCAGCATGCCTCAAACTTTGGTTTCTGAGACTAGGCTAGTACAGGCCACAAACCACAGATTGCTGTCAGCGGGTGCAGAAAAGCTGCAAGCAGGACGGTGAGGAAGTCAGACAGATAAAAGCAGGCAGTAACGTCAAGCTGCCCTCATCCTGCAGGAGCAGGTTCAGCAGGGTGTTTGAATAGGCGTAAAACAGGGCTCTTGAATTTAATCTTAAAGCCCAGAACGCCGTGCCCCCGAGAGCACCACTACCCATGATGACGCTGATTTGCTTGCTTCCGTAACTAGTCTCACTGTCCAACTCCCCAGCTCACAGAGGGGTTTGTAGCAAGTGCCAAGCCAGCCCTAAAGCCCTGGCTGGCTCCTGCCCCGTGGCAGCTCACCGCAGCACCGTTCTCCCAGCCAGCTGCTGCTTGGATGCTCTTCTCCTTATGGCCCGTCTGTGCCTGTGGGGCTGCTCTGCAAGCCAACACGGCAAGTACTTCTTGGCAGGGTTCAGAAGATGGGGATTGGCCTGGAGCTTTTCAGAGAGCTTCTGCCCAGCGCTTGTGCAGATGCCAGCCTGTTTTTCAGTGCAGACATGGGACAGCTGCCCCTGGCAGGGCAGGAGCTGAGGGCAGCTCAACTGAGCCAAGGTGGGATGGTCTCAGTGGGCTTCCTGGATGCCGAGCACCGGCAGTGGTTTTTCTACTTACTTCGTTTCGACAAGCTGTTTCAGAATAAAGTTATCCACCATAACATTCACTGACTGCCTGTGGTTGACAACATGTTCTGTACGCAGCGATCCCAGCACTGCCCGGTACTTCCTGAGAAACAGCTGCAGGTGACCCAGGGCACGGGGCAAGCACAATGCTCCCAGGCCAACTGCTGCAGCCAGAGAGTGGAGCCAGCAGAGTCCAGTTCAGGAACAGGCCCTGCTAGCCACCCAGGGCACAGACCTGCTCTGCCCATACCCTGGCAGCGCTCCGCGCCTGGCACGAGGCTGCGTCCCGGGCAGCTGCTTGGGGTAAGATGTCCCGGGCAGGTACCTTGAGGACAGTGCAGACACCCCTGCAGGCATGGGGACAGGGGTTTGTGTGGGTGTGCAAGCTGGTGGCTAACCCCTGCCTGTCTCTAACAAGCTCACAGCACGAGGAACTGGGGAAGGAGCAGTGGCAAAGGGTAGTGACACGCTTGTCCGTGGCCCAGCCTGGGGCGTGCCAACCAGACAATATGGAAATGACAACATCGGGCAGATTGGGGGGGCAGAACATGACATGGGGGATTCGCTTGACTGAATTGATGATGCAGATGGAAATTACTTTGGCAACCATATAACAAATACCAAACTGGGGTACAAAGTCAACAAAACACCCTGCCAATGGGAAGGAGTAAATAAACAGGGGCTTGTGATTTATTGCTGATAGAAGCTGCTAAAGAGGAAACTTGAGGAGAGGAAAAAGGGACTATAAGGGGAGGCAAATCACAAAATTGGGGCTGTTTGGGGGTCCCTGTTGAAAAGCCCTCCACCTGATCACCACAGGGTGAAGCAGGGCAATAACTGACCAACTCTTGACAGCCAGAGGGAACTTGGGTGCTTCCCTAATGCAAGTGTGAGAAGGGATATCCTGGCAGAACAGTTGTCTCATGACTGCACTACGCTGGGCTCTAAAGGGGAGCAGGTAGCACTTATAAAAGAACACACCTTTCAGAACAGGAAACGGAAAAAGGTAGCCCCAAGGGGAAGAGATTTCTTGGGCTTTGAGCAGCTCCCAAGTAATTTTCTCCTGGTAAAAACTGCCCCTGACCTAGAGAGACCAAGACTTCTGCCTCTGTTGATTCCCAGCTCTGGCTGCTAGACCAGTAGTCTGACATTTCTCAGCTATTTTGGGGCATCGGCTTTTAGCAGAGAACAGGGAAGCACACAGGCTGTCCTCATATGAGGAAGTCTGATATCCAAAGGACTTCCCATGCACCACCCAGTCTGGCCCGTAGCACCTGGCCTGGGCAGAAGTGAACAAAGCTGCTCGTCCAGGACCATTTCTGCACTGTAAGAAAGTGGACAGAGCAGCCAAGCATAAACCAAGCATCCCCAGGCACCTCAGCAAAGCCTTGGTCAGGACTGGCTGCCAGGATGCCATTTTCCAAGTACACAGACTGAATTCAGCCATGGCACACAACCATTGTGACGTGGCAGGGGTGTGTTTGAGCTGCACCCGGGTGCTTCACTGCTCAACACATGGAAATTAGGTGTAAGGGGACAGCAGAAGCAAGGCAAAGGAGAGGGAAAGGAGGGCCACGAAGATGATCAGGGTGCTGGAGCACCTCCCATAGGAGGACAGGCTGGGAGTTGGGGTTATTTAGCCCAGAGAAGAGAAGGCTCCACGGAAACCTTATAGCAGCCTTTTAATACCTAAAGGGGGCTTATAAGAAAGATGGGGACAGACTTTTTACCAGGGCCTGCAGTGACAGGACAAGGGGTAACAGTTTAAACTGAAAGAGGGCAGATTTAGATGAGATCTAAGGAAGAAATTCTTCCCTGTGAGGGTGGTGAGGCCCTGGCACAGGTTGCCCAGAGAAGCTGTGACTGCCCCCTCCCTGGAAGGGTTCAAGGCCAGGTTGGACGGGGCTTTGGGCAACCTGGGCTAGTGGAAGGTGTCCCTCCCCGTGGAAGGGGGAGCGGACTAGATAATTTCCAAGGTCCCTTCCAACCCAAACCATTCAATGATTCTATGAATGCAGATGGAAGAAATCCTCATCTAGGCAGAATCCATCTCCTGGTCCTAAAGTCTTACTGCTTTGGGAATAGGAAGGCTATGACCAGCCAAAGGCTGGCTCTGCATTTACCTTATTTCTTACACTTTCCCAAAGCACCTATTACACCCCAAACTGCTGCCAGAAAGGAGATGAAGTAAAGCACAGAGCAGCAGTCTGCGCAAGATAACAGGTCTTGTCCACAACACTGAGCCAGAGAAGAACAGACTGTCTCTTCTGACCAGGAGAGACTAAGAGCCTTCCCTGCTGCACGCACTTCTCCGTCACGTGGCAGGGTGCGTAAATAAAGCAGGCCACGTGCGGGAGCATTCCGTCTGTCTTATGCACTTACATCTTAGTCTTGAGTCGGCTGTTACGAGAGATGATGTCATTGCTGAAGCAAGAAAAATAAAATGCCCTTTCAGCCAAGAGGAATGCAGGGCTGTCCAGGGATCACTGGTCTGGCACAGATGCTGGAGCATTTTCCTTCCTCAGTGAAAGCTGGGTCAGCCACACTCAGCTCCATGGGACGGAGCGGGCACAGCACACTGAGATACAGTGACTGCAGGGATGGAAGATGCACAAATACCCATGGCCGTACGGAAGGGAGAGCCCCAAGGAGGGGTTCCCTGCTCCTGGGAGGTTGCTCTTCATCGTTTAAGTCTTGGAGCCTCACACTGGAGTCATGAGCAGGTGGCCTGGGACCCCGCTAAGCAGCGCCCAGAGCTCTTCTCTGGAGCAGGCAGATGCCTGCTGCTCGTGCCTCTCGTCCCAGGCAGGAACTGCCTCAGCCTCGCAGAGCTTAGGTTTTTTTGTTCCTCCTGCAGCAAAACCCCAGTGGGGAAGAGAACCCAGCACAGGAGAACAGCCACAAATGGGTCCTGGCTACAGCTGCGCTGGGTTGTTACAGGACTGAGGCTTCCCCCTGCAACTTGGGCATCAGACCAATGCCCAGTCAGAGCTCACCACCTTGTCACCATCTCACCAATCTGGGGACCTGAACCTGGTCCTCCCAAATTCCCCAATGGTTTGTGGCTCCCTGGGTCTGAGCTGGGGCTGCAGAAGTCATGCTTAGCACAGGTATATCACAGTGCTGCTTGTCAGCTGGCTGTTTTGCTGCTGTCTGTATCAACAGGCTGGTAAACCTGCAGAAGTCATCAGTAGCCCCATCCAACTTGGGGACAGCCAATGCCAGGGTGCCTGGTCTAGCCCCACACAGAAGGGACATAAAATCTCTCAAAACCATTACCAGCACCAAAAGAACAACCTGTTTTTCCCTTGCATAGGTTTCTGCCCAAGGCTGGCCACACAGCAATCACAGCCAAACCCCTGGGCTCAGACCACAGAGTTTTGGCCATTAAGGTCAATGGGATCCAGCCTGGGCCATCCCAGGCCTTTCAAGAGCAGCTGGGAGCAGGGGGGGAAATTGGCAGAGGGATCAGGCTGGGGGAGGAGAGATCCTGTCACTAATCAACACTCAGCTGCAGCAGGGCTGGAGCCTGGCCCTGCCCAGCCTTATGCTTGGAGGCCATCACAACATTTGGTGCCCCAAGCCACACATAAAGGTATCTGCGAGCCTGACTCTCGTACCCCTTGATCCCCTGGCATACGGGCATCCTAGCCACAGCTGAACCTGGCACATGCTTTTCTTCGTGGTCTCCTCTTAGCTCAGTAGCTCTGGCACAGACACAAACGTGCCACCACGTGAACACCATTCAGCCAGGCCACCCTGCTCCGCAGCACTGCGCCAGCACCTCCCCCTCCGCGTGCCTGACAGCCCAGACACGCCAAGGCAAACATTGCATTCTGAGACAGATTTTAATATCAAAATAATTTTGTATAAAAATACTTTTGGAGACTGATGGCAAGCAGTCTTCCACGCACCGCAGCAGATATCCCAGCCCTGCGGCCTGGTCATAGGGAGCCAGAGCAGCAGGCGCAGGGTGACACAAGCCAGCCCTCGGCAGATCAGGAGGTGGCAGCGGAGCCAGCTCCAGCGCCGGCAAAGCACGCTGGCACCCGCACAGCCACAGCTCTCTTGCCCTTGCCGTGGAAAGGGCCCCCGAGGAAACAAGAGCTCCTCAGCGCTGGTAAGCAAGAGCGGCTCTGCCTGAGCCAGACCAGTCCCCAGCTGCAAGTCCCCCCCAGGACCCACGGGGGAAGCAGCCGGCACTGCTCACGAGTGGGTCTGGGCCCCCCAGTCCCTCCCGGGCAGGTACAGAGCAGCAGCAGTTATATCTCTCCTAAGTCCTCGTAGACAGGTGACAAGCTGCACTCATCCACAGACTGCTCCTTCTTCTGCGCGTGCGGGGGCTTCAGCACCCGGCTGTACAGCACCTCCACGTTGTTGTTGTTGCTGCTGTTGAGGCCGGGTTTGACAACGCCCCTCTCAGGAGCTGCGTTCCCCCGCCGCTTGCCAGGGTCCCCGCTCCTCTCGGCGCCTTTGGGGATCAAGGCTGCCTGGGGCTTGGGGGCTGGCACCGGCTTGGGGCCCTTGGCCTTGGCCTGGAAGGCAGGTACCGAGTAGTCGTCAGTGCTGGGGTTGTAGGGATACTCGTAGCCGCCCCTGCCGTCATGGCCCTGGGTGCGCCAGGCCTCGCCCATGGGCCGGGCTTCGTCGTAGATGCAGGTGGGGGGGGGCAGCGAGCGGGGAGCGCGACCCTCAGGCTCGTCATAGATGTGCTCCCGCCGGCCGGGAGCCGCGGGGGCCTGGCCGCGTCCCTCGGCCCGGACCTGGTCGTACGTGCCCGAGTACAGCGGCGCCGGCAGGCGGAGCTTTGTCTCGTCCACGGCCCCGCCGGGCACCTTGGCCCCGCCGGCGGGCTTGGTGTCCACGGGCTCCGAGTACAGTGGGTCCAGCCAGGGCCGGAAGCCCTTCACCGAGTCCAGCGGCTCCGAGTACACGCTGCACAGGTCCTCGGCCGGCAGCATGACGTGCGGCACCTTGGGCAGAGGGGAGCGCGGGGGTGTGCTCAGGACCGTGGGCTTGGCCTGTGGCACGGGGAGCTCCGGCAGACTCCGGGTCTTCAGCAAAGACGTGGCGTCCCTCTCCTCTGCTGCTGCGCTGGACCGGGGCGCCAGTGCCGCTTTGGGTGCCGGGGTGTCACCCCCCTCTGCCGGCAGCTCCAGAGTCAGGCTGTCGGCCAGTGCCTGGCGGATCAGCACCACGCTAGGGCTGTCTGACTCCAGCGAATCGCAGCTTTGCCGGTTCTCCTCCACCTGCGCCTTCTGCTCCCGGATGGAGGCTTCCACCAGGCGGAAGATCTCGTTGCCCTGCTTGGTCTCAAAGGTGAAGTTCCCTGGGCCGGAGTCGCAGCGCCTGCCAGCTTCGAAGGAGAACATCACCTGCAAGGGAAGCGGAAGGGTCACATCCTGCCCAGCACCTGCCGGCCCCGCTCACTCTGCAGGCTGCGCTTCCTGCTGAAGGGCGCGTGGCCACGGCGCTGATCCTGCACATCCTGCAAGAGACTTCACTGAACATCCTGCTCCTTCCGCCCCCCGCAGCGAGGGCCACAGCTCGGCAGGCACCAGGGGCACGCCATGCTCAACAGCTGCCCAGCGCCTGGGCAGGAGAAGGCTGCGCTGCCCAGCAGCCTGGATCAAGCTGTGAAGCTGGAGTGGGATGGACCTGGGGGGACATCACTGCGAGATGCCCCGTGGCCAGAGCTGCAGGTCCTGCTGGAGAGCTGCTGCCTGCCTTACCTGAGCAATTCCAGCAGCATCAGCTGGCACCAGACAATCTAGAAAATATGTAGTTAGCACCGAGAATGGAGTAGGGTGAGAAGAGTGACAGTTCAGCAGGGGAAGCTATGACGGGCCTCTTGGGTAAGTCAGCATTAGTCAGGCAGAAGGGAAGCAATTCAGAGGTGAGAAATACAAGACAGAGGAACACTGCTTTTCACGGGACAAAGGCCAGAAGCAGCAGCTTGGCTACCAATAGTAAGCAAAGCATTTGCCTTACTGGCATTACTCTGTTAATGGTATTAAGTACTTTAAAGAGAAGTCTTGCACCAGGCTGTGCTCCTCAGGCCTGAACACACGCTCATGTGCCAGTTCCCACCAGCAGACTCTCACACCCTTCCTGAACCTCAGCCCCTGAATTCAGGTGGGATTTTCTGCCTCACTGGGGCTCTTGCACATGCAGCGACACTCTCTGGGGTTGCTGCAAAAGCCTCTGGGCCAGACTTCCTTTTGTGGGTCAATGCTGCCAAACACAAGCACAGCCAACTTTTCACTGCTCGGGGATCTGTGGGTGCAGCTCCCTGCCCCAGCGCAGACCCTGCCTCCACAAGATGCCTCCACAAGAGCAGCTCAGTTTCCACTTCTGTTTCGGTAAAGTGACGCAGAAAGCGCCATCAGCAGAGTGCAGCTGACACCATCACTTCTATAAACAGCCCTGGGGAGACCACTTCCTCCCCATCCAACATGGCGGGTACCTCTTGTGCTCAGAGTAGCAGCAAAACAGATCAGGGACCTGTCTTGGTGGACACTGGAGAGGGGACAGACCTACACAGGTCAGCCAGGCCAAGAGCAGCACACCCTGTAAGGTGAACAAATCCAGAGTAACTGGTGTCTCAAGGGAGCCCCTCCTGCTCTGGCCACCATCCTTCAGGAGGGATGGGTTGAACTGGGCAGAGCGAGGACTGCGGGAAGCCAAGGTCCCTGGAGGCTGGGGAGAGCTTGTGCACGGCACAGGAGGACATGCCTGCCCATGGCATGGGCTGGGAAGGGCTGCGCTGGAGAACGAGGGCAAGCCAGCCGTGGGGACGTCCAGGAAAGGGGCCAGCTGGCCACCGGTGCTGCAACGGCCCCGGTGGGAGTGAGGCAGTGACCACAACAGAATCCCAGAATCATCTATGTTGGAAAAGCCCTTGAAGATCCTCCAGCCCAACCATGAACCTCACCCTGACCGTTCCCAACTCCACCAGATCCCTCAGCGCTGGCTCAACCCGACTCTTCAACCCCTCCAGGGATGGGGACTCCCCCCCTGCCCTGGGCAGCCCATTCCAACGCCCAACAACCCCTTCTGCAAAGAAATCCTTCCTAAGAGCCAGTCTGACCCTGCCCTGGCACAGCTTGAGGCCATTCCCTCTTGTCCTGGCGCTGGTTCCTTGGCTCAAGAGACTCATCCCCTGCACAGCCATGCCCTCGGTGGGGATGCGTGTCCTGCTTGCCCATGCTCCTGCGCGGCAGCACAGGCAGCCGCTGAGGACAGACAGGACCACGGGCACCCCTGGAGACTCTGCTACAGCCGCTGGGGGCTGCAGCAGTTTCGGAATTTGGCAGGGACTGCTGCACGGCTGCCACAGGCTGTCCCGGCACAGCAGCTCCTCACCCTTTGGCAAGGGAAAGCCTGTGGGGGAACAGGCCTCAGTGCACGGCACGCAGGGCCCCCACCCCCCACCTTGTCCCGGCCGTATCTCCGGAGCAGCCGGTATGGCCAGACGTAGAGGATTTCATTTGTCCGTGGGTCCTTCAGGACGAGACTGTCACACTCAGCCTTGAGCACGTAGGCACCGCGCAGCTCGCATCGCTCCGCAGCCTCGGTCCGTTGCACCGTCACCCAGAAGGTGTTCACTGTGGGGACAGGGATGCTCAGGGGAGGGTGGAGGAAGCCACATCCCAGCCCCAGGCGAGGCCTCGCCCTGCCCACTGGAGCCCCAATGATGGGGCAGCAGCAGGACAGACCCCACAGAAGGTGGCCCGAAGTCAGGGCAGGAGTAGGTCCCACCTTCGTCTCTCGAGTAGTAGATGGAGTTCACGGCCATCTCCAGGGCCGGCGCATCCCCGCTGTCCTCTCTGCCACGCCGGGCCACCACGCCAGCATCGCTGGGGCCATTTCCCTGATAAGGGAGAGCAGATCAGTCCTTGCTCCCTCTTCCCGCATCAGTCCCTGGGTCCCCCTGCGGCCACCGGCCCCCCCAGCCCTGCACCCCCACGCCCTGCTGCCCTCCCCAAGGGACCTACCCCACCCCACACAGCTTGGCCCTCCTGCGGCCATACCAAGCCCTTCCCTGCCCAGAGCCAGTGACAGACCCCAAGGCCCACCCCAAGGCCCACCTGCCCCCCATTCCCCCCGCTCCGAGCCAACACACAGACGGATGAACAGGGCCAGGCAGTGCAGGAGAGGCTTCCCTGGAGCTCCCAGCACACCCTGGGCCCCAGCTCGGCTGTGCACGGGACAAGGCACAGAAGAAAGCCGTTACTTCGGGCAGCCCTGTCCCCGGTGCAGCACAAGCCAGCCCCGAGACGCGGCCTCCTGCGGGGCAGCACCCGGGGGTCCCCTGTGCCCCTCCACTGCTGCTCTTCCGACCGCTGTGGCGTGCCCGTGCGGCTGCCCTGGTGCCAAGGAAGAGAACAGCTCTGCTTCCTCACCGATGGGCTCGGGCACAGGCCACACCGGGCCCAAAGCATCTCAGGGGCCCAGGCACGCTCTCCCAGCAGTACGAGCAAGGGAGGGGGCTGATGAGATGACCCAGCAGTGCAAGGGTCTGCGTCCTGCTCCTGCACAGGCAGGAAGGCACTGCCAGTATCAGCACACAGCCCGCAGAAGGGAAGCAGCACTTCTATTTTAGTGCCTGCAGAACCGAAAGTGCAACGCACACACTGTCAGCGACCGTGTCGCAGCAGCAGGGTCCCCAAAGGGCCTGTGTGGGAGAGGCACTCTCAGTGCTACCACCCAGCAGCACAGATCCTCCTCCAGGGAAGCCCCACACAAATCAAAGGCTCACAGATGCCCTGCAAGAGCTGCTTCCACAGACTGCACCGCTGCACGAGGGTCTGTATTTGGACGGGAGCTGGAAGCTGCTTCTCAGGGTCACATGGGATGGGGTTACAGCAGAGCATGTGTCTTGCAGAAGGCAAGCTGTCACAGTTTCAGTTTAAAACCCAGCCACGTGAGCTTCTTAACAGGCAAGGCCCATAAAGGGCCACCAGGCCCTCTTGGTTGGCTCCTAAATAGAACGGGGACTACTAAAACCCAGCGTCCTTAGAGCTGATAGCAGCAGCTCCTGCTCAGCTAAAGCATCTAACGCAGCAGGGTTCCAGCCTGGGATCAGGAAGTCAAGGGCCAGACGATCTGCCCAGCCCTTTACGGCTGTTTGACTGCCATTTCCCTCATCTCCAAAAGAAAAAGAAATTCTATTCTGAACTCCAAACTATCTTTGGCCCCAGTTCCCAAGCTACTGGACCCTGCCGTACCCTCTAGGCAGCAACTAACAACATGACACAAAATCACTGTCTCTACACAGATGACCAGAAATCACAACTGAGGACCTTCAGCTTTTTGCAGAGAGGCCACATGCAGTTCCTGTGCCTCCTGCTCCAGGCCAGGCCTTTCTAGAACACGTGCTATCCATGCAGCCTTTTGATCACCGCTTCCTAGGCTGTCAGCTTGCTTCTGGACCTCCACCAACTGAGAGCTACCATGCGAAGGAAGGTATGAGCATACCCCTTCTCTGAGCAACGTTCCTCTGCCTTGCTACTACCCTGCACCACTCCAAAGGTGTGTGCTGTGTCCCTAGCTTGGCCCCATGAGCCATTTCTAGGACAAAGGCTCCAACACTGTCTGCACCAAACAGACACGGGTGCGGATATTTTGTAATTTCCAGCACCACACCGGTGTCTCTTGGCCTGGTCAGCAGGACACGTGCTGCACAGACACATTTGGTTTGAGAGCAGACTGCAGGGAGATGCAGGCAGGAACAAAAAAAGGCTTAAGGCGAATCACACTCAGCAAACACCTGGGTCCTTGTGCGATCCTGGGATCACCAGCTGTGCAGCAGCCACCTTGCGAGGCAGCCCTGCCCAGCACTCAAAAGCCTGGAATCGGCCAGAACACAACTCAGAGCTGTGCAAACATCTCCCAGGAAGGAGAGCTGGGGACCCGTGGGGCTGGGCAGGCGCCGGCTGCTCTCACAGGGCGGTGTGGGTGACCGTACTTGTAGGCTGCCCAAACTGCCCTCGCAGGGAGGCGTCATGCTGGCTGACCACCACCTCCAGAGAAGGCTGCTGAGCTGCTACGGGGCGCAGGCAGAGGGCAGGGCAGCTGGAGGGCTGTGCCGCAGGCCCAGCACGGATGGGGTGCTCCCAGCAGCAGGCAGGAGCGAGCCCCAAGCCTGGGTGAGGGGGTGCACTGGCCCCGCAGCTGCCAGCACTGCCACCCTGGAGCCAGGTGGGTCCCAGAGCCAGGCAATGCTCTCAGAGCTCCGCTTCTGCTGCCGCTGTGGCAGGAAAGGCAGCGGCGGCTGGGCCAAGAGGAAACGTTCCTCAGCCATCACCTGGCCCTGGAGGGGGTGAGGATGGGCTCCACGCTGGGGGAGACGAGCCCGGCTTGAAATTTGGAGCTGCAACCTGGGGGGGACCTGTCACAGGGGCCTCGGAGTCCCAGGGCCAGGCGCTCTGACTGCCTGGGACCACTCACGGGTGCCCTGGGTCTCCCCGCACCGTGCCGCAGGGCCCTCCTGCTGCGTGGGGAGGGCTCACACCCGCCGGCCCCGTGCAGGCTGCCCGCGGCCACCCCCGCCCCGCCGGGGCTCACCGGGAAGGCGATTTCACACAGCTTGGCCACCCACTCCTCGCTCTGCTGCTTGTCGGCCGCGAAGAGGTAGCTCCGCTCGCTGGTCTCCAGGCGGAAGGCGGTGGTGCCGGGCCGGGGGCCGCTCTCGGCCACGGGGCCCACGCTGGTGCAGTCGGCCAGGCGCACCACGGTCCTGGCCAGCCGCCGCGTGCCCAGGCGCTCGGGCGGCGCCGACGGCTCCTTGCAGTCGAAGAATTCCAGGCGGGCCACGCCGTGCTGGCTGGCCGGGTACAGCACGAACCAGCTCCTCTTCCACCTCTGCAAGGCAGCGGGGTGGCACCGGGCTCACACCGGGGTGCGTGCCCCCCCCCCCCCGCCCCGCCACGGCCCGGCCGAGCGGCGGGAACCGGCCCCGACCGCGCCCGGCGGGGAGGGGCGGCCACGGGACCCTTCGGCCGCCGCCGAGCCGGGCCCAGGCCCGGCCAAACCCCGGCCCCGCTTCCCCAGTGGCCGGGCGGCGGCCCGGCAGCGCGCCCAGCCGCGGGGACGGCAGGCCCGGCCCGGGCGGCGGTGCGGAGCCCGCCCGGCTCCCGGGGAGGAGGAAGAGCCGGCCCGGCCCGGCTCGCTCCGGCCCAGCCCAGCCCGGCCCGGCCCCGGTGTCCCGCCGCCCCACCTTGGTGCCGAACTTGTGGCTCTGCTGCACCAGGAGCGGCCCCTCCTTGACCGGCGGGTCCATCCCGCGCCGCGACCCTCCGCGCGCTTCCGCCCGCCGCGCTCGCGCCGCCGGGGCGGGGCCGGGCCGGGCCGGGCCGGGCCGGGGGGGGGGGCGGTTCCTGTGCCCTCACCGGGCGCGGGCGCCGCTTCCCCCGGGGCGCGCGGGACGTGCCGCCCCCCCGCCCCCGCGCGCCGGGGCCGGGATCGGTGTCAGAGCGGGGGGTCCGCGGCCGCCCGGGAAGGAGCCGGCCCTGCCGCGCTGCCCGCACCCCGCGGCCACCTCCCGCCTCCAGACCCGCCCGAGGACATCGTCCCCCGTGTCCCGCGGCCGGGGGGCAGATGGAGCCCCGGCCGCCCTCCACCCGGCGGCAGCCGCTGAGCGAGACACCGCAGAGCCGGTGGCGGAGCCCTCGAGGCGCCCGGGGAGGGGCCACGCAGGGCCAGCGCCCGGGACGGCGGGGCCCTCGCCGGACACGCCGGCGCAGTCGTACCGCGGCCGCAGCGGGGTCTGTGGGGCCGTCGGACCGGCGACCTGTCCGGCACGGCACGGCCCGGTCCGGGGAGCGGCCGGGATCGCGGGGCGCAGCGGGCGCAGAGGAGCAAACAGAGGAAGGTGTGGCTGGGGGCACCCCGGGGCGGGCAGGTCACCGTCCCCTGGGAAGTGAGAGGGGTGACACCGGCTGGTCACAGGCTCGGGCCCGGCCTGGGGCCCTCCTGAAGGAGCCTCCGGCGCGTCCCCCCCAGCCTGGGGCTGCCGGCGCCTGGGCACGGCGGAGGCTCCCCCAGCCCTTCCTCTAGATGAAAGAGAGGAAGCACCCGGGGAGTGGAAGTGGAGAGCGACTTCAAAGCGACTTTCAGAGAAAATTTAAGGAATTCAGGGAGCTGGTGATCAGGTCCAACAAAATGTATTCAGAAAATCTGGCAGGGCTTTATTGAAGCGATGGGGCACAACGGAAACCACCCCAGCACTGGGGGAAGGTGGGGCTCATAGGTCAGGTAATGAGCTGAAACTTGAGAAGGAAGGGCATAAAAGTAGAAACTAGGGGGAAAAACTAGGAGGAGCAGAAAAAAACAACAAAAGTCAGGGAAGCCAAAGTATGAGACGAACTGTAACTAGCAAGAAACATGAAGGATTGCAAGAAAACCTTCAAAACAGAAGGAGGATGCTGAGCAGCCCCTGTGGCTCACTGTCCTGCTGAGGCTGAGAGGGACGGGAGAAAGTGACAGGACTCAAGTGCTCGATGGCTTCTGCCCCTCAGCCTGCCCTGATGGCTGGATGGCACGGCTAACACCCCCAACATGAGAGACAGAGGTGTGTGCTGATGCTGGGTGAGGGAAAACAGCAGATGGGCTGGGCTGCAGGTAATGAGGGTAATACCGAGAACTGGCAGAGGATGGATGGTGCTTCAGAGAACAGGAAAAAGGAGTGGCACAGTGCCTATCTTTGATAGGGGAAAAATAAGGAAGTGAAGAATTAGAGGCCACTTAGCTCAACTTTGAAGTCCAAGAAAACCTGGAACAAATAGCCAGGTGCTCCCAGAGACAACAGGGAAGGGGAAGAATCACAGCAAACACACCTGCGTACACACAGCCCTGCCTGGCCTCCTCCTCTGACAGTCCTCACAGACAGGGTAGTGTCACGTGCACCTCTCTACCTCTGACCGTGCCGTGTCCCTGGGCACTGCAGCCACTCCGGGGGCACTGGCCTGCTCCCAGCACTGCCCCTGCCGTGGCTGGCCACTCCAGTCTGCCCCAAGAGCCTTGAACTCCAGTGTTCCCCAGGAGCAAAACCCAGCAGGTGCTGGTGCAGGCTGTGAGGCACAGAGCAAGCACGAGAGTGGCCTTTTCCCAGCAAGCCCCAGCAGTTGCTCCCTGCACATGAATAACCCAACCTGGTAGCGCCGAGCTGGCTTTCCTGCAGCATCGCTGCCTGTGCTGCGCCCAGCACACAGTTTTTACTGCCATGTGTGAGTCTGGGTATGAGATTCCTGTTCAGGGGCTGAGGCTTTAAGTGCTCTGGGCTCTCCTTGCTTTGCACAGGCTCCTCCATGTCCCACTGCCGAGCTTCAGGCAGACCTCACTAGCCCACAGTGTGCTCTGATGGCCTGATGACCCTGCCAGGTTGCTGCTGGCCAGTTCCTCTTGGGGTCCCTGCAGCTTTGATGGCCTGGACACCATGACTTGGCTTCCTAGCACTACACTGACCTGCAAAGGAAGAGGGAGATGCCACAGATCCTGATTTTCTAAGCCTCTGATGCCCACTTCTGCTGTGGAAGCCTGTGCCTGTGGGTTAGATGAAATGGCTGCGGGAGGTGAGAGCTGCTGGACGGCACTCGGCAGTGCCTCTGCGGGAGGAGTGCACCCCTGCTCTCGCCTGGCTCCATCCCTCACACCTGCACAGTAACAAAGTCCTGGGCTTGTTCTCTGGGTTATGATGCCATTTGGCTGGGGATGCTGGAGGACCCAGGTCCACCTTGCAATGAGCCTGGCAAACAGGGAAAGTGGTGAGAAAAAGAGCAGAGCAGTTCAGTGACATCAAACACAGGGTCCTGGGTGTAGGCAGGTAACAGCAACTGTGCAGCTGCGGGAGAGGGAACTAATGACGTGGCGGCACTTCCGCAAACCAGAACCTGTGGGATGGAGCAGATCACGAGCCAAACATGTGTCAACAGCTCAGAGCAGTGTGACAAAAGGGAAATAGCAGCCCGGCGTATGCGAGCAGGTGAGTCACGTGCAAGGCACAGCAGCCATCCTGCTCTAATGGAGCTGGCGAGCTGGGGAGGCATTGCACCCCTCACCTGGCACGAGGGGCCAACAGGACGGTGCCAGCTCAGCGACGAATACAAGGGGACAGTGACACCGGACCACCAGGAGCAGCTCTGGGGCCTGGGCTGCTGGGTCCCGGGAAGCTGCAAAGGCAGGAGAAATAACAACCCTCGGCCCCCACCCCGAGAACATCCGCGGGGGGGGGAGTCGGGGACACGATGCTGGCGGCTGGAGTGGCACCAGCCTGGGCCCCGGTGCCACCGAGCACCTGGGGTGCCGGGAGCGCCGGGCTGCGGCTCGGGCCCCGGCGCTGCACCGGGCCGGCCCCACCCGGAGGCCCGGGCGCCGGGGGGGCTCCGGCCCGGGGGGCTGCTCAGGGCTGGCCCCCAGCCGCGGCCCCGCTGCAGCAGCGGGGCTCGGGCAGCGCCCCCCGGGGCGTCCCCCAGGAAGGGCTGAAGCGCCGGTCCCACGGCGGGGCGACTTTGCCCGGGGGTACGCGGGGGGTCCCCCGCCCCGCCCCGGCCCGCCCCGCCCCGGCCCGGCCCGCCGCGGCCCCACCCGCCGGGGCCGCCCCCTGCGCTGCGGCGGCCGCGTCTCCGCGCGGGGGGGGGCAGGCGGTGGAGCCGTCCCTCCGCGAGTCTCTCCGCGCACCCCTCCATCCCTCCGCCCATCCCTCCGTCCCTCCTTTTATCCCCCCATCTCTCCGTGCATCCCTCCGTCCATCCCTCTGTCCCTGCGCGCATCCCTCTGCGCATCCCTCTGTCCCACCGCCTATCCCTCTGTCCCTGCGCGCATCCTTCTGTCCCTCCTTACAACCCTCCATCTCTCTGCGCATCCCCCCGCACCCCCCATCCCCCGGCGCATCCCCTCATCCCACCCCCCATCCCCCCGCACACCCCTCCGTCCCTTCGCCATCCCTCTGTCCTTCCGTCTGTCCATCCCTCCCCCCGCGCACCCCTCCACCCCCCAGCACCGGCAGGGCCGCTCCTGCGCGGCCATGGCGGGGCGGCCGCGCTTCCTCTGCGGCGTGGTGGAAGGTAGGTTCCCCCGGGGCCCCGTCCGGGCGTTGCAGGGGCCGGCCCGGTCCACCCGGAGCGAACAGGGCCCGGGAGTGGCCGCCGGGACCCTCCGGGAGCCGGGCCCTGCACAGCACCCGGTCTCTGCCCAGGGGTCCGGGACCAGAATCCCCAGAGCTCCCCTGCACCCCGCAGCCATCCCAGCACCCCCGGACCCCCCCACAGCGGGGCGTGGGGACCCGCGGCTCAGCCCCTAGCGCCCTGCATCGGTTTTCTCTCTGCCCTGGCCGCGGGGGCAGCACCCCCGGGGTGTGCGGGGCGGTGCCGGGGTCTGGCCAGGGGGAGCCTGGGCTCTCCCGGCAGCTCCTATGGCTCGGCCCTGTCCTTCTGCCCCCCCCCCTCCCCCCCCCTCCCCGTTCCTGCAGCGTGGCACGCCTGGAGCTGGGCCAAGCCTGGCACCACCAGGCAAAAGCATCTCTGCTGTTCCTGGCAGCGCAGCACGCCGCTGGAGCCTGCTGCCTTGCCTGGGAGGAAGCAAAAGCACCGTGCAAATAATCACAAAATAAATAGAAAGTGCAGGAATGGGGAAGCTGGGTAGTAAAAAGAAGTGAGTCAGACGAGAATCACTGGTACAGGAAAGCTGACCTGGGAAAGAGAAGGACGCTGATGCTGCCAGCAGAGCCGCTCCGGGAGGGGCCTGTCCCTAGAGAGGGAGGAGGGAAAGCGTCCCTCACCCTGGCAGCGCAGGCCCCGGCAGGAACAGGGTGCTGCGGAGCAGGGCCAGGGCAGGCCACGGGTGGTGTGTCCTACACGGAGCCCCCTGCTCCCCCCTGACACCCGGGACATCACTAGCAGCAGCCCGAGAGCACGGACGGACTGAGGCCTCTGGGTGACCTGCACCCAGGACCGGAGAGGGACCAGCTGGGGCCTGGCGACTTTGATCCCAATGTGTTCATCAGGACTTTGCTAATGGTTGTGAAGAAATTGCTGAGGGACATCCCAGATGGCCCAGAGTTTGGCCAGTAATGGTGTTGAGAGGTTACTGGTGTGATCTGGGCCATGGGAGAGCCGAGGTACAAACGCACAGCATCACTCGTCAGTGCTCATCTTTCTTCTGAAGAGCAGAGCACCAACATCACTCCTTTGAAGACGTAGCCACGGGTACAAACAGATTTTGCTGGTTTAATTTAAGCCACTCTACTGGGCAGAATACACTGGGATGGCATTTTCAACAGAGCTGCTGCTGGCGGGGCGTGTGTAGGGGGTGAGCGTCATACTTGCAAGGCAGTGTCAGTCCACAGCAAAGCGTGAGGGAGGCACTTGTAGGCAGGTGCTGTACAGGGACGCCTGGGACCTCGCTGTGAGCTGAGCAGGAGTTCCTATGGATTGGGAAATGGAAAAGACGTTTATCATGGAAATACCTTCTTTGGGTGAAATGTTTGCTGGGATCCTTGAGTGGCCACAAATTTGGCCCCATGCGTGGTGGGGGATGTCTAGTAAGGTGAATATATATTATTTCAAAATAGATGGAGTAACTGTAGGTGTTCAAGCAGGTGGAAAGAAGATCTATCTGCAAAGAAGAGAAGGTTTGGTGTGTGCTGTGGCGCAGCCATTGCCCAGGGTTGGTGTTGGGGGCTGCAGGGTGGGCCTCTGCCAAAGGGAGCAGGGCACCGACCCCCCCGGCAGGCAGCTCCAGTGCACTCAGGTGCTTTTCTGGGCGGTGCTGGCCTCGTGCCAGATGCTGTGAGCTGGTTCTTTCTCCCAGACTACCAGAGTCCTTGTGCGCTGCCCAGTTCCGTGAATGCAGTCACCTCCCTGAGTGTCTGCTCCTGTTG
Organism: Strix uralensis; assembly: GCF_047716275.1. Taxonomy (NCBI): domain Eukaryota; kingdom Metazoa; phylum Chordata; class Aves; order Strigiformes; family Strigidae; genus Strix; species Strix uralensis. The sequence goes on from NC_133975.1 coordinate 247,337, forward strand.
GCCTTGTCTACTGCAGAGTGCATGGACTGATTTAAAAGTTGCCCATCTGAAACCAGGAAGCTGCCTCGATGGCTAATTGCCATCACCGTTCAAGACGTGATGTATTTTCTGTGAGACTTCACACTGCAGCTGCCAGATCTTGCAGAGACTTGAAGTGACTGAAGATTCTTCTCTTGCTCCATTTCAGTCTGTGCTGGAGCACTTACAGGTTCTCATTAACCTCCTCTTTAAGAAGCTGTCAAGTCTGCGTCTCTCCAGACCCATTTACCTGCCTCCTCTCCCATTGTCCCCGACTGAACTGGCTTACTTTCCACTGGGTATTCTTTCTTGCTGGCTTTGCAGGCAGCTCTGCACCTCCCAGGTCTTCCTACATGCAGAAATAGGAAGGGCCCTTCCATGAAAGGTGCTGCATGTCCGGCAGTGCCCCGCTCACCGCACCCAGGCACAGGCTGGTTCCCTGTGGGGCAGAGCACGGGGCAGACTGTCCGCTCTGTGGTGCTGCAGCCTCCAGCTTGTGTCAGACACTGGTGCCCAACAACCACCTAACGCCTGCAAGCAGCAGAAGTGGAAATGTTAGGAAACACTTGGGAATCTGCTGACTCCAGATCTGTATTTCCTGCGTTCAGTTTTGTTGATGTGAACCTTCCGGAAGGGCAATGTCCTTGCGGCCAGCCTTGGTGCTCACTGATGAGTGTCTTTGTTAGCAGACAGCGGGTAAGGTTGCTCCCTGGTGCGCGTTCCCTCTGGATTTTCCCTTTGCAAGCTTATGGGGACGGTGTTTTCCAGTGGGGAATAGACAAGGTGTCTGTGCAATGTCTGTGGAGTCACAGTCCCAGCACTTGTGGGCACCCCTGCGGGTTGTTTGCGTGTTCCTGATCTGAACAGCTTGCGGTGGGACAGGGATCTGCCTCCAAGGCCTGGCCTGCTGCAATCAGGCGTGTGTTTGCAGGGCGTAGGGGAGAGCTGAGTCAGTGCAGTTTGGGTTGTGCAGGGACTAAAGATGGAGAAAGCAGGTTTTATAGCTCATACAGGAGTGATGATGCTCTGCTTGACACAGCTTGACACTACACAGACACAGAAAGATGCAGAGAGACACAGAGCTCGTCTCTCTAAAGAAGAAAATCTGCAGGTGGAAAACTCTAGGATGGATGTACAATAGCTCTGTGCTTTGGTGCACCCCAAAATCCTGCTTGAGTGCCTTATAACCGAGCCAGCCCTCAGTCGTTTCCTCCAGGCTTGGCTTTTACTGTGCAAATTCCCCAGGTTAAGTGCTGCCTTCTGCAATTCTTCCCAGGTGCCTCCTCCTGGGAAGGACGGAAGCACAGACATCATACCCACTTGCTTGAATACCGATGCCAGCAGGATGACAGCAGAACAGATATCTGCATACCCATAGATGAACAACTGGTGGATCTCTGGGCTTAAGAGCAGCCACTTAGGGGTAGTACAGGGAGAGACTCTTTTAAGGCAGTTACTGACAATGGCATTTTGGCTTTTTTTTCCCCTTTTTACAGGTTTCTATGGGAGGCCGTGGTCTATGGAACAGAGGAAACTTCTCTTTCAATGGCAAGTACCCTGAATTTTCCTCTCTGAAGGCACTAGCCTGTGGCAGAGTGACAAGGTGGAAGCCAGAGTGCTGTGGAGGCAGGAGTGGTGAGGGAAAACGTGCCGGAGGGAGGCTCCTGGGGCTGGCCTGCCTTTGGGATGCCGGGGCGATGGCAGCGAAGGGGACTCATGCTTCTCCCAGGGCTTCTCCTCAGAGCCCCCTCTGTCCCAGCACTCTCGCAGCCCCGGATCCAGGATGGACGGATGGACGGGCAGCCCGAGGACGCTGGGACAGACGCCTGCGGGCTCTGCAGCCCCGTGCCGGCAGATGGTGCTGGGACTCTGCCCCGGCCCAGTTGCAGCCAGATGTGTTTGGCTGGGTGCCCCAAGGGAAGGGGGTCCGGAGGGGGCTGGGTGGGCACTAGGCCCTGCACACTGGCACCATGCCGCTGGCACGGGTGCTCCAGTGAGGGTGCAGACCCCCGGGGAGCTTTCAGTGGGGCAGGGTCGGCCTCTGCTGCCCACGCCATGGGAGCAGCGATGGCAGCCGGGAGGGGAAGGTGCCCCCATGGCAGGGGGTGCAACTGGATGGTCTTCAAGGTCCCTTCCAACCCAAACCATCCTGTGATGATGATTCTATGATTCTCTGATCCTGAGGCTGCCATCCCTGCCTGGTGTGGAGGTGGTCCTTGTGTCCCTGTGACAGAAGGATGTGGGCAGGATCTGTCCCTGTCTGGTTGTTAGAATCACCTTGGGATGGGACTTGATCTGCAGGAGAGAAAAAGCCGTCTCCTCACAGCTGGCGCCCGTGTGCTGGCCATCAGCAGGCTGAGCTGCGCTGGCACGACCTGCCACTAACGAACTGGGGCCCTGGGGGGTCTCCCATGGAGCATCTGCCACGGGCAGCACAGTGGTCACAGCCTGGGCAGTGCCTGGTCAGCGGGCCCTGCCCTGGGGATGGCGCGGGCAGCGCGCTGGGGAGGAGGGTGTGCGGGGCACAGCAGGGCTGTGTGCTGGTGACAGTGTGGGCAGGGTCCAGAGGCGACAGGGCCGTGTGCTGGTGACTGTGCTGGTGGTGGCACCGGCAGTCATGCACTGTGTGGGAAACGTGCTGGTCGTGCTGTGAGAGTGCTTGGGTGACAGTGTGGGCAGTGCCAGCGCAAGTGGGGACCATAGTGCAAGGACCAGAAATGCTGATACAGAAAAATGTAGCTTGGAAAATCTGGGGAAAACATGCAAGAAGTAAAGCAAGATGTGGTGTTTTAAAGTATATTGGGAATGAGAAGGTCTAGCGACGGCCTTGCCTGGTACTGGGCTGAGATGTATGTTCACGTGTTCGCACACGTGAGCAGTATGTTCATTGGTGTTTTTCTTCTGTGGAAAGAAACAAGATGAGGCACTTGTATCATGTGGTACATGAAGTGCTTCCCAGCCTGTTCATCGTGGGAAAATGTAAAACATCATCTACTAAGGAGGATAAATAAAAATAAATTAATATATCAGATGGCTCTCATACAGGAGTGCCAAAAGAGCTGTCTAGGGAGGTGTCTGCTCAGTCCTGATAATTTCCAGTGGGTCTTGGATTGCTGGGGAGATTCTGGAAGGAATTTGTACTTTTGGAGGCCAGAAAGAGCCTTATGACAGTGCACTCTGATCTCATGGTGCAGGCAGGCAGGCCCTGATCCCTCTCGTACCTGCTTCCCTTCAGCTCCGGCTGCATGGAGCATCTGGAGAGCTGGAGACCTTTCCTCTCCCGTCTCGCCTGAATGCATGTCCATGTGAGTCACCCCTGGACCCTGCCATGTCCCTGACTGCCGGGTGTGGCTTTTCTCTCCTCCGGAGCGCTGGCGGGCTGAGGCTTTCCACTGGGGAGATGAGCAGACTGGGCTCCAAGACTGTTGCTCACAGGCTTTCTGCCTGTGTCTGCGTGTGTGGCTCCAGGACAGACTCACTCTAATTCATCAGAATCCTTCCCACACTGTGGCCGCTGCTCTGGCAGCATCTGCAGCTAGCACAGAGGCCGCCGGATCTTCCTAGTCCTGCCTGACACTCTGCAGAGATTAATCTGGGGCTCTCCCTTATGCTGAGTTACCAGTGGCATGGCAGAGGGCACTCATGTTCAACTAATTGCTCATTAAGTTGTTGCTCTTCAGACACCATAGCTTCTGAATTCTTTTACCTAGGTAGGACTTTACGCTTGGCCGTCTTAAGATGTATACTGCTTGCTGAAGCCCAGTTTAACAGCCATTTCAAATCACTCGAGTGCTGCATTTGCTCTTTTATTCTCCACTTGGTCTTTGCCACCTGCAAACTGCGCAGGCGCAGCACCCTGCCGCAGGTTCACGCCTGCCCGGCTCTGCTGCCCACCCTGCCAGAGCTCTGCTCCAGCACTCACTGCTTTGCAGCACTCTGGGGCTTTCCACCTGCAGGGCTTGGCAAAAATCTTGCAGTCCCAAAGAGTTCCTCTGACGGGCCTCCTAACATCTGTGGATCAGCGTCAGTGTGACCCTGTTAGATAACGGGGTGCCAGCAGTGCTGAGCCCCGCGTTAACCGGGGTGCTCGGGAGCTGCTCTGCGAGTCTCGCTGGCAGGGTGGGCACAGCAGCTGCCACAGAGCTGTGTCCTAGAACAGAATCACAGAATGGTTTGGGTCCAACCTCCTGCCGTTCTCTGCCCAGCCTGTGTTTGTGCTGGGGATTGCCCCGACCCACGGGCAGGACCTTGCCCTTGGCCTTGTTGAACTCCATGAGGTTTGCCCATCCCCCCTCTGCAGCCTGCCCAGGCCCCTCTGGATGGCACATCCCTTCCCTCAGCGTGTCCCCGCACCACACAGCTCGGTGTTGTCGGCAGACTGCTGAGAGTGCCTCGATCCCACTGCCCATGTCCCCAACAAAGACGTTACACAGCACCGGTCCCAACCCCGACCCTGAGGACGCCGCTCGTCACTGCTCTCCCCTTGGACATCGAGCTGCTGACCACAGCTCCTTGAGTGCGACCGTCCAGCCAATTCCTGATCCACCAAGTGCTCCATCCACCAATTCCACGCCTCCAATGTAGAGACAAGGATGTCGTGTGGGACAGTGTCAGATGCTTTGCACAAGTCCACCAAATCTGTCCAGCACAATTTGCCCTTAGTGAAGCCGTGTTGGCTGTCACCAATCACCTTACTTTCCATGTGCCCCAGCAGTTTCCAGGAGGATCCGCTCCATGATCTTGCCAGGCACAGAGGTGAGACTGACTGGCCTGTAGCTCCCCAAGTTCTCTTTATTTCACTTTTTAAAAATGGGGGTTATGTTTCCCTTTTTCTAGTCAGTGGGAACTTCACTGGACTGCCATGACTTCTCAAATACGATGGACAGTGGCTCGGCCACTTCATCCACCCGTTCCTTCAGGACCTGCAGATGCATCTCATCAAGTCCCGTGGACTTGTGCACCTTCAGGTTCCTGAGGTGGTCTCAGACCTGATCCTCTCCTGCAGTGGGTGGCTCTTCATTCTCTCAGTCTCCGCCTTTGCCTTCTGTGGTTTGGGTGGTGTGGCTGGAGCACTCTGGTGAAGACTGAGGCAAAAAAGTCAAGTACCTCAGCCTTCTCCACATCCCAGATAACCAGGTCTCCTGTTTCCTTCCAGAGGGGGCCCACATTTTCCCTAGTCTTCCTTTATCACTGATGTACCTATAGAAGCTTTTCTTGTAGCCCTTGACATCCCTGGTCAGATTTAATTCTATCAGGGCTTTGGCCTTCCTAACCTGATCCCTGGCTGCTCAGACAGTTTCTCTGTATTCTTTCCAGGCTTTCTGTCCTTGCTTCCACCCTCTGTAGGCTTCCTCTTTGTGTTTGAGCTTGTCCAGGAGCTCCTTGTTCATCCATGCAGGCCTGCTGGCGTTTTTGCCTGACTTCCTTTGGTCGGACCATGGCGACATGTGGCACACACACATCCCAGCAGTAAACCCACAGCCTGCTCAGGGCCACAGGGTGAGGTTTACATCTCCGTGCGGCTGTCAGTACGCAGGGCAGAGCTGCGGCTCTGCACCTGGGGGCTCTGTGAGAGCAGGGGCTGGAAGCCTGTGGGACACGGAGCAGCTCTGGGGAAGGAGCAGGTGCCGAGAGCCGAGGAGCTCTTGGAGGTGTGGGCTGGCCCCTGCCCAGATGCCTCTTTGCAAAGAGCCCATCTGGAATCTCGGGTGACCCCTTGTCCTTGCTGCACAGGCTGAAGCACCGGGGGCTGAACTGCTACATGTACGCACCCAAGGATGAGCTGAAGCACCGGCTGCTCTGGCGAGAGCCCTACACAGAGCATGAGGCAGGTAGCGGCTCTGCTGGGCCCCAGCGCGGGTGGGCTGCGGGGGCCCCGGGTCTGCAGGGGTGGAGCATGGTCTGCATCTCGGCCGGTGTCAGGCTGGCTGTTACCGCTCCTTCTGCCAGGAGCCTGCCCATTGCGGGGGGTCCCGCAGGCCCTGCCTGCTGCAGGGACACCCCCAGAGCCTGCCAGTACAAGGAGATTCCCCAGACCCTGCCCATCACATGGCATTGCCTAGGAGCCTGCCCAGAATGAGGAGCTCCCCACATGGGTCTCTGGCCGTATGCTTGAATGTCAGCACCCACAGACCCTGCGGGGAGTCCTCTGTGTCCCAAGGGACTGGAAACTGTCTCTCCTGGGCCTCTCCCCTCCAGATGCTCTCTCATGTGTCCCGATGCCCTCGGCTCCTTCCTTTGGGGCCGCTGTGGTTCCCTCTCCCTCCATCCCTTGTCTCCCTCCATCCCTTGTCTCCCTTCACCCCTTGTCTCCCAGTGCTCACAGCACCGCCTCTGCTTCGTCCCCAGCCCGCATGCAGTCTCTCATCGAAGCTGCCCAAGAGCAGGGTGTGGAGTTTGTTTTCGCCATTTCTGCTGGCCAGGACATGGTGTTTTCAAGTGCCGGGGATCGGCTCCTGCTGCAGCAAAAACTCAGGCAGGTACCGTGGGCCATTCCTTCATCCCACTGCTCCCAGGCGAGGCTCACCCTCCTGCCCACCCCGCAGGCTGCTGTGGGGCTCTAAACCCCTCCTGCCGCTGCACATCCGGGGGTGCCCCGTGTCAGAGATGCTGTCCCAGTCACAGGGACAGGGAGCTGAGGGCTCCGCGGATGCCTGGCTGCCAGTGGGCAGCACTGGGGGCAGGAGAGGGACCAGTCAAGCCCCAGAGCTTGCTGGGCAGCACTGGGGGCTGGTGCAGGTGGGTGCTGAGCTCCCGGTCCCAGGAAGGATGGGGAGCACTGAGCCATGCCCAGCCACCTCTCCAGCCACCCCCAGCCAGCCCTGGGGCAGGGACCATCTCCCCGGGCTGCTCCCGAGGCTCGGCCGCCTCCGCTCCTGCTGGGGGCTCCCAGTGCCATGGGGTGATGTGGGGGTGTGGAATGGGGCAACGGGACGTGGTGGGCAGCGAGTGGGGCTGCCCGGCAGCCGCACAGTAGGAGTGGGCTCCGGGCCACTGCAGCACCGACTCTGGTTTGAAAGGGCTCTTGGCCTGTGGCTGTGCCCAGGGCTTGGACTGAGGTGTGCTGTGGCCACGGCATCCGCTGGGAAGGTGTGGGGGATGTGGCAAGGGGGACATGGCGAGGGGAACACAACGAGGGGGATGCGGCAAGGGGGATGTGGCGAGGGGGACATGGCGAGGGGGACGCGGCGAGGGGGACACCATGAGGGGGACGTGGCGAGGGGGACACGGCAAGGGGGACATGGCAAGGGGGACATGGTGAGGGGGACATAGCGAGGGGGACACGGCGAGGGGGACGCGGTGAGGGCTGCCCTGCCCGCCCCGTCTGTCTGGGTGCCCCAGGGCTCTACTGTCCTCACGGGGCCCAGGCATCAGGGGCTCGTCCAGGGCTCGCTGCCTCCTTTCTCTCTGCTGCCCAGGGGTGCTAGCAGCCTGTGCCCATGCCTGCAGGTGGCTGCCATGGGGTGCCACTCCTTCGCGCTGCTCTTTGACGACATCGACCCCTGCATGTGCCAAGCGGACAGAGATGTCTTCCCCTCCCTGGCGCAGGCTCAGGCCTCTGTGGCCAACGAGGTGTACCAGGAGCTGGGCCAACCATCTGTCTTCCTCTTCTGCCCTACAGGTACCACCTGCAGCCGTGTGGCCCCAGCCACCCCTCCCCGGGAGCCCGGTGCTTGCCCAGCCGTGGCTCCCCAGAGCAGGCCAGGGTGTCCTCTCCATCCAGCGCATGTCTGCTGAGAGCTGCCTGCCCTGACAGCCTTCACGGCTCTCCCCAGCCCCATTGTGCTCCTGCAGGAGCCCTGGAGAGCTCAGGACTGGGACAGGATCAGGCTGTAGACGGGCCGGCACTTCAGCAGCCGCGCATGCTGTGTTCCCTGCACCGCGCATCGCCCCAGCCCCTGTCCCTCCATCCTCGGCAGCCTCTCCTCTCCAGGTCCCTCTGCCCCTCAGGGGATGCTCTGTGCTCTCTCCCCAGAGTACTGCAGCTCTCTCTGCTCTCCCTGCCCCAGACAGTCCTGCTACTTGTTGACCATCGGCCAGGAGCTGCTCCCAGGGATCGGCATCATCTGGACAGGTGAGCGCCTGTCTGGCTGGGGCGTGCAGCCCCATGCGGCTTCTCAGTGAGAGCCACCATCTGCAGACACCGCAGCCTGTCTCCGTCTCAGGAGAGGTGCCAGTGCGTGGCCCTGCTGAGGTGCCCTTCGGCACCGTGGGGCGCAGCCCCGGCCAGGCCGGCGGCGTGTCGGGCTGTGGGTCTGGGTGTGCTCCCTGTCCAGGGTGGGGTGGCTTGACCCCCACGTCTGCGCGGCGCCCGGAGGTGGGCACATCCCTGCTGTGAGTGTGCATGATGGGCTGCGCCGCCCGTGTGCTCCACATGTGTCTGTGCCGTGACACTACAGGCCCGAAGGTGGTGTCACAGGAGCTCTCAGCCGCGCTGCTGGAGGAGGTGGAGGGTGTCCTGCGACGTCCACCCGTCATCTGGGACAACCTGTACGCCAACGACTATGACTGCAGACGTGTCTTCCTGGGCCCCTACATGGGACGTGCCCCCGGCCTCGTGCCCAGGCTCCGTGGGCTGCTCCTCAACCCCAACTGCGAGCTCCAGGCCAACTTCATCCCCATACACACACTGGGCAGCTGGTTCCGGAGTGAGCTGGGGAGTGGTGCCCACCCTGATCTCGCAGGTACCTGGCCCCCGCGCCCCAGGCAGCTCTGTGCTTGGGGCTCCAGCGCCGGCAGTGAGCTTGTGCGCCCAGGGCAGGGCCTGCCCATCGCTGCCCGTCTTTGCAGCCTGCATGGCAGCCTGGGTGAGGTGTCCCGCCTGGCTGGGCACTCCCCAGCATCCCAGGGCACGGGATCCGTGCTGGGGGCATCTCCCTGCGGGGGGGCTGCCTGCCCTCAGTGTGGCACAGGGTAGTTCCGTCAAGCAGAGCGGGGCTGCCTGGGCTGATGAGCTCCAGTTCCTCAGGGATGGAGACCACGGCAGCCCTGGGGGACAGCCAAGGCCCGCAGGAGGGGAGCTACAGCCCCCAGGAGGCCTTGGAGCTGGCGCTGCATGACTGGGTGGCTGAGATAAACCGGCAGGCCTTGGAGCAAGGTAGGTGATGGGCTCGCACCGTGCAGCATCCCTCAGCCCCGCCGGAGCGCCGGACCAGCTCTGCGGGGAGCTTGGTGGGGTGAGGGAGCCCCATGCCCTGCACGTCTGCATCTGCGGCGGCAGGGTCTGTGTGTGTCATGGGCAGGGGTGGGTGTCCGTTGTGCCACGCTGCCTGTGGGTGCTCCTGCCCTGGCCGCATCCCAGAGCGGGTCTCCTCAGCTGGCAGCGTGGGAGACTGGGCCGTGATACGGCTCTGGAAAAGGGGATTCAGCCAGGTGCAAGCTTGGTGTTTCACAGTATTTGCCTCTGCAAAGGCTGTGGCCTCACCAGCCACGGAGGCCCGAATTCCAGAGCACAGAGCGATGCAAAGCTCGTGGTCCTGGTCCCTGCCACCTCGGCAGATGGAGCTTCCCGGCATGGCTGCCCCCAGGGCCATCCTGCCCCGCTGGCAGCAGTGTCTGTGCGGGTGCCGCAGGGGCTGCCCCCTTGCTCCTTTCTGCCAGGAGGAAGGACCCCGGGACACCCCAGTGCCAGCCTCAAGGGCGGAACAAGGCTGCAGCCCGGCACAGCGGGAGGACAGGGAGTCATGACCAACCCCCAACCCCATGACTCTGTTCCCAGTGGGACAGACCAGCACGGCCCTGAGCCCTGCGGCATGGCAGCAGGGGAGGGAAGGAGGAAGGTGACCTCGGAGCCCGAGAAGGGCAGTGGGAGCGGGTCCCCTGCTGATGGCCAGCAAAGCCCTGTGGGGGATGGGGACCAGCTCACCACGGGGAGCAGAGGGAGCTGTGAGCCTTCCTGTGCTCTGCCCGGCACGGCTGGGAGTGCTCAGTCTGCAGGAACACCAGAGGCTACCGAGACCCTCCCCAGCCCACGTCCCACCATGTGCTGCAGCAATGGGGCCAACACCAGCCAGAACCTCTCCCTGCCCACCGGTGATGCCAGGGCGGGGGGTGGCAGCCCCTGCCAGCCCCCCAGAGGTACCCAGCCTGAGGCCAGCAGAGCTGACATGCCCCAGACACCCCCAGGGCCGGGGGCTGGCACCAGCCCTGGCCCCACGGCACCACTCACCGACAGGGCTGGCACCAGCCCTGGCCCCATGGCACCACTCACTGATGGGGCTGGCACCAGCCCTGGCCCCACGGCACCGCTCGCCGATGGGGCTGGCGCCAGCCCTGGCCCCACGGCACTGCTCACCAACGGGGCTGGTGCCATTCCTGGCCCCACGGCACCGCTCGCCAACAGGGCTGGCACCAGCCCTGGCCCCACAGCACCAGTGACCCCAGAGGAGGCTGGGTCCAGCCCCATGGCCCTGCTGACCCTGGAGGAGGCTGTATCTGGCCCCACGGTACCACTGACCCCCAAGGAGGCCAGGACCAGCTCCACAGCACTGCTGACCCTGGAGGAGGCTGGGTCTGTCCCTGTGGCACTGCTGACACTCAAGGAGGCCACGTCCAGCTCCACAGCACCTGTGACTCCAGAGGAGGACACGTCCAGCCCCATGGCACCGCTGACTCTGGGGGAGGTGCGGATGCTGGTGGAGCTCTTCTACCTGCCCTACCATCATGGGCCACTGGCGCAGCGTCTCCTGGAGCACTTTCGGTGGCTCTGGGCAAACAGCCTCAGCGTGGGGGTCCCAGCCCCGGCAGCCGATGCCTGCGAGGTAAGGCTGGTCTGGGCGCTGCCGCGGGACGACGGCTGTCACAGCTGCGCTGACGTTGGGTCCGTTCACAGGGCATGCGGTGGCGCGGCCGAGCCCGATCCTTCCAGCTGCTCTGCGCTCAGACGTGCCGCCTGCACAGCCGCTTCGTCAGCAGCGCCGGACGGGCATTGCTCTACGACCTCCATCCCTACCTCTGGGACATCCGCAACATGCTGCTGGCTGCCGGCGCCCTCGTCCTGTGGCTGGGTACGTGGCTGATGCCAGCCCCAAGCCAGCCCCTGTGGCCCTGTAGCGCATACTCACACCCTGGCCAGATCCAGCCGTGTTGAAGTGCCGGGTCCCCGGGCACTGCAGCACACCCAGGGCATCTGAAGCTTGTCCCCCCCTTAAGAGGTGAAGGTGTCAGGGACCCCAGACCTCTGGCAGGGGGTCCCAGGGTCAAGTGCACCTCCCCTTGATGCCTTCCCTGCCGCTGGCCTGTGTCCTGTGCTCACCAGCTCGCCTTCTCTGCAGATGGCCATCTGCTCTGCGACCCTGACCCCAAGGGCACCTGGGGAAGCTGCTTTGGCTGTAAGTACCAGTGCTGCCCCAGCTGACACGCCCAGGTGGTGGGCCCTGGCTGCTGCCCTCCCTCCCCTCCAGCCCAGCAGCCAGCACTCGCCATCAGGCTGCCCTTCCCTGCACACGGCCAGCCGAGCGGAGCCGGAAGGGCCACGGGAAGGCCGGCACCGCTCTGTGCCCTGACATGCCGAGGCAGGATGGGGCACTGCTGCTGGGGACAGGGCAGTCACCACAGCAGCTCTTCCCCATCTCTCAGTCTAGAAGGAATGGCTATTTCTAGGACATGGTTCCTCAGCCCTTTTAATCTAAGGACCCCTTAGCCTTTCTGGTAAAAGGGATCCGTGGGCCCTTGGGAGCTGTAATGCCCCGGGTGACAGAGGTGAGGTTGGATTTTGAATGCCTGTGCATCACTTTGGAAGCCCCTGTTCCTCTGGTTCAGGGCTCCTGGTTGCTCTGTGACCCTTGTGACCTCTTACAAACCAAGAGCTGTCACCGATGGCAGCCTGGGAGGGTCTCTAAGCTCAGTGTGAGATGGGGCCGTGTGCCTTGAACCACTTCCACAGGAGAGCGGCTGCCAGGTCCCGTGCCTGGGCTGTGTGGCAGATCCTCGGGGCTGTCTGTGACCAGTGTGGATTGCGATGTGGCTGTGTGATGTTGCTGATGTTCCCCTGCCCCAGCAGGTTTTTGTTCACCTTGCGTGTGTCTGTCTCCTGCTGCCTCCAGGGTGCCAGAGCATCACTGCCCCGATCCCGCTGCGGGGGGACGCTGAGCCCTGGGCACGTCGTGGGGGCCTCTTTGGAGAGCTGCAGGTGAGAGCATGCCTGTGTCCGTGGGGGCGAAGGAGCCGTCGGGAAGCTGGGATCCCAGCAGCTGCTCCTGGCCCTGCCACTGGGTTGCTGCAGGCTTGGGAAGGCTGAGCTGCCCTGGGCTTCTGCGCCTGGGCTGCGGCTCCTGGGGTTTAGGATGCCTCAGAGGGACCCTCCTCCTGCTGCCTCCAGGATGAGGTTTGGAGCTGGGACAGCCGTCTCCCTGACGGACTGTGTCTGTTCCAGGCGCTGCTGCCCGTGGGGAACAGCTGTGACCTTTTCTACCACCCACCTCCGCTCTTCCCGTCCAGCCAGCTGTACCTCCTGCGCCCGCTGCTGCCCCTGGACAAGGTGGGAGGCCTGGCCCCAAGGGTGGCCTGCACGGCTCGGGCCAGAGCTCACCGTTGCACGGCCTGTGCTGTACGTGCGCTGGCACCATACGCGCTCGCCTGCTGCCGACCCCCAGACTGAGCTGGCAGTGCAGGGTGATGCAGGTGGGAGGGGGCCGCTGGGGTCCGGGCCCCGCTTAGAGGAGGCTGGGTCGGGTCACCGGGGCTGTGCCCAGCAGCGTGTCAGCCCCCCGGGCTGGAGAGCAGGCACGGTGGCCAGCGGCCATGGCAGGGACCATCACTCGCCTCCCAGCGAGGAGCACCCGGGCAGAGCCCCTCCTGGCAGCCAGCAGCGGGGGGGCCTGGCCCAGAAGTGAGCAGTGGGCACAGCCACAGATAAACTGGCACAGGCTCAGGGTGGCCTGGTTGCCAGGGCGTTCTCCAGAGCACCCCCGGTGCTGATCTCCAGTGGTGGCCACGAGCAGATGCCAGGAAAGATCCAGACAGGACAAGTCTGGATGGTGACCTGTGGCTCTGGGCACCGCTCATCTCCCAGTCGGTCCCTTCTTCAAACACTCATCCAGTTTACAGGGTGATTCCCCGCTGGAGAGGCAGCAGCCTCTGTCAGCTGTGACCTGCTTGTGCCAGCCCCCACTCTGACATCCAGCGGTTCGATGAGATGGGGAGGGAAAGGGAGAATCGGGAGGTGGGTGGACACAAGTTAAATGCTGCCGAATCCAGCAGAGCCCTGGGTTCCCCATGTACCAGACAGTCTGCAGCAAACACCCTGCTCCCTCACCCTGCTGCCTCCCCTAGCTAAAGGACGTGCTCACGCTGCAGATCCAGCCGTCATGGGCACACCTGCACAGCCCCACTAAATCCAGCCCCGGCGATGCACAGCTGCAGCGCCTGCCACGAGCAGAGGAGGAGATGAAGCACAAGAGCAGATTATAATAGGCTGCAGCTGCCAGCAATTCCCATTGCAAGAGCTTGTTTTCAATGGCCTGTTGTCAGATTTCATCTGATCAGGCCAAACTTTAACAAGCTGAATGTCTGTGTCCTGTGGAACTTGGGGAGAAAGATCCCGCTGAGCGCTCCCAGCCCGTTCTGGGAACGGTGCTCCCAGGTGTTGTCTCGCCCTCGTTGTTCAGCCCTCGGGGCAGCCTCTCCTCTGAGCAGCTTATTGGGATCTTCGTTGTGCTGGTCCTGGGAGCAGCAGCAAACTCCAATCTGACCAAGATGGGAAATTTTGAGATGTCCCACTTTGCACATGCTCAGTGGAGACTTGAGTTTCAGTATTGGTCTCGCGGCTGCTCTGGCTGCTCTGAGCATGCTCCCTCCTGGGGCGAGCCGTGTTTCTTCAGCAGCTGCGGCTCTGGGATGCCTGACTGGAACGGCAGTTTCTCATGTTGAAGTGTTGCTGTGCGGTGGTAATGAGCCTCAGAGGCCAGCAGAAGGTGGTGCACGGTGCATCACTTGGGGCAGATGCCAGCGTCCTTGGATGGCCGAAGCACTCCATCCCTTCACCCCTGCCCCTGGCCAGGACACGCTAGGGGCCGCAGCCCCGGTCATGGTCCCTCGGGCGGCTGCTGGTGCTCTGGCTGGGGCTGTGGCGGGGGCAGCAGACAGCCGAGGGGCAGCAGTGGGGGAGGGATGGGGCAGGGATAGGGCAGGGATGGGGCAGGGCAGGCAGAGCCCGGGCTGAGGTAGATCTGGGTCTTCCAGGGAGAGCTTTACCGAATGTGCCGGGAGAGTTTGGACTGTGGCCCCGAAGTCGCAGAGATCCTCGCAGCCCACCCTGATCTCCTCGGGGACAGGTGAGATGTGGTCCCTCTGGGCTCCCTCTTGCCAGGCTGTGCCAGGCCTGGCCACGTGCTGGGTGGTGCGGGGCCGTGGCGTGAGGCTGTGCCTTCGCCTCGCACCCCTGCGGGGACCAGCTCTGCCTGCATCCCGACAGGTTCCTGTGCTCATGTCCAGCTGAGGATGGACCCAGTGTCCAGCCCGGCTGCAGGGGGCTGCGGTGGCTCCCCTTGGCTGAGCGCTTCTGCTGAGTGGGGTCTCCAAGGGATGGTCCAGTGGGTGCTGGGGTGCCGACCTGCTGGGGCAGGGTGGAGGAGGTTGGCTGGTCTGCGCTTTCCCGGGGGCAGGCTGGGCTCAGCAGCACTCCTGCTCTGGCTGGCAGGCTGCTGGGCAGCTTCCTGAGCCTGAGCCCCGAGTACACGTTTGTGCTGGAGGATGAGGAGGGTCCGTGTGGCTACGCAGCTGGAGCACTCTGCGCTGAAGGCTTCCTGCAGCAGCGAGACAGCAGCTGGCTGCCAGCCCTACGGCACAAGTACCCCCGAGACCTGGGCACAGGTGCCCCAGCTCTGGGACAGGTGAGGGGGCACCTGGAGCAGAGGGGAGCCAGTAGAGGGGGGCTGGAGGGGGTTCCCTCACTTGTGTTTGTCTCTGGCAGGATGCCCTGGAGGAAGCGCTGCTCTTCTTCCACGCAGAGCTGCCGGCGGTGCCGCTGCCTGTGCTGCAGCGCTTCCCCTCCCTGGTGCAGCTGGGCACAGCCCCCCGTGTGCTGGACGTGGGGGCCAGCCGCAGCCTGGCCATCTGCCTGCTGAGCGCACTCAGGGCCAACGGTGAGCACGGCCTCCTCCCGCTGGGGAGGACTGAGGGCCCCTTGATCCTGCACAGCCCTGTCCCGACGGCTCCCCTGCCCACCCCAGAGCTGGGAGCGGCCTCACCTGCACCCCACCCCTCAGCGGGGCTCCCGTCCCCTCTGGAACACAGCCTGGCCCCAGCTCCCAGGCACCCACCATGCCCCTCCCGCCCCTGGGGACACGTGGACCCGGTGCCAGAGGGCAGAGAGGGGCCGATGTCCTTGTGGAGGGTGCCCCAGCCACTGGCCCCCAGCTCCAGCGCTGGGTTCCCGATGCCGGGGGCCTGACCCCTCGCGTCCCTTCCAGGGTCACGGGGAGTGTTTTGCCAAGTCAGTGCCGCTGACCAGCAGCAACTGAGCTTCTATGGCAAGCTGGGCTTCGTCGCCCTGCCGGTGGCCTGGAGCAGCTCTCCCAGCGCTCAGCTCCTGGGACGCCTCCTCTGAGCAGGCTGCGGTGGGTGCGGGCACGGGGGGACAGTGCCACGGGACAGGCTGAACCCCCATCCCACGCAGCATCGGTCTGAGGGAGCCGCAGCAGCGCGGCGCCTTGAGCAGGGCAGGTACTGGCGGTGGGGACGTGGCCTGGAGGTGAGTGGGCTGTCACTGGGCTCTGTGCAGGGGACGAGGCCATGGGGCCCTTGGGCAACAGAGAGGTATTTCTGCCATCTCAGGAGAATTTGGCATCAGGGCCCCTCCGCTCCTCCCCTGCCTGTTCCTGCTTGCTGAGCACCCTCCACCTTTGCTGGGGAGCCAGCAACGCCCCCAGGCCGTTTGCAGAGCACCAGCTGGGCGGTATTTGGGGTGGGGGTCTTGGAGCACGGCCCAGGGCATCAGCACTGAGGAAGCGTCACTGTCCCACAGGCTGGGCTGTCCAGCTCTCTCCTCGCCACACACTGGTGCCGGGGCTGGCTCCCAGCACCAAGGACCTTGTCTGTATGGCCCGATCTGGTACGGGACACGGTGAGGCAGCCTCCATCTCTGCTGCCAGGGGCTGAGGGAAGTGCTGTCTGTGGCAATAAAGCATTTGCTGGGCTCTCACCATGGCTTGTGTCTTGGGGGAGGGTCTTGGGGTACCAGCGTGTCCCTCTCGCACCCTCACGCCCACCCTCCAGCCAGCCCTGTCTGCCCCCTCACACCAGCTGTCCTCGCAGTGGGTCCTGTGTCACCTCACACACAGCAGCCCCCACCACAGCCGCCTCTCCAGCTGCCTGCCAGCCCTCGGCCCCTCCCACAGACCCCAACCCCGTGGGATGGGACCCCCAGGCCCCGGCCTCCCCTGAGGCTGCCTTGTGGGTCTGGGGGCCTTGCGTGTCCAGGATAGGTGGGATGGCCAAGGAGGGGGTGGGAGTCTGTCCTGCTGCAGCCTTTGGGAAAGTGCTGGGAGGGGGCAGTGGACGGAGAAAACTGCCACTAAAAGTTTCTGCTCCGTGCTCTCCAAAGCCAGCTGCCCCCGGGCCCACGGGCGAGGGGGAGGTTGGAGCAGGGGTGGCCAAGAGACCGGGGGGGGGGGGGGGGGGGAGGGGGGGCGTCGGTCAGCCCTGCCCTCCCCTGCGCCTTCGCACTCCCCGGTTTGCCGTGCCCGGAGCCCCGTCCCCATCCCCGGCGCTGCCGAGGGTCACCCGGGCTGGGCGAGGAGCTCCTCGGTGCCCCCGGGCTGGTGGGAACCCAGCGCCCACGGCCACGCGGGGGAGCGAGGCCCGGGGACCCTCCGCAGGCGGGCGGGGGGGGCCGGGCTGGCCCGAGGAAGGCCCGGGGCTGCCCGCCCCCCACCCCCAGCGGGCAGACCCACCCCCGCCCCCGGAGCGGAGTGGAGCCCGGCCGGGGCGGGGGCCCCGATGGGGCCGGCCCCATCCCGGGGCGGTGGGACGGGGGCGCGGGGCCCATCCTTGCCGTCCGGGCTGCGGGGCCGGGCCGGGGCCGGGGTGGCGGGGCGGCCCCGGACACTTGGGCACGGCGCGGGGCGGGCCAGGGCGGAGAGGGGCGGCTCGGCTCGGCTCGGCTCGGCTCGTCTGGTCGCTCTCGCTCGGCGCTGCCGGAGCCGCGCAGCCCGCGGGGACAAGAGGTACCGCCCGGGGCAGCGGAGCGGGACCGGCCCGGGGGCGGCGGGGCTGGATGCGCCGAGCCCTGCCCGGCCCCCGCGGAGCCCCCCGGGCCGCGGGTGGGGGCTGTCGGGGGGCTGTGGCGGGGTCGCGGAGCGGAGCCGGCGGGGGGGGGGGCGCTGCGTGTCTCGTGTGGCGGCTGCGGGGCCGGGCCGGGCTGCGTGGGGCCGGTTTCCCCGCCCCAAACCCCCGGGCGTGGGAGCGTGTCCGTGGGGTGCCCGTGGGGTGCCGGGGCGCGGGCTCCGCCGTTCCGCGGCCGCAGGGAGGGTGCCCGGTGTTGGCTGCAGGGCGCGGGCATCGTGCGCGGTGCGATGCCCGTGGCTGCGCCGCCGGTCCCCGGGTGGGAGGGTGTGGGCAGGGCAGGCGGGGGGGGGTGAGGGCAGGGCAGGCAGGGTGCGCTTCCCGCGTGCTCGGTGGGCAGGGCGCCCAGCAGACCCCGCAGGTTCGCGGGGTGCCTCGTCGGGGCTGTGGTACCCTCGCGGGCTGCGCCAGCTGCGGGAGGAGCGTTTGCTGAGCTGTGGTTTACAAAGGCCGGTGGAGACTCAGGATTTCCATGAAGATGGAATTTGCTGTGGCCCTTGGGGAGAGGAGGGATGAAGGGATGTGAGGAGGGAGGGCTGGAGGGCTGCTGGCTCTGCCCCTCCCCAGAGGAGCGGGCGGGCAGCTGAGCAGGTCGCCCATCTCCCAGTAGCTCCAGGCAGGCTGCTCCTCTTCTCCGGGGTGCCCGGGCCCCCCAGACCCGCCGCTCGCCCCCCAGCCTGTCCGGGCCATTGAGACCATGTGGCTGATGGCTGCAGTGCCTGCACATTCCTCCAGGGTCTTCCCCTCCCGGCAGCAGCTGGTTGTCCCCAGGGCTGCCCCTCCAAGAGCCCAGGGGAGCCCGGAGCAGAGCAGGCAAGTCCATGGCAGAGCCGAGGGCCCTGGATGGTGTTAGGAACGGCAGAGAGCTGTACTGTGACCTGCCCTGGCTTAGGGAGTGATGGCGGGACAGGGGGACATCAGGCAGCCCACTGGGGCTGGACCCAGGGTCAGCAGGGGAAGGGGGGCTCAACACCGGCGAGCCCTCGGTGCTCTGCCCCAGCTGATGCCCCAGGAGCCGGCCTGTGCTGCCCACAGCAGCGTCCCTGTCGCTGCCGGGGATGGGGGCAGGCTGTGGGGTGGCGTGGACAGGCATGCTGCCGTCGGGGCAGGGAGGTCCCAGCCAGCGGGAGGTGGGTGGTGTTCTGAGGTGTCACCGAGCTGGCCAGGGTGCCCAGGCTTCTGTGGTGGCCCTGGGCTGCACCCTGGTCCTTCTGAGACCAGTTCAGCTGGGGAGCCCTGCTGCCTTCCAGACCTTGGCTGTGCTCACCCTGGAGATCTGAGCTCATGGGGTCCCTGCAGGCCACCGAGCGGGGTGGGGGTGTTGGGGCTCTCCCAGCTTCTGCACACACGCTCCCGGCACCCCATGGCTGCCAGGAAGCAGCAAGAACGAGGCAGGCCCATCCAGGCAGCTGGGATTGCGAAAAGGCCAGCGCTGGGCTGTGTGTGCCGGGGCCCTGGGGAGAAGGGGGGGAAGGAGCCCAGCGCCTGAAGCCATGGGACCCACCAGACCTTCTCCTGCCCCGAGTGCTGGGGACACAACCCCACGCTCTCAGGGATGTCCTGGCGCAGGCCTCGGCAGAGTGTGACTGTGTCACCCCTTAAACTTCCCAAGGATAAACAGAGGGAGCTTCTTCCTCCTAGTGCTGGCAGGTTTCCCAGGTCTTCGGTCGCTTGTGCTGCTCTTCTCAGAGTCCTTCCAGTTGTCACTGCCTGGGTTGCTCCGTGTCCCCAGCTGCTGAGAGAGCGGGTTCCTGCGGGCCCCACCGTGCCTGGCCCTTCCCCGCTGCCGTGGCCTGGGATGTTGTCGCTGTGCCGCAGGGATGCCCCGCGCTCGGCTGCCCTAATGCAAGCTGATCAAACACGCTGACCTGCCAGGGGCCCCGGTTCATCAGTCGGGAGCTGCCCCTTTCCTGGGGTCTGTTTGACGTTCACTAGGGTTTCACTGGGGCAGACCGATGTCCCTCGGAGTGTCCAGTGAGTGCCAAACAGCACATCAGATTTGAACAGTCCCTGGGAGCCAGCAACCCCCCGTGGCTCCGGGCACCCCTCGTCGGCACCGCTCACCCCTCCTGGCACAGTCGAGCCTCTGGAGGGGCAGCCGCTGTGTGAGATGCAGCTGGGGGAGCGTAGCGATGGTGGGGGCAGTGCTGGCTGGGAGGGCTGCAGGCCGGGGGTGGCTCTGTCCTGGGGGGACACAGGAACCAACGTCATCTGCTGGGACAGGCAGAGCCAGCGGGGCTGGCGTGGGAGTGGGTCGAGCAGTGCCGTGGCTCCCGCTGCCGTGCGGGGCTGCCCTTGGCACCGAAGGGTCCCTGCACCCGTGCCGGCCTCGGCAGTGCGGGGCTGAAGGTGGGGAGGTGCAGGGGCCCCGGGGTTTTGGCCCCGCAGGGTTCTTGGACACCCCACCAGCTGTGCCGCGGGCTGGGAGGTGGCTTGGGGCCCTGCACACGCCCGGCCGGGACATTCCTGAGGTTTCCTGGGCAGCGGCGAGGACCTGGGCTGCTCTCCCGCTCCCACGCCCGGCTCTCGCTCAGGGCCAGCCTGTCCTCCCAAGCCCTTTCCACTTGCAGCCTGAGTGCTGCCGTGTGTCTGAGCGGACTCGCACGCCGGGGCCGGCACGTTCAGCGCGGCACGGCACGGCTCAGCACAGCACTGCACGGGCTGGCCGGCGGCTCTGGCAGGAGCCCCAGTGTGAGAGGAGGTGGCCCCTGGCTGGAGGCAGCTGGCAGCAGGACAGCCGGGGCACTGGGGAGGTGAGGCCGGGCAGGATTGTGCCCAGCTCCTGTCCAAGATGTGCGGCGGCAGCAGCCAGGGGACGTGCCCGGACCCCCGTCCCTCCCCCAGGCGACTCCCGGCCCCCTGCCCCTGCCCTGTCCCCAGGCTGTCTGCACCTCTGCCCTTCGCCCTCGCTGGGCACGTGCGTGGCTCCTGCAGATTCCTGCTCCTCTGGGAGCACCAGAGCTCCTGTCCTCCAGCCGTGCTGCTGGTGGCCCCTGTGCTGGTTGGGCGGGACCTGTTGCCCTTGTGCTCTCGGCAGGGATGGCTTGTGAAGGCTGGGCAACTGGGGGCACCCTCCCCTGGCCAGAGGTGGGAAGGAGGTGGGAAATCCCCCTTGGGTCTCTGGTGCTGGGTGATCAGCCCCTGCAGGGTGGAGGGACCCCCCCAGCTTGTCTGTCCCGGCCGAAGAGCCCCAGCCCAGACAGGTCTGGTGGCAGGCGGCAGGACGGCTGTGCCGTGAGGCTGCAGAAAGGGGCTGAACCCAGGGGACGCTGCGCACGGAGCAGCCCCGTCCGCTGACCTGCAGGTCTGGGCCGCAGCTCCCGGGGCTGACCCGCCGGGTCTGGGGGGGACTCCCTGTCTGGGAGCAGCAGGCAGGAGCGGGCAGAGCCTGCCAGCGGAGCGGGGGAGTCGGGCAGCGTCACATGGCTGGAGAAGAGTAAACGCACTGTTTGCGTTTCAGAAAATGGAAAAAGTGATCTGGACAATGAGAGCCCTGTTAGCCGGAGCGCCCTGGCACATGGGCTCAGAGCACGTTCAGAGAAGGGGTTAGTGCAGGAACGGGGAGGCAGCTTGGGCCGTGCTCCGGGGAGTTCATGCTGCCCGACAGCTGTCCTGGGCTGGGTGTGGGAAGTGCTGCGGGCCCAGGCAGAGCTCGGCCGGGCATTTCACTGGGAAATTCCAAGATGAGTGTCGGGAGGTGAGGACAGGCTGAGCTGCGAGGGCAGAGGTGGGAGTGAGGGACGCTGGAGCCTGAGCAGAGGAAAGCCATGACCCGGGAACAGAGTGCTGAGGGGGGCAGTGAGCTGGGTTTAAGGCAGAAACGGATGGTAGAAGTCTGAGCAGGTTCAGAAGCAACTGAAGAACTGTGAGGCAGAGAAACCCACAGTAGGCTTTCAAACACAGAGGCTGAGGTAGCTGAGCTGAGGTGGCAGAGCAGGGCTGCAGCAGGATGTCCTGCCCTGACACGGGGCACCTTCTGCTGCTGCTGTTGGGGTTGGGGTCCTGGGCTGGGGCACGTTTGTCCTGGCCTCACACAGCCCCGTGGCTCTCACCCCCCCACCACGGTGCTGCCCTCCCAGCATCAGCTCTTCTGGCCGTCCCCGTGCCCAGCCGGCTGTGGGCCCGGGGCTCTGGGCAGGGCTGTGGGGCCGCAGGCACACGTGGGGCTGCCCCACATCACTGCAGGGCTGGGGCTGAGACCTGTTGTCACGCCGTGTCACTGGCGTCAGTGATCCCGTCCGGACCACCAGAGCCTGGTGGTCGTGCTGCCGGGGCTCCGTGGGGCCTGGGGCTCCGTGGAGGCGACGCTTTGCTGCACAAAACCCAAGCACTTTCTTGCGTGGTGTGTTCTGCTCACCGGTCCTACGTGCCTTGTTCCTAAATGCACGGACTTAAATTTTCCTTGTAGCCAAGGATTTAGGCTGCATGGTGCTGTTTTGCCAGGCTGTCCCCATCACAGTGCACACTCCCACCCATTTCTGTCTTCGCAGGAGAGGACTTTTTCCCCCTCCAGAGAGGGTTTTGCTTTGAAAAGCATGTGATCCTCACCAGAAAGCCCCTGAATGGCGACTTCCCCGTTGTAACCACATTTCAGTTCCAGCAGGTGACCAGTTTTAATCTACTTAGTAGAGGGTGCACTGATTTCGTTGAGTGCTAATTATTCATTAAAAGGTGGTGCAAGATGAATTGAATGCCTTCCAGTCTCAGCCTGTTATATCAACACAGTTACTCCAATTAACCAAACCTGTGATCTCATAAAAGGTCACACCAGCTTTCTGACACGGGCTATTTCTGCAGAACTGTGGAGATTGGCGTTAATTGTGCTGCTGTCCTTTAGTGTTTTGCTGACCCATTGCAAAACAGCCTGAAGCCAGCCTGCCTGCCGTCCACATCGGAGGAGAGAATCTTGCTTGTTCAGTGCAGGTGCTGGTGAAGTCCTCATGCGCTTGCAGCTTCCCCAGTCTCCCAAGGTGTGTTAGAGTTAGCATCGAAAGGGCCCAAATTTGTGCATTGTGAAAAGCGGTATAGCTCTGAGGATTTACAGTGCTTCGTTTGGACAGGGGGGATGTCCCCTCGGTGACTGGTGGGTGGAATAAGAATTGTTTTCTTACTCCTGTGAGATGGTAAACTCATCCCTTCGGTGTTTCCCAGGCAGAGCAGAGGTGTGGATGGGGTGTTCCTGCCCTGTCTGCCCCTGGCAAGCCCAGAGACCCCCTTCCCCGAGCCATTGGCAGGGCTGGGGTGGCCCTTTGCGCCTGCCCTCCTCTTTCTCCTGCCATAACAGGCTGATTAAAAGGTTCAGCAAAGCGTTTCCCTGCTGCCTGCCCACAAATATGCTTCCTGCTGGGCTTTGTTTTGTTCTCGCAGTGCCAAAGCAGGCAGCCGAGGTGTGGGGAGCCCGGAGCCAGCTCCCACGCACCCCAGGACTGCGGGCTGCCCTGGGCCAGGGTGCATTCCTGAGTCCCCCGGGCTGTGAGAGAGGGGAGAGCTGGACCTGGTGCTGATGTGATTGCCCCGAGGGCCACCACAGTGTCTCGAATTGGCCTGGACTGGTGGTGTCAGTCCTCTCATTACCCCTCACCCTCTCTCCCTGCAGGCACCGGGCGCTCGCCCCAAGGCACTTGCTGCTCTTGGTGGCACCTCCAATGCAGCACATGCCTGAAGCGGGGGCAGGCAGCAGGTCTGGGCCCCTTCAGGGGTTTTTGTTGGTGCGATGGGCGTGGAAAGGGGCTGTCTCTGGCCACTGTCCTGGTTTGTCCTTGCCTTGGGTCCAGGAGGCATTCCGAGAGGCTGGAGGGGTGACCCAGCCTCCATCGTCTGGAAAAGTGACCAGAGCAGGAGCGGGGCTGGTTCCTGCTAGCGGAGCCTCTGCAGAGACCCTGCCCCAGGTGCCGGCGGGGCAGTGGGTACATCATGCCAGCCCCCAGCCCGGTGCTGGTGGCCAGGCTGGCGCTGAGGGCCCAGAGAGGCTGTGCTGTCTGAGGGGGGACCCCCCGGTGCCTTCGCTCTGTGAAGGGCCCCTTCCCAAAGCTGCTGCAGGGACCTTGCTGCCACCCCACAGGTGCCAAGGGGCTGGGAGGAACAGGGCAATGCGCGGACAGGCCCCAGTCCAGGGAAAGGGGCTCCTACAGCCGGCACCCAAATTGCAGCCGTGGTCCCCGAGGATGCCCTGATACAGCCCTGAGGTCCCACCAGACTGGCACGGGGGCAGCGAGCCGTGAGGGCGCGGGGATGGAGGCTTGCGGGAAAGCGTGCCGGGCAAGGCAGCGCACTGCACTGTGGAGAGGGTCTGCGGGAAGGGTCCCTGCGGCACAGCCCCATGCCGGGAGCACCTGCGGGGTTCGCATTTGTTTTTCTTCCTCTGTAACCCTGGAGCTGAACGTTGGAGTCTTAAATCACCCCTACTTGTGGGTAAACCAGTCCTTGCTCTTTTTGACTAAGGTCTAATGACAAGCCCGATCAGTGTGAGCATGGCATGCAGGGTCTGCTCTCGGGCTGGGGGATGTAGGATGCAGAGACGGATTTCTGGTGGGCCTGTCCGGGAGGGTCCCAGGTTTGGGGGTGTGCTTTCCGACCCGTGGAGGGATTGGCTGGAAGAGTGACGTGATGCTGCGGTGACAGGAGGCAGGTGGGTCCTCGGCAGTGCTGGGCATCAGAGCTTTGCCGTCAAAAGTCAAAGCACAGCCTGCAGCAGAAATGCCATTCCTGGGCTGTTGTGGCACCCGCAGGGTTAAAGTGGTCCCTGACGGGATAAATTGGAGTAGTGCTGGGAAGGGATGGCGGTTCACAGAGAAGTGTTTTCACCATTGTTTGCTGATGGGACTGGTGCAGGAATACCACATCTCCCTCAGGTATTCAGGGAACTGCAGATGTTATTGCAGAGCTGGAGAAATGCCGCGCAGGGAGGAATGTGAAAGGCCGCGGCTGCCTCGCTCCTCACGGTGGGCAGGAGCCTGGGCTGGCAGCCCCTCGCCGCCAGCGGCCTTTGTGTGGCTCGTGGTGGGTCAAGCTCCTGGCCAGCCCAGCCGGGCTTTCCCTGGGCCCTGGTCCTGTGCCAGCCCGCTCTGCTCTGGCAGCCGATCCCCCTCCCTCCCAGCTGGCTCTCCCGGGGGTGACGCACACCCCTTTGCCTGTCCGCCCTCACTGCCTTTGGCGCGGGAGATGCAACCTGGTGGCGTGGTGGGATGTTGGTAGTGGCCGTTCGTGGAGGGGCGCGAGGTGCCGGGGGGGCTCTGGGCAGATCCCCGGCCAAGAGCAGCCCGGGGGGTGCCGGGCCGATGCGGGGGCTGTGTGTGGGAGGCACCGGGTGGGCAGAGAGGGTGGGCTGGCTCTGGCCAGGGACGAGACCCGCGGGTGTGCTGGCACGGAGCGGAGCCGCGTGTGAGTGGGGGGATCGCCCAGCGCCGGCTGCGCCACGGGAGCTGGTGCTTCAGCGTCCAGCATGCTCTGACCCTTCCTGCCCTTGCAGAGCCGAGCTGCCATGGGAAGCTGCGGCCCGCAGGCACGGCAGGAGCTGCTGGTGCTGCTGAGCGTGTGGCTGTGGGTGGGCAGCACCCAGTCCACCCCCCCGGCCCCCACGCATGGCCCCGGCCCCCAGCTGAAATTCCGCCTGGCTGGTTACCCCCGCAAGCACAACGAGGGCCGTGTCGAGGTCTTCTACAATGACGAGTGGGGCACCATCTGCGACGACGACTTCACGCTGGCCAACGCACACGTACTGTGCCGGCACCTCGGCTTTGTGGCTGCCACCGGCTGGGCCCACAGCGCCAAGTACGGCAAAGGCGTCGGTAAGAGGGCGGTGGGTGCAGCCATCCTGTTCTGCATGGGTGGGGGCCAGCCTGGCCGCTGCCACTGGGGGCTGTGCGTGCCGCAGGTCTGCGGGCACTGTTGGCGGGGCGGGGGGGCAGGTCTTGCGTGTGCTGAGTGCCAGCATTGCGGGTGTGCGCAGTGGGGGTGTGAAGACGCGTGTGTACACACACGCAACGCAGGCGACGAGGCTCCACGTGTCTGTGTGAGCTGCCCTGCGGGTATCCGGGGCGTGGGGCGGTCGCTGACACATGCTGCGGCTGCAGGGCTGCATGTGCCGGGGCTGCTGTGGGGTACGGTGCAGGTGAGGGGCTGTACCAACCCCGGGGCGCACGTTATGGGGAGCTTTGTGGTGGCAGAGCAGCCTCTTGGGGATGTGGAAGCTCCACGTCTGCGGATCCCCCGCTCAGGGCTTTGCTCGTGGCATTTCGCTGGCCTCAGGGCAGGGCTGCCAAGGGAGGGCTGCCCCCAGCCCATATCCGCGCCCCTGCTGCACCCCTGTGCAGGCCCTGGCTGTGCTCCACCAGCACCTTCCCCGCTCCCAGGGGATGCTGCGTGGGTTTGGCCCCCCTTCACCCCGGCCCTGGTGCCTGGCAGGGCGGATCTGGCTGGACAACGTGAATTGTGCCGGCGGTGAGAAGAGCATCGGGGACTGCAAACACCGGGGCTGGGGGAACAGCGACTGCAGCCATGAGGAAGATGCAGGTGTCATCTGCAAGGATGAGCGCATCCCAGGCTTCAAGGACTCCAACATCATCGAGGTGAGGAAGCTGCTGGCCAGGGTGGGTGGCCGGTGCTGCCCAGGGTCATACAGAGTTGGCTGCCCGAGCCCTGCCACGTGCAGCCCCACCAGCCCTCAGTCCCCCTTGAATATTTGGGAGGCAGCTTCCCCACCACACGCTGGCTGGCTCCTGCGGGCAGGACCAGGGGATCGTGTCAGTGCCCCCCCCCAGCCCCAGCACACGGACTGTCCCCATCTCTCCATGGAGAGGGGAATGTGCTCCCCCACTGCCTGGCCCCCCAGATCCACGGTGCCCCTGAGTCGCCTGAGCACCCATTTCCCTGGGGTGCACCCAGCCCAACCCGGCTCCGGGGCTGCAGGGAGCAGGCAGGAGCCAGCGGGCAGCCTGGCAGCAGGCACATCCCTCCCCTGCCCTGCCTGGGAGCATGGAGCTGCCACGGCCACCCTGAGCATCCTGAGCTGCTGCTTCCCCCCACAGCTTCTCTGGGCCAAGGGTCTGTCTCACACCTCTGCACCCTGTTTTCTTCTTTCTCCTGCCTGCCGGGGATCCTCAGTCCCAGATCCGCTCCTCCAGCACGCTTGGCCTCTTCCTCTCCCTCTTTCCCTCTTCCAGACTCTGTTTCTCAGACCAGCTCTTGTGGGCCCCTGTCCCCCCCCAGCCACAGTGCCTGTGCAGGACGAGGCTCTGCTCAGGACGTGGCTTGGGCATGGGGCCATGGCACAGCTCTGGGCACGGGATGGCAGGTCTCCTGCGAGGCGAGGGGGGCTGTGGCCATGTCCCAGCACCCCAGCTGCTCTCCAGCTCTGGGCGGGTGGTCTGGGCACCCTCCCTTGGGGTGCAGGGTCCCAAGGTGGCAGGACGGCAGCACTGGCTTGCCCAGCTGTGCTCCCAGGAGATGCACCTGGGGGTCGGGGGGATGTGGGGCTCTGGCTGCACAGGATGGGGTTGGTTCCTCGGCCACCCAGGGACATCGGATGTGGTCTGCAGGGACGCAGGACCTGCCCGTCCCTGTTCTCCACCAGGGACTGGGGTCCCTGTCTCCCATGGGTGCCCACATCCTTGGGGCGTTCCTGGGAAGGGGCTGGCAGGGAGCTGGGGCAGCGGGCTGCCACGCAAGCCTGGGCTGCCCTGTGCCCCGCAGAGCGAGCAGAGCCACGTGGAGGAGGTGCGCCTGCGGCCGGTGGTGGCTGGGGGCCGGCGGCAGCTGCCGGTGACGGAGGGCATCGTGGAGGTGCGCTACAAGGATGGCTGGGCACAGATCTGCGACGAGGGCTGGAACAGCCAGAACAGCCGCGTCGTCTGCGGCATGATGGGCTTCCCTGCTGAGAAGAAGGTCAACAGGAACTTCTACAAGTGAGTGAGACCGTCAGGGAGCCCGCGGGGTGTCAGAGCAGAGCTGGGAGCATGGGGCTGGGGCAGGGCTGGGGACAGTGCCAGGGACATGGGGCAGTGCCGGGGGAACAGCAGGGGCCATGCTGTTGGGCACTGTGGCTCCTCAGCATCCCTCCCATCCCTGCTGCCTGTCAGTCCCAGCCCCAGCTGGCCATATGGGCTCTTGCTAGCCAAGCCAGGGGCCTGTGGTGTGGCCATGGCTGCCCACCTGCCCCATGCGCCACCGCAGAGGCTGCTCGAGACGGCAGCTGTTGTACCTCCACATTTCCCCCCAGCACAGAGTTTGGGGGTCCCCATCTGAGGGGAGGTTTGGCAGTGAGCCAGGCAGGGATGCTCCAACAGCACAATGGCCCGAGCGAGGGCTGCAGGGACGTGGGCACGGACCCACTGCCCGTGGCACGGTGCCAGTGCTGCATGCGCGCTGACCAGGCAGCCGCGGTGTTGCTCCTGCAGGCGGTTGAGGCGTGCGGCCGGGATGAAGGGCCGGAGCCTGAGGCCGGGCAGCAGGTAAGGGGCTGGGGCGCCCCATCTGCTGAGCCCTTGGCAGAGCTGGGCTGGCTGGCCCCACCGGTCTCTGCCATCACAACAGATCCTGGCACAAATGGATCTGGATGGAGCAGACCAAGGGCCCGGGCTGTGCTGGGCAAGCAGGACAAACGCCACCCCGCTGGGACCTGCCTGTGCGCACCAGGGTCCCCCATCCCCCATCAGAGACAGTCTTTCTCCCAGGCTGGCCATGTCCCACGCACCGGGCAGGGGTCCTGGCAGGGGGGTCAGGGTCTGCGGCACAGACCCGCTGTGGGCAGGACCCCCTGGGAGGTGTGGAGGGGGCCACAGCATCCTGGCCTCGGAGCGGAGCCATCTCTCCTGGCAGATGGGGAGGGAGGACTGTGGAAATGGGCTGCTTTCTGCAGAAAGCAGTGGGGAAGCTGGAAAGGCTGCGCACCCCTCCCTTCCCC
The DNA here is from genome assembly GCF_047716275.1 of Strix uralensis. Lineage (NCBI taxonomy): Eukaryota > Metazoa > Chordata > Aves > Strigiformes > Strigidae > Strix > Strix uralensis. Next base: position 275,538 of record NC_133975.1, read on the forward strand.
GCAGGGTGGGCGGGTGCAGGCATGGGAGCGCTTGCTCAGCCCTGCTGGGTGCCGGGGTGATGGGCACCGTGACAGGCTTGTCCTGAGCGCTGCATCTGCTCAGGGTCTCTTGCACCCTCTGCCAACCCACTCTTGCTGCCTTTCTGCCAGTCCCAAGGGATAGTCTGGCTGTCCTTTCCCTCCATCCCTAAGCCCTGCTGCCGGATTTGGTGGTGGGTTCAGGAAGCCAGAGACCATCCTCTCTGGGCCATGGCCTGGCACCTCTTGCCTGAGCCCACGGCTGCGTGGAGACATTGCTCTGCCCCCAGCACATGACCATGCCCTGGTCCCACCACCTTCCCTATGCTCCGAACCCCTTGTGAGCTCTTTGTTGTGGCACTTCCCAGCTTTGTGTCCCCAAGAGGCGCCATCACCAGCTCCTGCAGTGGTGATGGAAATCCAGACGGGATCAGCCCGGGGGGTCTCCTCAGACCCCCTCCACGGGTCCCACTCTTTGCAATGTGCTGTTAAGTCTCTGATTTGATGCTGACTGCCCCTTCTCCAGGGAGCGGGTATTTCCCCTGCAGCACTGGGTGAAATGCTTCATGAAATCCATGAGTCTGGGGTCTGCTCCCTCCCCTCTACCCGGAGCAGGAGCTGCCTCCTGAAAGCCACGCGCTGGTTTGCACGGCTGCAGTTGTATGTGGGGTCACAGGATAATCCAGGCTGGAAGGGACCTCGGGGAGTCCTGGTCCTGCCACATGGAGCAGGGTCAGCCCAGGATGTCATCCCCTTGGCTTTTGAAAACCTCCAAGGATGGAGATCCTGCAGCCTCGTGGCCTCTGCTCCAATGCTGAACAGCCCTCGTGGGGAAAAAATTTTCCTTACACCACGTCTGAACCTCGCCTTGACAATCACGCCTGTTTTGTGCTCTTCCCTCCCGTGGCTGGAAGCGCCAGGCTCTGGCCTGCTGGCAGCCCCGCTCCCCCATCTCTCCTCCAGCCCTGACTGCCGTGGTGGCTCTGCCCAGGGCCCACTCCTCTTAGTTGATGAATTTCTTGTGCTGGGGACCCAGAACTGGCTGCAGGATTGAGATGTGGCTTCATGAGTGTGAATGGGCGCTGCTGTCCTCTGGCTGATGTCCTGGGCTGTGTCCTGGGGCTTGCAGCCTGTGCGGGCTGATGCAAACCTACCACTGGCCAGCGGGCTCAGTTGCCAGACTTGGTTTTGCCTTGTCCCTGGGAGGCTGTCAGTTCCCTGTTTTGGGGTACTCTGCTCCACTCCTTGCGCTCCCTGGGGTTTTGGCCCTGCTCGGCATCTTCCTCCCCGAGCGAAGCAAAGCATTTGAGTGCGTTGGGACCATCATGTGTGCGCCGGGCCCTGGGCAACTTCATCTTCCCCGCACCGTGCAGTGTGCACCCCAGGAGCTCCCGTCGCTGGTGGGGGGTCCCTGCAAGCCTGAGCGTGTCCCACCGTGCCTGCAGCACTGGGGAGGGTGCCCGCCGCCCGCACTGCTTGCTTGGTGCTGCGCTTGTGGGGCATCCTGCCCCCCTCGGAGCACGGTGCAGTGACGTTGTCTGGTGTCTGGACAAGGACATGGACACACCTCACTTGCACCCGACAGATCAAATCATTGCCCTGGTGTTTGATCTTCTGCTGTGTGACAAGGCAGCCTGGGATGTTGCTGCATCCAGCAGTTTCCTGGTGGGATGTGGGCAGGAAACTGCATCACTGCTGTGCAGGGCAGTTGTCTCACGTTGCTGTCACCCATGTGTGACGTGAAGGGGACGTGCATGAGTCTCCCTCAGGGGCCAATGTGCCCAGTTGTCTTCAGTCAAAGCCGGGGCCGGCTGTGCTCCCCGTGTCACTGCAGCCGGCGGAGGTGGCAGCCAGAGGCCCTGGGCTCCTTGATGGTTGTTTTCTGTTTTCCAGGCTGGCCTCCAAATCTCAGCCTAAACAAAAGCGCAGGGAGGACGTAGGGTCCAGGAAGAGGTAAATGGCTCCAGTGGAGAGCCTGAGTGCCAGGAGCCCCACTCAGCCCTGCCGGAGTTGTGCGTGTCCCCATGCTGCCGGGGACGTGGGGCAGGCGGCTGGCGAGGGGCGGGCACCTGCAGACACGGCACGTCTCTCCCTGGGGGACATGGCGAGGGGCGCGGGCAGCACGTGCAGCTGCAGGCAGTGTGGCCGTCGACACCTCTGCTGCCAGCTGGCCATGCCGGTGGTGTCTCAGGGCTCCTCCCTCCTTGCAGGCTGTTCACGGAGCGGCAGCAGCTCAACTACCGCCTGCACTCGGTGTCCTGTGCGGGGACAGAGGTGCACCTCTCCATGTGCACCTTCGAGTTCTACCAGGGCAACGCCTCGGCCGCCTGTGGCGCCGGCATGCCCGCCGTCGTCAGCTGCATGCCTGGGCCCCTCTTCGCCACTGGCAGCGCCCACAAGAAGAAGCAGCGCCAACAGCTGCAGGGCCAGGTGAGCCCCGCGGGGAGGGGGACGAGTCCTGCGGTGTCCCACAGCTGGCCGCTGCCCCGCCACAGGGCTCTGTCCCCCGGCCTGCACCCGAGGGCAGGTGTGTGGGTCCCTGGGTGACCAGCTCACGGAGCAGGAGGTGGGGACGGTGTCCTGCCCCTGCACACCCCAGAGTCATGGCCCGCAACCCCTGTGCTGTGCCGTGCCCTGACCCTGCTCCCCTGTAGCCACGGATCCGGCTGAAGGGCGGCGCGAAGGTCGGCGAGGGCCGCGTCGAGGTGCTCAAGAACAGTGAGTGGGGCACGATCTGCGATGACCGCTGGAACCTGCTGTCGGCCAGCGTGGTGTGCCGCGAGCTGGGCTTCGGCAGCGCCAAGGAGGCCCTCACCGGGGCACGCATGGGCCAAGGTGAGGCTGCTGGGGCGGAGGGGCCAGGCATCGCGCTCCTGGGGCTGCAGGCGAGGCGCTTGTCCAGGCGCAGGGCTCTGCTGGGCTGCGGGGAGCCATGGCCGGGCTGGTCCCTTGGGTGTCCGGCTGCCAGTCCTGCGTGGCACCGGGCTTGGCCCTGAGCATCCCCAGGGGGCTGCGGCCACTCGAGCTGGGCAGCAGCCGTGGGGGCCAGGAGTGCTCCCTCGCTGCTAGCCGAGGGGCAGCCACGGGGCCGTCCCTGTGTCACCGGGCCCTGAGCTCGGCGGTGCCCCTGGCAGGGACAGGACCCATCCACCTGAACGAGGTGCAGTGCCTGGGCACCGAGAAGTCCCTCTGGAGCTGCCCCTTCAAGAACATCACGCAGGAGGACTGCAAGCACACAGAGGATGCGGCCATCCGCTGCAACATCCCCTACATGGGCTACGAGACCCTGGTGCGCACGTTTCCCCCTGGCCTGAGGCAAGGGCCGCCCTGGGGGGCTTGGGGAGTCTGTGGGTGGGAGCCCCAAGCTGCTCCTGTGAGGTGGGGGGGGACGGGAGGCTGGGGGGGGCTGTGGGCACCCCATGGAGCCCCGCTGGGTGGGTGGGGTGGGGCTGCTGCTCCCTGCTGCTCTCGCTGCTGCCAGCCCCTGTCAGCTCCCCAGCAGAAGCACCAGGAAAAAAATCACTGTGGGCCAACTAGGAGATTTTTTTTACTGATGATGAAATGAGCAAATGGAGCCGCATGTTCCTGTTTGCCCTGGCCTGTCATTTCATCCACTTTGGGCTTTTTAACCTTTTTTAACTCTCCCATACCTGTCATTTCTGAAAGGGGAATGTCATTTCAAAATGAACCGGTTTTCCCTGCTTCGGTGAGACAATTCCCAAAGTCACAAGCAATTTCTTGCCCCCAAACCTGCCATGTTGGTTGAGTTCCCTGCTGACCAAAGCTGTGCCCGTGCTTCTGGCTGCCCCCTCCCCATGTGCCCTGACACCCCCAGCCCAGGGCCCGTCTGGGTGCCGCAGCACGGCCCTGGCTATGCCGGGGATGGGGACGGGGGCTGGGGATGACTGTCCTGCGGGACGTGGCCACAGGAGCATCACTTGCCACATGATGATGCTGCCACCGCCTTTCTCCGCAGATTCGGCTGAGCGGGGGCCGGAGCCGCTTCGAGGGGCGGGTCGAGGTGGCAGTGGGGGCAGGCGACGGGGAGCAGCCCCGCTGGGGTCTGGTCTGCGGCGAAGGCTGGGGTACGCTGGAGGCGATGGTGGCCTGTCGCCAGCTGGGGCTGGGATTCGCTAACCACGGCTTACAAGTAGGTGCCAGCGCCAGCTCGGCCAGGGCAGCGACCCGCCACCACCACTGCTCCGTGGGGATGGAGATGGGAACAGGGATGGGGACGGGATGGGGAGGAGGGTGGCATGGCGGGGGTGCCACTGATGGCCCCAGGGCTCCCCCGCAGATCCGCCTGGCCGGCGGGAGGACAGCATTCGAGGGCCGCGTGGAGGTGAAGCGAGGCAGTAAGTGGGGCACGGTGTGCAGCGATGGCTGGACCACCAAGGAGGCGATGGTGGCCTGTCGCCAGCTGGGCCTGGGCTACTCCCTGCATGCGGTGACGGTAGGTGCCGGCGGGGAGGCCCCGGGTGACGCCCTGGCGAGCACAAGGCACCGGCGCTTCCCAGATGGGGGCTGTGTGTGGGCAAAGGGATGCGGCCGTGCTGTGCCGCGGGACGGGACCCTCATGGGCAGCCCGGGCGCGTGGGCAGGGCCGTGGCGGGGAGCTGGCCGGAGCCTGGGCACCCGTGGCAGTCAGCCACCCCACCCTGCCTGTCTCACCCCCTCCCTAGGAGACATGGTACTGGGACGCCAGCAATGTGACGGAGATGGTGCTGAGCGGGGTGAAGTGTGCAGGCCACGAGATGGCCCTGAGCCACTGCCGACACCACGGCCCCCGCCTCAGCTGCAGGAACACAGGCACGCGCTTCGCTGCAGGGGTCATCTGCTCCGAGAGTGAGTGGGGGGGCTGGGGGGTGCTGCAGGTAAAGGGGCTGCGGGCGATGGGGTTTGCAGCTGGCGAGGCTGCAGGGTCGGCCTGGGAAGGGCACACGTCCCCCCGGCCTGCGCTGGGTGCTCGCCCCGCCCGTGTCCCCACCACCCCCGTGCAGCGGTGTGGCCATCGGTCCCTGAGCTGCCGCCTGCCCCCCAGCCGCCTCCGACCTGCTGCTGCACGCCCCGCTGGTGCAGGAGACGGCGTACATCGAGGACCGGCCGCTGCACATGCTGTACTGCGCCGCCGAGGAGAACTGCCTCTCCAGCTCGGCCCGACTGGCCAACTGGCCCTATGGGCATCGCCGCCTGCTCCGTTTCTCCTCCCAGATCCACAACAATGGCCGTGCAGACTTCCGCCCCAAGGCCGGCCGGCACTCCTGGGTCTGGCACGAGTGCCACCGGTGCGTGCACCACGCAGGCAGGGGAACGGTGGGGAGAGGGTGATGGTGCTGCTGCGGCGGGCCGGGCGAGGGTGACACCGGGCGAGGGTGACTCTGGGCAAGGGTGATGCTGGGCAAGGATGATGCTGGATGAGGGTGACACAGGTGAAGGTGACACAGGTGAAGGTGACGCCAGGTGAGGGTGACACAGGTGAAGGTGACACCAGTTGAGGCCCCTTCTGCTGCCCCAGGGTCCAGTTTTGGCTGCTCCAGCTCAGGGCTGACCCTGGATGAGCAACGTTGGGGCTGGGGCCTTGGGGAGGCAGGGACGGGGCTGTAGGCTGAGCTCTTCACTTGCCAGGGCCACCTGGACTGAGCCCTGCCTGACCTGGCAGCACTGCAGCTCAGAGAGGGGGCCGTGGGCACCTTCCCCTAGCGAGGGGGGGTTCTGCAGGGCAGGGTGAGTCTCCTGGGCCCCGGGCACCCCCCGAGCTCCCCGCAGCCTGGGCACTGGCGCAGCCGGGCGCTGCCGGCCCCATCCCGCAGGCACTACCACAGCATGGACATCTTCACCCACTACGACATCCTGACACCCAATGGCACCAAGGTGGCGGAGGGACACAAGGCCAGCTTCTGCCTGGAGGACACTGAGTGCGAGGAAGGTGGGTGCTGTGAGGCCTCACGGCACTGTCCCCGTCCCTGCCGCATGCCAGGGCCACAGCAGGGATGAGCCGCGCTCTCCTCCCACCCGCAGACGTGGCCAAGCGGTACGAGTGTGCCAACTTTGGGGAGCAGGGCATCACTGTGGGCTGCTGGGACCTGTACAGGCACGACATCGACTGCCAGTGGATCGACATCACAGACGTCAAGCCAGGCAACTACATCCTGCAGGTGCTGCAGCTGAGCCACCCCGGCCCCACGTGCACCCCCAGCCCCCCATGTGCCCCAGGCCCTCTCACCCCACTCTCCAAGCGGGCTGGAGCCCGGTGGGGCAGCGCCTGTCCCCGTGCGCAGAGGCGTGCAGGGCTTCAGCCCGTTCCTCTCCCAGCAACGCCACTCAGGGGCACAGGGTGTGCAGGGACGGGGTCACACCCCCCCCGCCCCCCAGGCAGCCGCCAGCTCCTGGGAGCCTCCTGCGCACCCCACAGCAGCCAGGGAGACAAGTCCTGCCAGGGCTGGGGGGCCACATGGCGGGCAGCAGCTCCACCAAGGCCAGGAAGGCCCAGCCAACGAGGGGCGGGGGGGGTGCGACCCTCATGGCCCACACCCCACAGGTCGTGATCAACCCCAACTTCGAGGTGGCAGAGAGCGACTTCACCAACAACGCCATGAAATGCAACTGCAAGTACGACGGGCACCGCATATGGGTGCACAGCTGCCACATCGGTAACAGCCCGGGACGCGGCCTGTGGGGGCGAGGGGGCGGGCGGGGGTGCCCCGGGAGGCGGGGTGGCAGTGGGGCTGGAGGGGCAGGCGGCGGGGCTTGCGGGAGGGTGGCCCGGGGCGGGGGAGGTGGGTGGCAGGGCCAGTGCAGCGCTGGCAGCTCTCACCCTCTGCTCACCCAGGCGATGCGCTCAGCGAGGAGGCCAACAAGCGGTTTGAGCAGTACCCAGGGCAGCTCAACAACCAGATTTCGTAGGGCCCCAGCGCCGGGGCAAACGGGCATCTCCCTCTCTCGCCCCACACGGCGGGGAGGCCGCTGCTGGGGGCCGGCGGGGAGGCCGCGTGCCCAGCCCCGGCGCCACCGAGCCCGGCCGGGGACTGCCTCGGCCTGGCCGCTGCCGGCTGCCCTTCCCCACCTCGGGGAGCTGGTGCTGGGGCACAGCACAACGGCCCCTCCCGGCCCGGGACCACCCCAACCACTGACCAGAAGACTCTGTGCCCACATCCCCCGGGGACGCACGCGGGTATGGGCTGGGAGGTCCTGCACCCCCACCGGGCCCCTCCCTGCTCCCAGTCCGTCCCAACCTGCTCCCTCGCCCAGCCCTGGCTCCTTCCCCCCGCGGCTCTGCCCTGGGCCAGCCCTGGGCCCCCACACCCCTGCACAGCCCGGCCGAGCCCCGGGGAGCCCCTCGACCCCAGGGACGGGGCGGCTGCCCCTGCCCCAGCGGCTCTGCCTCCAGCTGCCCGGCAGCAGTTCTCACACCCATCTCTTAGTCGTAATTTTATTTTCTCGATAAAGTTGTCAGTTCTATGTCCCCAACGGCTGCTGGCTCTTCTCTGGGGTGGGACGAGAAGCCTGGAAGGGCTGGGAGGCTCCAGCACAGTGTGGGAGCTGCCCCCCCCATCCCCTGCAACCCCCAGTACCCACGGGGAGCCAGGATGCTCCCCCTTGCCCACACAGACCCAACAGCCAGTGTGGGGCTGGGGAGTGGCCGTACTGGTGCTGCTGGGAGACGCCCGTGTGGGCAGAGGACGGGGCCAGCCAAAGCCCCAGCATCACTGCCCTGGCCTGGGGACAGACGGGGCCCCCCTGGCGCAGCAGGGATGGGGGGAAGTGCTGGTTCCACCACGCCAGATGCAGAAATCCCACCGCGGGGGCACGACCCACGAGGATCACGGTCTCACAGGGGAGATGGGGCTGGCGCAGAGGGGGCTGAGCCGGGGGCAGACACACGGGCAGGGAGCGGGGGCACGACGCCAGGGCAGCGGAGGGACACCCCAGCTCCTGCGGCTCCCCCGCCTCAGCCAGACGCTCCGATGCCGCCTGCAGCAACGCAGCACGGGGGCAGCTTCAGCCACCTCCTCCACACTGCTGGGGCCAGACTGCTCCCCCCGCGCCGGGGCGGGGAGGGGAGAGCGGCGGCGGGGCCGGAGCAGGACCTGGCTGCGGGCAGTGGAAAGCACTGCGGTCAGCGCTGCCAGAGCAGCTATGCGAGAAACGCCGGCCGGCGTCTCAGCTATTTCCCCTGCGAGCAGCCGGCTGGGGCTTGCCGGGGGAGCAAATTCCTCTGGTGAGGCCAGGGCTGCCTGAAAGGAGGCCTGTTCTCTGGGGCGGGGGGAGCGCGGGGGGAGCAGTGGCCCAGAGCCGCTTGTCGCCACAGCACCCCCAAGGAACTGTGCTTCTTTCATCTCCTAAAAATAACAGGCAGGGGCGAGGGCTCGGGAGCCCCGTCATGGGCAGGGCCTGGCTCAACACACACATTCCTCCTGCCGAGCTGGGCCGGATCAGCCCCACGGCAGCACTCGCCGCAGAGCCACCCTGAGTGGAGCAGGGGCTCTTCTAGGCAGGCGAGGAACAGCCGGAGCAGCTCCTTCCCAGAAGGGCCGGCCGGGCTCTCGGCCACCAGCTGGAGAGTGCAGAGGGCCCCCACCCGTCCCCAGGGGCCAGGCTGGGTGCGTGGGAGCGCAGCGCTCCAGCACCACAGACCCGCTGGGGGAGGGACGCGCAGCGCCGAGGCGGCACACACGGCCCCGGCTCCCGCCTTCGCTCCTGCCGGACACGGGGGCCAGCGAGACGCTGCCATGGCCACCGAGTCCAGCATCGACTCCCCCTTCACCGTGGCCCGGAAAGCTGCCACATGGTCACTGAGGCAGACGCAGACCTTTGGGTGCTCGTAACGCTCCCCGCGGAAGCGATCTGAGCAGATGGGCACCTGCCGCGTCCCTCGTGGTGTGGCCACGGACCGGCGCAGCTGGCACAGCAGGGAGAGCCGCCCGGCAAAGCCCGGGAGCCCAGGCTGCCCCAGAGCCGCTCTCACTTGCCAAGGAATGGCTGCACGAGCCACGGCTCGCCGGGCGCCCACGTTACAGACGGAGGAGTTGGATCCCAGCCCGCGCGGGTATTGAGCGGGTCCCTGGAGGCGCCCGCATGCTCCTCCCCAGCTGGCAGGACGTATGGGGCTCGCAGGAGGGGCAGGTCCCACACAGCCCAGCTGCCGTGGGACGGAGGCCACATGGCACCGGGGGGGTCCCTAAAAAATTGCTTTATTTGAGTACAGAGGGGAATGGTTGCACCATGAGTCTTCCCAAGCACCAGGCCGGGCCCCTCTGCCTGGCCCCTTCCAGTCCCTCACAAGCTCTCAGCCTGTCCCTGACCGGCGCGCAGACGCAGCTCAGCCCTGTGTCCTCGGCCCGTGCGGCAGTGCTGCTACTCCGTCACCTCGGGGACAACGCTCACCAGCAAAGTGTCGTAGCTGCGCCGCACCAGCAAGGCCAGGCTCTGCTGCGTCCGCACGGCCTCGTAGACGTCCTCGGCGCGGCGCGATGCCTGCCCGTTGATCTCCAGCACGACGTCACCTGCCTTCAGCCCTGCCCTGCAGGGAGAATGACGACAGCAGCGCACCGTGGGCGAAGCAGACCCTCAGCTTCGTCTGCCCAGCAGCAGGAAGGGCCGGGCTCTACAGGGGGGCTCGGGCTGCCACACCGGGTGGCCTCTGGCCCCCAGCTGCCTTGGCCAACAGGATGGCAAGCCTGGGCAAGGGTCACCAGTTGGTTTCTGCTGCAGAGTGATGGGCACAGGGCCCAAGCCCTGCGGCTCTGAAGCCAGACTAAATGCATCCCATCCTCGCTCAAGGCACCCCCCAAGGCACAGGGCAGCACTTACTGATGGGCCGGGGAGCCGATGATCACCTTGTGGATTAGCACTCCATAGGAGACATCTGGGAAGCTGGGATCACGGAGCTTCAGCTCAGCCAGGATGCTGCCGAGGGAAAATCAGCAAATCAGCATCAGATAAGGAGCTGGGAGCAGAGCGAGGCTCCAACCCCACCATGGCTGCACAGGCTTGGAGACCATGGCGCAGAACCTCTCCTCCTGCGTCTCTGCATGCCGCTAAGCACGAGCAACCCACTGCAAACCCCGGGGCACCCAAACAGCACCATCTTCCTGTCGAAAACTAGAGGACAACAGTCCTAACTGTGCCAGGGAGAGCTGGGAACTACCAGAGTAGTTCACACTTTGCATGAAGAACCAACCCTGGATGTCCCTCTAGTAACACCCCTGGCCAGCAGCACCCCCCAGCAGCGGTTTCCCATAGAACCTGTTCCCAATAACCAGCATCTTTCCTTTGCTGTTTTCAGGGTCCTTCGCTCAGTCCCTGCTCACTCTGCATGGTAAGATGACCGTGGATGGCTCTGCCAGCCAGGGCCTGTCTCTTCCCGTGGCTCTCTGTGGCCACGACAAGGATACCCCTGAGCTCCACGACAGCTCAAAGCCACTGGCACATCTCTGTGCCCTCCGGCCACGGGGCAAAGGCTGGTGCCTCAGGACGCTCCTGCCTGACAATCTGCTGCGGGACCAGGACACCGAGGAACTTGTACCCCACACGGAGCTTTGGCTTCCTCCTGCGCCAGCGCAAGTTTCCAGCCTTTCAAACGAGCATGTTCAGACAGCGCGAGCAGCCGGCTCCGAGCGAGCCGCCACCAGCTGGGAGAGCTGCCCAGCAGCCGGGCACAAACACGATGGTTTTGGAGCCGGATGGTTTCCCAGGAGTGCTGGAGGCTGCTTGCAGGCTGAGTTGGAGCTGGACCTGCTTCCAGGAGCCACGTCCTCTTCCCTGCGCGCGCAGTTGGGCTCCCACGTCCCCAAGTTCTGCCGAGTACCAGCACCATCTACTGGGTGTTTACTAGGCACCCAGCAGTGTCCCCCCGCACCCCACTGCCCCCAATCTTGGGGGCACAGAGCATCTGCTCCTCTGTCTGTGTCCCAAGCAGGAACCCCAGAGGCTGCTCGAGGTGCCCAGGGGCGCAGGTAGCCCCCACAACCCCCAACGCACCGCAGCCACGAGAGCTTTTGGAATGGCAGAGCACAGCCCCAGAGGTGCTCATGGCCCTGAGCAGAGCCAGGCCTGACTAAGGCTCACGGCCCTGAGCAGAGCCAGGCCTGACTAAGGCTCACGGCCCTCAGCAGAGCTCTGCAGGCCTGACTAAGGCTCAGCCCTGAGCAGAGCTCTCTGCAGGCCCGACCAAGGGCTTGCAGCCCTCAGCAGCACGCAGCTGCCTCTGCCGGGTGCCTGGCTGGCAGCCGAGGCTGCAGACACGTCTTGGGGACCAGCAAGTTCAATCAGACCCACACGGGTTGTCTGTCCGCAGTCCCCTCTGCTGACCAGAGCGCTCCTTGAGAGGTAACACAGGGCCCTTCCCAAGCCAGCACCGTGAGGGTGAAGAGTCTCAGACCCACACAAAGTCCTCCTCTTCCTAGTTGTCAGTGCTGTACTGGTCAGCACCACGACGACTTCTCTCCAGAGCAGTACCCAGCGCCCCAGGAGCCTCACACCACCCCGGGCTGGCAGCCACGCTGCGTGTGCCAGTCGCTCTCCTGCCTGTCCACCATCTCCCTCAGTTGACTCTACCACTGGCAAACTGGCCATTTCTTATTCTGAAAGTCCCATATTCTAGAACTGTTTCTGCCCCACAGCAATTCACAGGGCAGATCTCTCCTCCCAGAGCGTAACTTGCCCAACTGCTTCATCACAACTTTCAGCTGGCATGTGGCGTATCTATTAATTACACATTTCTGGTGGCTCTTCATTCACGCTGTGCTGCAAAGGCTCTTTATCGAACTCCTCCCAGTGACAATTACAGACTGATCTGCCACTCCGGGGGGTGGGTTCAGGGACTTTTTATCTGCTTACAGATTCTTCCACAAGCGTAGAAACTGGCAAGCTTCTAATTTACCTCTGACACAGCCTAGAGTCTAAACACAACACGAACAGAAAGATTTGAGAACGAGTGCTTAAGCTGTGAAGGCAATCCTCCCCAGAACAGGTGCTCTGTTAGATTCCATCACAGTCACCACGCCCCGACAAGACCCGTCTGTTGGCCCCCGACCTTCCACCACGTACCTCGGTGTCAGAGTCAGCATCATCACCCCTATGTAGCGCCGCTTTGTCTCTGCATTGCCAAACCAAGAGCCTGTTGAGCAAAAGGACGACAGATGACAAGGCTGGAGGCAGACATGCACTTGGGATAGCGCTGGGCTGGAGTCACAAAGCCCATGTGCCTCGAGGCAGACGCTGGGCCAAGGGAGTCAGGGAGTCGTTCCGATTCCCTACCAACAGCTTATTCCCGTCCCCTTTAGCAGTTAGAGCTCTACAGGCATTGCACACTGTGCTTTCCTGGTTTGAGCTGTCACTGTTCTGACTGAGAGTATCACTCCACAGCGTCACCATGAGAACCAGCCAGCAAGAGTCTGCATTAAACACATGATCACAAACACAAAGGAACAAAAAGAGGCAATGTCCTACAGGACTAAATTAACCACCAGCTGAATCCTGCACCTGCATCTCCGCTGGTACGCACAAGGCTAAGTAGCACCATTTCCAGGTCATCCTTTCCCTTTTTGAACACCAACAAACAGTCCACTCATTTTCCCATATGTTGAGATCTACTGAAAAGTAGCAACAAAAATAAAAAAAAGTAATCCTCACCCACTCCTGGGGACTTAAGTACAAGCTACTTGGGACACTTTGAAAGTCTTTATCGGCAGCAGAGGCAGGCCAGCATCCTCCCTGCAGTTTGTTAGGCCCCTGTGGGCAGGGAAGTGTGGGAGTGTCAGCTCTGTGCAGCTGTGGGAGATTCAATACGTTAAGAGTCAAATCATGTGTTACTGGTAAATGATTAAGAGGCAAGTCGGCATTGGCCTGTCAGCCCTGCACAGCTGTGGGAGATTCAATACTTAAGAGCCAAATCAACATCAGCTGGTCAGCTCAGCCAGAGAGCTCAGTTTGGGGAGCTCGGTGAAGGTGAAGAGCTCTGCTTGGTCAGCCAGGCAGGAGCTCTATCCTGCGCTGGCTTGGAGAAGTGCCAGCTCTGCTCTGCACCGGCCTGGAGAAGCAGCAAGGTTTGGAGGAGAAGCAGGCCTTGGAAGAGAGATAAGTCAGCTCAGAGAAAGTATGGAACTGTTTGTGGGACAGAGGGTTGATGACTGTCTAGCTGCCAATTTGTTTATCATGAAGTAAGAGCTAAGGTAGCGAGAGCATAGCAAGAGCATAAGTATGTACCATTGTAATAATAAAGGATTTTCCTTCTGCACTTCAATGGAGATCCATGCCTCAGTTGCCACAGGGAAGTAGCAGCAGAGCCTTCCCACGGCAGGGAGAGCTTCATGCCAGATGGGAGAACCTTCTTACCCCCAAAGACTCCGAGTCCTGCTCTGCCGGGCCTTCTCTCAAACGAAGGGCCCGGAGCCCAGCTATGCCAGAGCTTCCATCCTCCTCCCCCCATACCCAAGCAGGGAGGGACCCCACTCACTTTTGCGCTGCTCCTCCTTTTGCAGGAACTTCCGCAGCCGGTCCGAGGGGATGGCAAAAGAGATGCCCGAGGTCACCTTCATCGTGTTCACCCCAATCACTTCACCATCCTGCAGGGAAAAGAGCACTGAGCTGTCCTGTGTCACCAGGGAGAGGAGGGGCACTGCGGTGTCAGCCTGGAGCCCTGCCCGGCCTGCTGCTCCTGTCCCTGCCTGGCCAAGGCTGTGCAGGGCTAACATCCACCGCACCAGGGTCCCAGCAGCTCAGGCTCCCCGGAACAGAGGCTGCCCAGGGCTCCCACGCTGGGCCGACCCCTGCTCCTCCTCACAGGGATCCAGGAGCACATGCAGCCCCCCCCACCTCCCTCCCTCCCGGCAGCTGCAGCATGCACAAGTGCCCCCACCGAGGGGCACAGACTGAAGGGCAGCCGGCACATCCCTGCCCCACCAGCCAGGGTGCAAGCAGCAGCACTCACCAAGTTGACAAGGGGGCCCCCGGAGTTCCCAAACTGCAGCAGAGAAGAGAGCAGTAAACCAGCCATGAACGCAACGTCCTCGCACAGCAGGACCCGCGGCAGGGAGGCAGAGTCCAGACAACAGGGCCAGGCTGAGAAACGCAGCCCATGCCCAGCCAGAATCCCTTCACCTCCCAGCACTCTGTGTCCAGCCTCCTGTGACCTCAGGGCACCCCCAGCCTCTGCCCAGCTCCCCCTGCCCCAGCGCCAGCCCCCCTTACGTCAATAGCTGCATCGGTCTGGATGTACTCCATGTCAGAGGCGGCCAGGCCCAGTTCCCGGCTGCCCCGCTGTGCAGAGCTGACGATGCCGGAGGTGATGGTGTTCTGCAGTGCAAACGGGCTGCCCATGGCCACCACGAACTCTCCCTGCCGCACCTCCGAGGAGCGCCCGAGGGGCAGGGTGGGCAGCGGGTGCTGGAAGAGAGGAGGAGGAGGGTGAGCGGATGGTGGGGACAAAGGGAGCGTCTCCGTGACCACAACACCCACCTTAGGCTTGATCTTGATGGTAGCGATGTCTGCAACCTGGTCCACGTCCTGCACCACAGCATCATACTGCTCGCCGCTGGCCAGCTTCACCCGCACGCGTCGCCGGTTCGCCACCACGTGGGCGTTGGTCACAATGAGCCCGTCTGGAGACACCAGGAAGCCCGAGCCATTGGAGATGGGCACATCACGGCCCGAAAAGGGGTGCCTGCAAGGCGTGCGCAGGGTAACGGTTGGACTAGGTGATCTTCAAGATCTTTTCCAACCGAGATGATTCTGTGATGTCAGGGAGGGGTGGCAGGGAGCCTGAGGGAACTGGTGGGGACTCTGGGGAGGGCAGGCAGGGCCCTGCAGACTGGGTGGCCCAGACTGGGAAGTGAGGGAAGAAGCAGGGGACAGTGAGGGTGTCAGGGCACCAGCACGATGGGGGAGACTCCTTCACTTCCCCATCTCAGGAGTCCACACGAACACACACGTAACAGGGGAACAAGCAGGAAGAATCAGGAGTCCAGGCACAACAGCAAAGGTATGATCCAGCTGGGGCTACAGAAACATGGTGGGACGCTCACATGAGGGGAGAGTTGCAACGGCTGGCGTGGGCGCTTTGGGAAAGAGCACAAGGAGGAGGGTTGTGATCTGTGCAAGTAGCCTGAACACACAGAGCCTCGCCTGGGGCCGGCCATAACTGCCTGGGAGGTGATGGGTACGTCTTCATCGAAGAGCCAGAGAAAGACTCAGGATTGCAGACCCTGGTTCCAAGGGGGACACCCACCCCTCTGCAGGAAGAATGGTGCCGAGTGGGGCAAGGGGCCCAGTGACACAGAACACAGAGAGCTGAGGTGATCCGCGCCTTTTTGCCTTGTTCCTTGGGCCTCTCAAGTCCCTGTGCCCTGAGGCAGACCCTGTGGGAATGCAGCATTACACAGAGGATCAAGGGAGGGATTGCTGAAGCCAAAGGGACATGCACAAGTCCATGGCACCACAGGAGGGGGCTGGCTGATGCCCCTGTGAGTGCTCAAAGGTCACAGTGGTAAAGGGGGGCTCTTGAGGGCTGGAAGAACAAACATCCCACCAGCCTGCAAGATTGCCAAGAAAGAGTGTCCTGAAAACTGCCAGTCAGTCAGCTTTGCCCCTGTCTCTGGGGAAGTTATGGAGCAAACGCCCCCAGAAACCACCTCCTGGCACACAGCACTCAAGAAGGGGACTGGGAGCAGCCAGCACCAACTTACTAATGGCAAATCATGGCTGACCAACCTGGCTGGCAGCGTGGGTACAGGGTGACCAACACATGTTGTTTAACTCAAGCAGGCTCTCAGTACAGTCCCTTCTAGCCACACAGGTGACACGTGGGCTGATAATCAAATAAAGTGAAGGGAAAATTGGCTGGACCACCCAAGGTCCAGCTGGTGGCCAGCTACTAAACCAGGCCTCAGGGCTGGGGGATGGGCCACTGCCATTTAACACCTTTCATGTTCATGAAGGGGATGGGACACTGCGCACACTCAGCAAGCCCTGCTGGTGACTGGAGAGAGCGGGCAACAAGCTGAAGGGCAGCGTTACTATTGAGGTGCCTTAACAGGCTGGAGACGCAGGACGGCAAGAACGTTATTGAGTTCAAATGTAAACGCAAGGCTGTGCTCCTGGGACAGAGTAATCGTGCACCACAGGACAGCCTGGGGCCGATGCCTAGAAGGCAGCTTTGCCGAAACGGTCCTGGAGGACAAGAAAGTGGCCGTGCAGCAGCGGCAGGTCCCTGAGGCGAAGGCCGGTCGCATGCTGGCTGTGTGCGCAGGCAGCAGGGTGAGGGGACGGATCCGTCCCTCCCGCAGCACCTGGGGGACCCCACCTGGATGCTGTGCCCGGTTCAGGCTGTCTGGGACACGAGATGGGGCGGCCGCGGGAGAGGCCAGCGGAGGCCCCGGAGGTGGCCGGGGCGCTGCACTGTGCAGGGAGGCTGAGGGAGGGGGGCTGTGCAGCCGGGAGGACGGGGAGGGCCGAGGGATCCCTCCCCGGCGGATGATGGGGCCAGATCCTTCTCGGAGGGGCAGGACGGGAGGGGAGCCGACAAGGTCAAGAGGGAAACTTCCCCATCGGGTAGCGGGGGGCTGTGGACCGGGCCGGGGGCGGCCGCCCGGTGCCGGTACCTGCCCACGATCTCCACGTAGACCAGTGCGGGCGCCGTCTTCTCCACCACATCGGCGATGAAGTTGAAGGCGGCGCGGGGCGAGGCGGGCGGCGGCGGAGCGGGCACGGCGGCTTGCAGCGCAGGCAGCGCGGGCCGGCGGCCCTCACCCTCCCGGGCCCACAGCAGCACCAGCGCCGCCGCCCCAGCGCCCAGCGCCGCCGCCAACGCCCGGCCCCCGGCGGAGGGTGGTGGTGGAGGTGGAGGAGGAGGCGGCAGCGGGGAAGGGGGCGCCTCGGCAGCCCCGCACAGCGACCGGCACCACCCCACCGCGCCCGGCCGCAGCGGGACCCGCACCCACCGCGCCAGCGCCGCCATGTTGCCCCGGCGCGGGGCACGCTGGGAGCCGTAGTCCTGAGGCGGAGGCCTACCGGAAGCGGTTGTCCCGCCGCGAGGCACGCTGGGATCTGTAGTCCCGCCGCGAGCCGTGCCGGTAGCCGTAGCGCGGCCGCCGGTGGGGGAGGGCAGCGAGACTTTGCGGTGAGAGCGGCTCGCCGGACCCCCCCCCCCCCCAGCCGCCGTCACCGCCCGTCGAGGGCCCGCGGTGAGCGGGAGGGAGTAGGGGGCTGGGGGGGGCGGTGCCTTCCCGGCTTGCACCGCGCCGCCCCTCCCAGGCTGCCCCGCGCGGGCCAGGCGGGCGGCCGAGGGGGAAGATGGCGGCGGGTGTCGGGCGCCCCTGAGGTACCGGGTGCGGCGGGAATGGAGCCTCCTGCGGCCCCGGGCCCCGAGCGGCTCTTCGATTCGCACCGGTGAGAGCCTCGGGGCCTGCGGGGCGCGCGTGGTCCTCTCCGCGTTTCGCGGGGGTGGGCGGCGGGCTGCCGGGGAGGCCCGGGGGTTCGGGGTGTGCCGGGGGAGGCCAGCGCAGGAAGCTGGCGTGTCCCTGGGGGGAGGCCCCGGCGGCCCGCTGCGGGAAGAGGTGTCCCACGGGAGCTCCGTGGAGAAGGTCGGGGGGTACCGGACGGGGACCGGTGAGAGTCCAAGATGTGCCCCGGACGCCCGCGGGGAGGCTCGGGATGGGCTGGGTGTCTGGCTGGGGAGGCTGGGAGGTGACACAGGCGGGGGACGCAGGGTGGTCCCTGGGAGGGTCCGGGCAGGCAGCTGGGCACCGGCTGTCCCGTGTGTGTCCCAGCCGCGCTCAGGCTGCCTCTGCTGCTCTCTGGTCATACAGGTTTCCGACCGATGGGTTCCTGCTTCTGGCCCTGCTGCTCTACGCACCCGTGGGGCTCTGCCTGCTCGTCCTGCGCCTCTTCATCGGTGTACATGTTTTTCTGGTCAGCTGCGCCCTGCCTGATAGCGTGCTGCGACGGTGCGTGAGCTCGGCGGTCCCCAGGGCACGCTGTTGCCCAGGGGGGATGGGGTGTGCAGACACTGCTGGGGGGCAGCGTGGGGTCTGTAGTTTGGGGTCTGTAGCCATGGAGGCTTGGCTCATGCCGAGGTTTACGGGGAGCTGTGCTCGTGGGACTCTTTGTTCCCAGGATGCACGAAGGTCCCTTCTCTGCCAAGACCAAAACTGGCAGTTGCCTCTGGAGTGCTCAAGGTCTGATCTGAAACACTTGGATCAGCTGGGTACCCTGCTAAGAAATTCTGTGGTGGCTTGCTGCCCCGTATATCATGCTGCTGCCACCACTCTGCAGGCAGCCTGCAGCCCAACAACTCCTGTACCAGACATCTGTCATGTCATTTCCATTTTGTACCAGTGTCCTTTGTTAAGTCACATGAATTCCCGGGTCTCTGTTCGCTCTGTTGGATGTGTCAGCCGGCAGCGACTCAGACTGCAGGGCTTGAGGAAACCACTTTCCCCCCCCCAGGTTTATTGTACGTGTGATGTGCTCAGTGCTGGGCTTATTTGTGCGACAGAATGATCCCCGGCTTCGTGATGTCAACGTGAGGGTGTATATTGCCAACCACGTGACACAATTTGATCACAACGTCATCAACCTTCTGACCTCATGTAATACGGTGAGTAGCTTGGAGCCGAGTGTGGCTGGTCTGGAAGTGCCTCTTTCCAACAGAAGTGCACAGAGAGCTCTTCCAGAATTGAGGTATTGCCACGGTCGTCTTCAGTTCTTATTCGTTAACCCAGGATTGCACAAGCCTTGAATTTTTTTCTGTGGTTCAGCATCACGCTCTTAGGCTCTGCGTGAAAAAATGAAACAGGGCGAGGAGGAACAGGAAATGTTACAGTGGGTATTGATTTTATTGAAAGGGAGTGGGCAGATCCTAGCATCTGCATCTTTTTTTGGCCTTTCAAATAGGTGGTGTCAGAAGCAGGGTTGGCTGTGGAGTTTTCGTACAGCATCAGGTGCCAATTCTGTGTGTGGACAGCACAGAGCGTGGCGGGGAGCGGCGTGCTCCGGTTATTCTGCTGGGCTGGTGGTTGTGTAACTTTCCCTGGACTCTTGTGAAATTCCTTATGTGTGGAGTTCCAGAATCAACAGACTCTGAATGTGCCTGGGAGTGAATTGGTTGGTCTTGTGTCCTGAACAGCAGTAGATCTGCTCCTTACCTGGAGAAAAGCAACTCGTGGAAGTAGTGTGTCCTTTGCCAAGTGTGTTAGGAACTACTGGAGGGAACATGCGGAAACACGGTTGTCACTCAGAGCAGGGGGGTTGTTCGTTTCTCTGGCAGACAAGGGACAGTCTGAGCTGAAGATTAGGAATCAAATTCCTATGGAATTGGGGCCAGAGCAGCTACTGAATGAAGACTGGCAGTAACGTGTTCTCTGCTACTAGTGTTTTTATCCTGCAGGTTGCCCCTTTCGCCCCCAGAGGCATTTTTGCTGAGAAGCAGGAACTTTGTCTCCCCCTGTGTTCTGGGAAGGTAGACCTTGGCAGGGGGCAGGATGGTGGCTCTCCCTCACTCTTGCTTCCCCTCGCAGCCTACACTGAATGGTGCCCCTGGCTTCATCTGCTGGTCGCGGGGATTCATGGAGCTGGGAGTGACAGGCAGCCGCGCGGAGCTGGTGGATTCCCTCAAGGTGTATTCGTCCCACCGGGGAAACCCCCCGCTGTTGCTGTTCCCGGAGGAGGCTGCCACCAACGGCCGGGCTGGCCTGCTCCGCTTCAGGTACTGCCGGGGCCGTTCTGCGCCGGCCTCGTACTGGTGCAGCTGGGGGCATTCACTGCTGAACTCCTCCTCCTTTCCAGCTCCTGGCCGTTCTCAGTCCTGGACGTGGTACAGCCAGTGGCCCTGCGAGTTCAGAGGCCGTTGATCACTGTGGTGAGTCAGAGCGCGGGGCCGGGCGCTGGGCGGGGTCTTGGCCGGGCCCTCAGTTCTGCTGCTGCTTTGAATCCTGGGGGTGGTGCAGCCCAGCCTGGTGTCCCACACCCCAGGACTAGGTTCAGGGCCAACGCTGTCCTTTCCCAGGGAGCTTCCACTAAGTCAGTCCTCTTTTAGTGACACTGGCAATGTTTTAGTGGCTCTAACAACGTGCCATCTGGCTTCTGTGACCGTAGCATCAGTGTGTCCATCTCGTCCTGAGCTCCCTTCTCAAGGGCTTTGAAGGACCAGCTCCAGCCCCCCTGGGGATTGGCTGACATGCCGAGGGTCACGCAGGGCACTCCGGAGTAGGTTCTTGGACTCGTGTCTCCCAATGCCCACATGTAACGTGATGCAATGTGAGCTTCAGAAAAGTGGCAGAGTTCACGATGATAACGCTAGCACTGCTTGATAGATTGCAACAAAGCTGTTCTCAGCTTATTCACAGAGAGATTTTGTTGAATTTCTTATTTCTTGATGTGATTTATGGATCTACTTGATTAATAGACACATTTTATATTTGTATGATGTTTTAGTTGATTCTCTATTGTCCGTCTTTTTAAGGTGGTAGGGCACAGTGGGTAGATTTAAAGCCACTTACCAGAAGGCCACACAACCTCGCTGCCCATACTAAAGCATCAGCAGGCAGGTGTTTTTGAGGGGAGATTCTGTTTGGGATTAGGTCTTTGCCCAGTGCTGTTACTGGCGCTGCAGATGGCAATATTGAGATCCCTGCTGGTGAGGTTCAGGTTAGTGAATAACGAAGAAGCTGGAGGTTACTGGTTGTGATCCGGTGCACTGCTGGTAGGTGCCGGTGAACAGCCGCTGCTTGTGCGCCCAGCATGGCCTGCGGGCGTGTAACAAGAGGAGGAGCTGGCAGGGTGAGTAGTGCAGTTTTAGCTGGATGTGTGCAATGATGAAAACTGCTGAAATAATACGCAAAGCTTTGGTAACCCAGCTGCCGAGAAAGTGGGGCAGGGGTAGAGAGAGCTCGAGGAAGCCGTAAGCGTGATGCAGAATCCAGAGAACAGCACTTAAACGCACTCAGCTTAATCAGCTTATCAGAGAGAAGGCAGAGGGATTGTTGTGGGTAGCTGTTTGCACGGTGGAGAAGAGGCTTAAGAGTGGAGAATTATTTTTTTCTGACAAAGCACATAGCAGCAGTCTTTGCGGGTGCTGAGACTAAACGTTGGTACCGCGCAAGTTCAGTTTTCTAACAGTGAGGATACTTTAAATTTTTGAATGACTGCTCCAGAGAAGTGGGAGAGCTGTCCTGTTCTGGGCTGTTCATAATGAATATCTGATCTTTTTGTGGTTTTGGCTCCTCCGAGCAATTCTGTGAGATGGGACAAGTTGTGTATTCGTCTGTGCATCCTTTCCTTCCTGAATGTTAGGGAGAACAGCAGGCCCGTAACTGGAGATGTGTTTGAAGATACTGGTTATAGTCAGTTCTTGGCTCAGGTTTTACCTTCAGAGGTTGATTCCCTTCATGCATATTGGCTAAGTAAATCGTGGTGGATTTCTTATGTAATTTTAAACCATCAGAAACTTCCGAGGACTGGAGATGCAATACTTTGACTGGTTTGATCAGTGCTTTACAGAAAGCTTTCTTAGCCACTTATGTGACACTGGGCTGAGCAAACCACTAAATCTGGATTTAAGAAAGAATTTTCTCCAGCTCCAAGTGGCTGGAGTCTTGAAGGAGGGTGGTGTTCTGTGGCACAAGGCAGCGGAACTGGAGTCTGGCTGTTGGCATCGTTGTAAGGCATTTGACTGCAGGTTTCTTAGATCTGTTTATCCAGGAGATGAGACTTCTTTATGTTACCCTTGGTGGCTGTGGTTTCTGGGCTTTGCTCACGTACACCACCTCTTCCCAGGCCAAACAAACCGGCACGAGGCCTGTCCTGGGGCCGTGTGGCTTAGGTGAGCTCGGGTGTAAAAGAAGCCGAGGCAGCCACGTTGTGCGCTGCAGATCTTGAGGTGGAGTTCTCACCAGCTTGTGGAAGGTGTGGTTGCTGCAGGATAAAAGTAACCAGCTACAAAATCCTAGGAACACTGCATAGCGAATTCTTTGGAATCACTGAAGAGTGTAGGTGGAGGGGACTCTGGAGCTCTTTATTGGCTTTCTGCTCCCAGTCAGCCTGGCCTCTGAGTCTGGGCCAGCTGCTCGGGGCCGTGTCCCGCTGGGACAGGTGGAGACCCCCCATGCCAGAGCGCCTGTGCTAGTGCTCTCCGCGTCGTGGTACTTGGTAGGGAAAAGATTATTTACTAATTTTTAGGAAAAGGAAGAAAGTAATAAATTACCGCTCACCTTTAATGATTGATCTCCAAAGAGAAGAGTCGTTTAAGCCTTCACAGTGCAGCCTGTTTGGAAATGAAGAGATAAAGCTTACAGGAGTTGAGGCATTACACGGGCCGTTCCCATCAGAATAAGGGAGGATTGTTCATGATTCTAAGGAAACCTTAGTAGGTCTCAAGGCATTTTCAGTCCATTCTAAAGGCACAGTCTAGTAGAGAATGTGGGGATATTAAAGGAAAGTCTTGCTGTCCTGCTGGGAGGAAACGATGACTCGAGGCCGTGAAAACTGCCTCCCTCGCCCTGCTGGTGAAGGTGGGGCCTTGCCCTCACTGCGCTGGGTTTGCCATTCCCTCTTCCCCAGCCCTCTGCCTCTCCCTGCCCACGTACCCGTCACCCGCTGCCGTGGCTCAGCTGTGTCCCACCCGCCTCCCCGATGGAGACCCGGCCAGCCCGTGTGCCGCGCTCTCACTCTGCTCTCTTCCCCAGAGTGTGGCTGACTCCTCCTGGATTACAGAGCTGCTCTGGACCTTCTTTGTTCCCTTCACAGTTTATCAAGTAAGGTACTATCTCTCTCTCTCTTTCATTTGGGGCAGGGCTTGGGGGGGGCAGAGCGCCTGACGTTTTTGCCGTTGTAGGAAGTTGGTACACACTACCGCGCGCCCTCGCTGCGGTGTCTCAGCATGGCTTTGTTCAGCGGTATTTGGTCCGTGCCAGGTCCAGCTTCTGAACCAGCTTCTGAAGTGGAGAGGGCTCTTGGTTCCTGCGTTCAGTTGCTGAAGGAGAGGAGTCTCTCAGGGCTTTTATGTCGAGTTTGCCGGGTTTATTTTTGAAGCTAGCTGCTCTGCTGTAACTCACCCCAGGGTTGCTGGGGTCCTGCGGGTGATTCCCTGCCAACAGCTCAGTCTTCCAGCATCTGTCTGTTCCCTGTGATCCCTTGTGAGTCACAGAGGTGGTTCAGACATCTGCCTAGGGCCCAGCTGAGCCCAGACTGGCTGCGTAGCTTTGGTGTCATAAGGGTCCAGGGCAGCAGAAGGGGCTTGGAATCAAATTTAGGGGTCGGGGTATTTCAGTAAAGTCTTGTGCTGTAGCTTTCCCCAGCCATATCTGGCTCGAGTCTTGCTGATCCGTTTTCTACTTTCATGTTAACAGCAGTGTCTCCTTATCTGGGGCCTCTCTGGGAAATTCATTAGGAGATACGTAATGCTTGAGTGCTAATAAAGGTTCAGTGAGCCAGTTTTGTCTGCTGAGCCATGCCTTGCCCTTAATTTTGCAAGCTAGTGTTGAGGTTTGAGGCTCGACTTAACGGGGAGAGATTTGGGGCGAGCAGGGAGAGCTGAGGTGGGGATAGCAGCGTTGCACGACTGATGCCAGAGGGGGCTGGCTCCCCCAGCAGCCCGAGAAGCAGTCAGCCCAGTGCTGTTGTCCCCATTCAGGTGGATGCCGTCTGTCCCCAGACGAGCTGAAGAACTGAGTGAGGATTTTGCGCTCCGAGTTCAGGAGGTAGGAGGATGATGTGGGAGAGGGATGTGTAGGACTACTGCAACTTGGGATGGTCATAGAGGAGAGTGGGGTGCAAGCAGAGTTGCAAAGGGCATTTCTGGATGGGTGTATTTGTACGATGGGAACCCTGGCCCGTATTTATTGCCCCTTACAATTATTCAGGTTTTCCATGGCCTATTTGCTACCACCCATTTATCCTTTCTGCTAGTTACCAAGGCTCTCCCCATCTAGTTCAAACCTTTTGGTCCCTTTTCATAATGCCACAAACCAAATAAAGCAGTTTTTTCTCCGCCTTTCCCTTATGTGCTGGGTACTTCATAGCTCCTGTACCAAAGATCTTGTATCTCCCTGTCAGCCTGTCTTGGCAGGATGATATTGCCTGCTCCTGGTCCTTCATGTGCTCCATGCGACACTGAAAGGCATCACTGAGGCCCTGGAGAAATCAGTTCCCAGTCCTCTTGCCCTCGCCGTGGCTCCACGCAGGCCTGTACATCTGATACACTCCCCTGCGAGATGGAAATGCCTGGGTCGTGCGTGTTGTGTGTCGTGTACATGTGGCTCTTCTCTGCGTTTCTGCAGCTCTTGGCCATGGAGCTGGGTGTGGTATCCACACGGCTCACTGCAGCAGACAAAACCGAGCACATGAAGAGGCTGAGACACACGTCGCTTCTCCCCTTTGCCCCAGGTGGGTGTCCTGGGTAGTGTCCTAGCTGCGAACTGCCACTGGGGCTTTGCCTTTGGGGAGGCCTTGGTTGCTGCTGCGGGGAGGCAGGGGAGAAGGCGCGTTGGACACCCTCCCGGGCAGCGGGGGCTGCCTGCGTGCTCCAGGCTGGCAGGGAGAGGACCGCCGCTCCCGGGCATGGCGGTTGTGCGCAGGAAGTCCAGCTTTCTCACTGCACTGGTTCACGGGAGAGGAAGCGGGGCTGTTGCAGCTCGAAGGCTGTGCACCATCTGTGCCCGCTGCTCTTTCTCTCGCAGCCTCAAGCCAGCCCCTGGCAGCCAGGCCCAGGGTGCCTTCCAGCCTGACTGGCGCTGCTCCTGAGGATGTGCGGATCACAGCGATGGCTCAGCGGGTCAAGGAGGTGCTGCCTCACGTGCCTCTGGAGGTCATCAGGATAGACCTGGGTAAGCGAGGCCTGGGCTCTTGGCAGGGACGCAGGGTCACCTTCCATGCCAAGTCTCTGCAGTACCTGAAAGCAGAAACCTTGTCCCTGCTGCACTGTGGAGCGCAGTGGCAGCAAGGATGTGAGTGTCGTGCTGTGGCGGCTCCCTCTCATACAGATCCTCTTTGTCCCTGCAGCCCAAACCAACTGTGTGGATACCACCATTGCCAACCTGCTGGAGGGGAGAGTACCCTTCTTCCCTGAAAGTAAGGAGGCTGGTACTGACCTGCCTGTCCCGTCTACCTCCCAGGCTGCAGCTGCTTCTGGCATCCAGGGCTCCGTAGCTGTGCCGCCTTCCAAGGTACTTCTGGTGGTTTGTTGTCTCCTCTGGTCCGATGGCTCGCAGCCAGATCACGGTGGCTTGTGTTCAGGACTAGCCATGAGGTCAGGGGAGTGGAGCATTTCAAACTGAAGACCGAACTGCTGCGCCGAGTCCTTGCAGAGCCACTAAGAAGGTCTTCTGGCTTTGTTTGAGTGTCTCCTGATGGCTCTTGTGCTTTCTGTTCCAGCCAGCTACAAAGCAATTTGCAAAGTCCCCCGTGGAGCGGCATCTGTCCTTGCAGGAGCGGAAACGAGCCTTGTACGACTATGCCAGGAGGTGAGAGCCCGCCCGAGTCCCCTCACCCCTTCCTGGCAGCGCCCACACCTGCCCCGCGCACGGGTCAGCCCCCGCTCTGCCCCCCGCCCTCCCGGTCCTCTCCTCTGCCCCAGGCAGCGGTGTGGCTGCAGCGAATGCGGCTGAAGGAGAGAGGAGGCAGGTGTTTGTCTGCTTCGCTGCGCGCTGGCTCCCAAATTGCCACTGGGCTCCTGGCTTCAGGGACTTTTGCTGGAAACAGCTGCTGAGGAACAGGGCTTAGCAAAACCACCTCATCTGGTTCTTTGGTGTTGTGGATTGGACTGATGGAAGTCGTGGGACTGTAGATTTCTTTGAAATTAGTATTGATGCTGTGGAACACTCAGTTTAGAAAGAAGTTTGCTGTTTGGCAAGAGGGACAGTGCAATTAATCTTCCTCAGTGTAAGTGGAGAATTACAGAGAACAGGGAGCGAGTTTGACCTCTGTGCATGGTCCTGATGAGGCAATACTGGAACAAGGGTCCAGCTCTGGTGTCTGGGTCTTTTTTTAGAAAAGGTACAGAAAATTCAGAATGAGTTTGGAGGGGAAGTTAAGCCTGTTAAACTTCCTGTAAATGAGATGGCACGCTGTAATCTAGTTCTGGGTGAAGGAACCAGGTTCTGAAAGGCTGTTTGATCTGGCAGAGGGAAGCAGAGCAGTAACTGATGGTTAGTTAGTTGTAGGCAGACAGACTTTGCGCAGGTAATGGGGTAGTTGTTTCTGAAAAGGAGATGGATTTACCAGTGGAATAAGCTTCCCACAGAAATTATGGCTTCTCAGTGCCTGGGTGTTCCCCGGCGACCCTGGCTGACCCTCTGGATGATGGCAGAGGTGAGGGAGCGTTGGGAAGGGGAGAACCCACCCCACGTCACGGTCGGGCATCACATGGAGCTCTGCAGTGCTCCAGGAGAGTCGGGAGAGGATCGTGGAGGCTTGGGGGTCAGTTAAACCTTGGAGATCCTGTGGCTTTTTGACACGGCATCAGCTCTGCTGGCTACCGAAAGTGGGAAGTTCCCATGGTTGGAAGTCAAGGCTAGGCACATCCTAAGTGCCCGTTTCCAAAGGGCTAGCCCTGGGTGACTCCGAGTGGCTCTGAGTCACCAAGAATTTAATTTAAATAGATCTGTTTTTCTGAAAGATCATTTCAGTTTAGAGGAATTACTTCTCGGAATAGTCCCATGGCATAGATAATGTTAGACTGTCTTCAGAGCTGCCCCCCAGACCTTTCAGCATGAGTGCGGAGGTGGCCGAGGGCTCTTGCTGGATCCATTGGGCAGGATATGTTCAGCAGCAAAGAACGGAGCCTGGAAATCCCTTCCTGTGGATTCCCCACCTGGCCTTGTTGCTCTGCATGCTGATATTTTACGTCCCTTTTCTGGGGCCCCTCTGGCTGTAAAGTAGTGATCTCTGTACGTTACTGAGAGGAGGGGATCCCGGTGGGATTCGGAAAGGCGACCGCGCTCCTCATCTGCCTTTACTGCCGAGAAGGGCCCTGCCTGCTGCCCCAGGCTCGCGAGAGCTGCGCGTGTCTCCGGTTCAGAGCGACGGCAGCAACCCCCGTTGCTCGGCCGTTTCAAGCTCAGAGAAGTTTGGCAGCTCAGGGCGTGCTCAGTGTTTGCTTTTCATAGAGCCCAGGCTGCCGAGAGCGCTGGCGGCTCACGCCGAGGCGTGGCTGTTGTGTTTTCAGCAGGGTTCTCCCCCAGCCGGCCGGTGTTGGACGCGGTGGTGGCCGCAGGAGGCCGGGGGCCGGGCGGTGTCACCCCTCCGCTCTCCCCGGTGGGGGATCTGTAGTCTGGCAGCTTTCCCCAGGCACAGCTTCTCGCCCCCTTCCCCTCCGCTTTTCAGCATGCACCGGCAGAACGTTCTGGGCGCAGGCCGGTACCGTGCGCGGCCTGGCTGCATGGCCGGGGCCCCGTGCCTGGGCGGCTTGTGCGAGGGAGCCGGGGCGGGCAGAGCTCCGTCCCGCAAGCCGTGCGGGGACCGGCACTGGCCCACGCTCCGTTAATGCCCCGCTGGGCCCTGGCCTTCTTTGGCCCCGTGGCTCCAGGCGCTCGGCCACCTTCGCCTGGGTTTTCTTAGGCCGGACTGAAATAAGGACCGGGCCTGTGCGCGTGAGGGCTCCGGGGAGCGTCCCTGCTGCGCAGCACACACCCCCCCGGCCTCCTCAACCCCCCCAGCCCCGCTTCCCTCACCCCACCTGCCCCAGCCCTTCGCGGTTCTCCCCCCCTCCCCCTTCCCCCGGAGCTTCCCAGTCGGGTTTCCGGGAGGTGCCGGTGCCCGGTGCCGGGTGCCGGTGCCGGCCGCGCCTGACGGCGGTTTCTCCCGCAGGAGGTTCGCCGAGAAGCACGGCGCGGCGCGGGCCGGCGGCAGCCCCTGACCGGGCGGGGCGGGGCGGGGCGGGGCCGGGCCGGGAGCGCCTGTGCCCTGCGCGGCCGGGCCGGGCCGGGCCCCCGGCGGCGGAAATAAACGGCGGCAGCGTCCGGCGCGGGCTCGGCTCTGCGGCGGCGGGGCCAGGGGCGGGGCCAGGGAGTGGTGGAGGGGGCGGGGCCAGGGGGCGGGGCCATCCCGGCTCCGTGCGGCTCCGCACGCGCCGCGGCCGCCGCCCGCTCGCTCACCGCACGTAGGCGCCGCTTAAAGGGGCAACGCGGCGGGCCCGGCGCTTCCCGTGCCGGGCGAGCGGCGACCGGTGGACGCGGGCCTGGGGCGGCGGTGGAGACGAACCCTACGGGGTCCCGGGCCCCGCCGGCGCTGCCGCCCAGGTGCCGACCCAGCGGGCCCCAGAGCACGGAGCCGATGCCCTTTTAAGACACGGGCTCCCGGTGCCGGTGGTTTTATTTACATGGGGGCTCGCGGGCGTCACGTGACGGGCAGAGCGGCGGGGGCTGAGCGCGGCGGCACCCGCGGGGCCATGGCGTGCGCCGGCGACGACGGTCCGTGGGGCGCCCGGGTCAAGGGGGGGGCTGGCGGCACCCGGGGGGGCCCGGGCGGGCCGGCGTGACCCGGGGGGCTGGGTCAGCGGGGGGTCCCGGGCGGGCTGGCGTGACCCGGGGAGAGGGGGCAAGTCAGTGGGGAGCCCGGGCGGGCGTCCGGGGTGGGCTGACACGCACCGGGGGTCCCGGGAGGCGGGTGTGCACCGGGGGTCCGGTTCCGTGGGGTCCCGGGTGGGCTGATGTGCGCTGGGAGGGGGGCGGATCAGTGGGGTCCTGGACGGGCGGGCAGGCGTGCACCGGGGGGGCCGGGGCAGAGTCCCGGGAGGGGGGTGCGCCGAGGAGCAGCCCCGGGCACGTGGGGGTGTGCGGGACGCTCCGCGTCAGGGACCGCGCTCGCTGCTCCCGTGCTGCGGGATGCACCCGGGGGGCTCCCGGGCGGGACGGGCTGAGCCCAGGAGCCCTCGGGGCCGGAGCGGGCTGTGCTGGTGGGCCCGGGGCAGCGCGGGGGCCAGGCCGGTGCTGGGCTGACGGCCCCCCCAGGCTCCTGGGTGGAGCTGCGGTGTGGCCCAGGCTGCCCCGAGCCCGAGCCCGCGCCCTCGCGGTTCTTCTCCTGCCACGCCGACGTGGAGCGGATGCTGCTGGAGGCCCAGCTGGAGACGGAGAGCAGTGACGGGTGAGTCCCGAAGGGGGGCCTGGGCCCCTGGAGTCCTGCCCGGCCAGGGTGGGTGTTGGGGGGCCGAGGGGCGGTGCAGGGTGGTGACCGAGGGGGTTACATTCGTAGTGCCGTGTTCATGCGGGGCTCCCCGGCCCGGGGTGATGACGGAGCCATCCAGGCGAGCGAGCAGCCCGGGGAGAGCGAGCGGCTCCCTCCCTGCAGCCAGCACCCACCCGGCTGCCCTCACCCGCGGCAGGTAAGGGAGCGACCCCCCCGCGCCACGCCCCACGGGCTGTGCCCCTGCTCTTATCGGCCCTACGCCTCTTCCAGCGGGATGTGCCAGAGGGAGCCGAGCGGAGGGAGCGACGCCTGCCAGCGCCCCTGAGCTGG